>NW_025111131.1:3000000-3600000 GCF_015476425.1 Leptopilina heterotoma | reverse complement strand
TTATCGATATCTTAATGAAAACTGCATGATTAGACTTGTCAAAACATGTAGATTGATAATAAAAAATAAAAAAATTAAGATTTTGCTCAAAAATTATTAAATTGCGATTATCTCGAAAACTAGAACCGACAATATGGACCCTTTTCATTTTGACGTCCACATATATACAACATATATTTATACATAACATAATGAGGTATTATATAGTCATTTTGACTAATTTAAAAGTTTAAATGATAAAAATAATATAATTTCAAGAATAGAAAAACTTAAAAATTTTTGAAAAATATAATTTTTGGTTTTATGATAAATTCATTTTTCTTTTGGAGGTTGTCGCTCCTTTCTGCCTCCTTAATTTTATAATATTAATAAAGGTTATAATTTTTGTTTTCAAATGTATAAGTAATTTAATTTCGAAGCAACAAACATCATTTGTAACGAACGTAATTACAGACGAAGAAAATTTAGAGAGATGTTTCACATTCTCAAATCCGAAAACTCTGTTAATAAACAAACTGATTTAAATAATTTAAATCAATTTTATCATTCGTTAATTCTCAGCACTAATTAACCGATGTATTGTTTTATTTTAAAAATTCTCTTAAATTGCTGCTGTTGTGAAATTTGAATTTACCTACTGCATAGGTTTCTTCCTCACCATGTATAGAGGTTGTTTTCATCTTCACATACTGTCATTTTCTCCCACTATTACATTTAAACAAGTGGAATCAAACATGCAAGCACATGTTTTTTCTTTCCTTTCTTTTTTTCCGTTTGTATTTTTTATTATAAAGAAAACGTTCTTGAATAAATATGTCCTCCCGGTAAGAAGGTGTGTATTAAAATGAATTAAAATGATATCACAAAAAGGACGAAAACGACATTGGTTCGGATTAAAATGATTGAGAATTCATGGCATATTTGTAATCAGTTTAATCCATTTCAATCCAAAAAAATTAAAATGTTAACAATGTTTATGTTCAAGAAAGGATTCAAATGATTTCACTTTTTAAAATTTCCAGAAAGCATTCAACTGGATTAAATTGATATTATTTTTCGTCATTTTAACAGATTTGAAATGTTAACAGGAATTCAACTGAATTTAAGTGTGTTCAAATAGATTACTGTGATTGGAATAAATTTATTGATGGACAAAAATGTCATTCGTTTGGATTAAAATGATTTCAAGAATTCAGCTATACTTGTAATAACTTCAATCGATTTAAATACACTCGTTTTTACCGGGATAGGGTGATGTTGTTGAAAGAAAAGTATATAAAATTATTGTTACTTTTTAAAGATCAATATACCTATTATTTAATTTTATTTCCTTTAAAGTTTGTATTTGCACATTTAAGGGTGGTTTTTTCCATTTAAAAAACAAGGAGTGATGGAGCAATTCTAACCTTGTTTCTGAGTTGTTATAAGAGAAGTACATAAATTTATTGTTCAATTTTGAAAAACAATCGGTTATTTCATTATTTTCTTTTACTTTAAACTTTGAATTTGTACATTGAGGTCCGCTCTTTCAGAATCCGGGTCAAAAAAGCATTGCGATCATCAGGGAATCCAATATGGCGCCCAAAATGGAGAAAATACTGAAAAAATCGTATGTTTTTTTGAAACACGCTTTTCACATCAATAAGATTTTTTTGGGCGGGTCTCATGTATGCTATAGGTGGATAAAATAGTTGTACTTTCGAACTGTGTACTTGACAACTTGAAAACACAGGCCGACAAAATTTTACTGAATCTCAGAACCAAGAACCGGACAATACTTTTCCGAAGGTTTTTGACGTGCTGAATCCGAATCTGGCCTCAGAATTGCCCCATCACGTCAGGTTTTTGAGATATTCTAATCTAAAAGTGCCAAAAATACGTTTTTGGGCTTTTTTGAAGTCCTGTACAATCAAGAGAAATTTTTTTTCTAAAATTTATTTGCGGCATCTGAAAGTACTATTCTTCCCCTTTAAAAGGCCTTTTGAAACTTAAAAAAATCTTTATTTCTCACTGAGATATCGTCATTTCAAGTTTTTGAATGTGGTCAGTATACGAATATTGACCAATTTACCACATTCAAAAACTTCAAATGACGATATCTCAGTGAAAAATAAAGATTTTTTCAAGTTTCAAAAGGTCTTTTAAAGAGGAAGAATAGTACTTTTAGATGCCGCAAATAACTTTTAGAAAGTTTGTTTGTTTACAAAGTATTTCTGTTTCAAAGATTTTATGAGCTACTTTTTATTTGATTTACAGAATTTTTTTCGTTTTCTTTATAGAATAAGTAATAATTTAATTTAAAAAAAAAATTGTTTTTAGATTTCCTTAAAATAGAAAACAGAAAATTTTTCTAAAATTTTTAAGTCTTATTTAATTATCAACGTAGCAATAATTAAAATTGGGTGAATATATAAGACCAGAAAAAATATATTTTATCGATTTTTTGTTTTTTTTCAGACAAACAGCGATTTTGAAAAATTGCCTTTTTTGTGTGAAATTCGAAGAGAATTTGTGTTGAGTGTGGTGTTTTTCCAATCAATTTTCGACTACAATTCCATTGACCCAGGGTAAAAAAAGGTTAAAAAAGGTTTCCTGTTAAAAATGTTTTTAAATTATTTATTTGTGATATAAATAAAAGAAAAATATAATCGCGAGCAAGCAAGAAAGCAACAGTTGTTTCGATGCATTAGCTGTTTTACTATCGCGCATGCGTTATTAGAGAAAGAAAGAAAAGAGGTCTACTTTTCGTATGGCTGTCTCCGTCTATGCTCCTAAGAAACATTTTGGTCGCTTGTGCACTCTATTCTAATAACTCTATCGTATAAAGAGTAAAAAAGAAAATATTTATTAAAATGTTTTTATTAAAATAGAGTATTAATGCACAATGTTTTCACTCTTCCTCTGGACGGTCAGGTAAAATTTGTTTCCCTAAAAACAAAAAAAGACATTTCTGAATTTTAATTTTTTTTATAATTAGGGGAAAAGGTCTTTGAGCTGGATATCTGTGTCATTTAATATTTTTAAATTTAAACTCAATAATAAGATATTAAAATATAAGGCACTCTAAATCTGAATTAATTAAAATTTCACTGATTTTAATTCAGTGGACCAGTTTTCTTTAATTCATGAGTAGAATTTCACTAAGAATCAGTAAAAACCGGGGCGCATGATTATTCCTCAAATTTCAATTTCCTAATGTTCAAAACATCGAAATTTTTATCATCGAAACATCATTTCGCATAATTTTCAGTTTTCGAAATTTCATTCAACATAATTTTTAATTTATCGATTCATTCTTTATCCTATTATTTAAATAGTCGAATTGTTTTTTAATATAATTTTTAATATGTCGAAAATTTTTTTGACATACATTTTGTTTTTCCGAATGACTATTTGTCATAATTATTAATCCTCCGAATTGCCATTTGACATAATTTTCAAACCTTCGAAATATTATATTACATAACTTTCATTTATCGAAATTTTATTTGTCATAATGTTCATTTACTCGAATTATCAAGTGACATAAAGCGCATTTACTCGAATTCTCATGTGACATAACCTTCAAATCTTCGAAATGTCATATTTAAGAAATTTTATTTATCGAAATTTTATTTGTCATAATGTTCATTAATCGAATTATCAAGTGACATAAAACGCCTTTACTCGAATTCTCAAGAGACATAACCTTTAAATCTACGAAATGTCATATTTCAGAAATTTTAATTTATAGAAATTTTATTTGTCATAAATTTTCATTTATTCGAATAACCATTTAGCATAAAATTTATTTGTCCGAACTCCGAAATTCCATTTGACATAATTTTCAAACATCCGAATTACTTTTTAACCTATAATGCAAGTCACAGAAAGTTCATTTGCCCTAAAAATAACAATAGAAATGAGAAACAAATTTGAAAATTTCATTGTTATTTATTTGTTATTAAAATTTTTGTAAAACATTGAAAATTATCATTTTTTAAAAATGTCTAAATAAAATATTAATCAAATGACTTCTAAAAGATCTTGATCTATTCAAAATTTAAACATCTTTTAAAACTTAAAAAATACAAAAATTTTAGTTTGCGTACATGATACATTTTAAAATGTTTTTCATTCTCCTGAAAATGGGTATGGTCTCTAAATTTTAACTGGTAGTGTACACGGAAAAAAATTAATCTCTAAACTTGAAATAATATTAATTTGAAGTCCAATGAAATATAAGTGTATCTAAATTAAACATTATAGTCACAATTACTGTGATAAGTTGTGTTTGATTCTGTCAAACTTTATACCAGAAAACGCCATAAATTCACATCTCTGATTTAGAGATTTGTTAATTTCACAACTTTTTTTATATGAATTAGGTACATTGTGTTTTAAGTTAATCAGTGACAAAAAAGATTTAAACCATTTTAATTAATTAAGTATTAATTTTATTTACAAATATCAAAATAAAAGCGAAGGTCTGTGAAGGAAGGTCTGTGAAATTTTAAGGTTACAATTGTCGCCCGACAAAATACGGCACTGACTGATTTAAATGACGTGAAATAGGTAAATAAACATTTTTCAACCACTTTTTCTCTAAACACAGACACTTTTTACAAAATAGGCCAACATACAATGGGTAAGAATCTTCTTAATAACCTAAATTCAAAAGATTGTTTAAATTCATGCAGAAACGCGGTTGTCAAGCGGTTGTAAAATGTAAAATTGGAAATGATTGGAAAGTAATGTAATGACAGACAACAAGAAGCGGATTACTGCCAGTCGCCAAAAGAGGGCAGAAGCATGCAGAGAGCACAATGGTCCAGCTGTTATATTCTTAGCATTACATCACTTTCCAATTTTACATTTTACAACCGCGTTTCTGCATGAATTTAAACCATCTTTTGAATTTAGGTAATTAAGAAGATTCTTACTCGTTGTATGTTGGCCTATTTTGTAAAAAGTGTCTGTGTTTAGAGAAAAAGTGGTTGAAAAATGTTTATTTACCTATTTCACGTCATTTAAATCAGTCAGTGTCGTATTTTGTTGGGCGATAATTGTAACCTACAAATTTTACAGACCTTCCAACGCCGTTAAAACAAAAAAATGAAATAAAAATATAAAATTCGTATTGTGTTTTAAAAATATCCAACTACTTTCTTATACTTGTCAATGTATAGTTCATACAGGGAAAACAATATAAATATTTTGTGAATAATTCTCACTCTAAATTGTGATAAATTATAAATTCTTATTACATCGAGTTATTACAAAAATAAGAATTATATAAATATACGACTAAAATTTTTAATATTGTTTATTCAAATAATATATTAGATTTGAATTTATTCAAGTAAGTTGATAGTTTAGAACATATGTTCCATATGTCATAAAATTTGAGATTCCTAATATCATTTTTAGGCATAAGAAATACGTGTTCTTCACAATACTAATATTCGGATTAGATATAATACCAAATTTCAGTTTTAGTGATCTGCTTACATCTTACGTCCGATTCCAGTGATAGTTTATGCCTAAATCTCAGATTTAATCTCTAATTTAGAGATTAATTTTTTCCGTGTATATTATATTTTTATTAGAGTTTCTCTTATATTTAATATTGAAATAATATTTATATATATATATATATATATATATATATATATTACAAAACTAATTGTGTTCATAATATGGAAATTACAAAGTAAAAACGCTACAGATATTTTCCATCAGTTTATTATATTTTTACTTATATTAGGGCCAAAATAAATGAATCCGGCCACTTGATAAATTATGGCAAAACTCCAAGGATTCATTTAAAGAAAGAAAAATCAGTAACCTTCTATATTATAGAAATTGTGTAGATTTTTCTGCCAAAATACAGGCGAAAATTTTTTTAAATTAATACTTGGAGTTTTGCACATCAATACATGGTAATTTAATTTTCCCAAAATATTAAAAACATTCTTGAATTTGCAATTGTTTATAAGAATTGTTAATAACAATTTTAAATTTTAATTTTTTAACAATCTTTTTATTTTATCATTAAAGTATAGACATTAAGCTTTATTTAAAAGAAATTACTTTATTATCATTATTTGTTTCAAAGTAATAAAAACATGAAAATAAAATGATCCAGAACTTCAACACCAAATTACTTTAATAATAAATTTTTTTTTGAAATTGTTTCACTTATTTTGATCTCTGATAAATGATTTATTACCATTTATTAAATCAATTTTAATTAATTGTACACTATCTTCGAAAATTGTGTAAATACTACATGTTAGTGCTATAAATAATTTTTTCATTTTGCAAAATGTAGGGGAGACTGGGGCGAAAAGTTAAATTTTGCATAAAAGATTTTTTTAGACAATATAATCCGCTTAGATGCAAATATTTATATATCAATATTGTAGGGCAACTTGTCCCCTACAACTTTTAATAAAAAAGTTTCTGATATTTTCGCATACAATACATGTTTTGTCCTTTCTTGAAAATTTTGTTTTTTTAACTTTTCGCCCCATGCTGGGGCGAAATGTTGAATTCTATTTCTAGCCTACTAAAACTATTTTCTGATAGGTGTTAAGTATAGTAGACAAGTTAAAGTATTCATAAACAAGTAATTTAGTTAATAAAAGATCTGTGTTTATTGAACAAAAGCTTTAGAACAGTTATAAAGTTAAAAAAAAATTTTTGGTTTATTTTACGTGAACGGTCTTGTTTTTTGACAGAGTACTTCCCTAATGTCAAATAAATCATTTTTAAACAAATAACCCAAAAAAACGAAAAATAAAAAAAAATTTTAACAACATGTAAAAATACATTTACCTTTTTGCCCCAGGATGCGTTTTTGGCTTTAACAACAAATATAAAGAATCTGACTAAAGGTATTTAGCAAATATCTTTAGGTATCTCTTCAGGGGACCCAAGTAATGAAGTAAAAAAAATCGAGGTGAGAATAAATGCAAAAAATATACTTAAAAGTTGATATTTTCTTTTACGAAAAAATTTTCAAAAGTAGGGTGAAAAAAAAATTTAAATATGGACACCACAAAAATTAGCAGAATGTCACATAACTCTGGACATTTATTTAGGGTGATAACACCCTTCTATAATTAAAATTGCAATGCTCTAACTATTTCCGTTCGAAAGATAATGAATTTTAACTGTTTTCACAATTTAACTTTTCGCCCCAGTCTCCCCTATTAATTAACATTTTTCCCGTCTAAGGCAATAAAACTCAATATAATTATTTAAAAATTATACTTAAAGGTAAAATTTAAATAACTTTCTAAAATCATTAAAAAGATACTTTAGTTTGTCTTGTTTTAATAAAATTAATATAATTTTAGAAATACTTTACACGTGTTTATGTTCTTTGGATAAAGCTGAAATATGCATTCAGTTTATTTTAATACAGTTAATGTTTTTTAAAGATAGTATTTAACATTAAAATTTACAAGTAAATATGTAAATAAAAAAGCCGAACAAGATAGAACTTTATGTAGAAACCTAACTTCTATGCTTGGCCATTTCTGGTTAAAAAAGTATCAAGCTAAAACAAAAATTGTGACTTTTTTAAAACATTTACAATATAAAATTTTTTTAATTTCTCATTTTAACTCATAGTAATCATAGTAATACAACACTATCCTACCTAATTTTTTTACACAAAAAACATTTTTATAATAAAGTTCAAAAATTTAGAAATTAAAAAATTATATTATTTTATTATTATATTATGTATATTAATTGTCGAAAAAGTAGATAATGTTAGCGAATTAGACGGGAAAGATGTTAATTTATTAATTGCAATTGTTAATTACAAAAAAGAAAAATTAGTTTATATAATTAAAAAGTAGTATTTAACACAATTTTTTAAAACTGACCTCCTTATCCTTATTTTTAATCACAAAATTTTTTTTGTCTTATTTTTTTAATTTTGAAGAGAGACAAAAACGTGTTCTTAACTTTGCACTTTTATTTTTCTGTATTATATACTGTAAAAATCTGTTAATAAACTGTAACTACTGTTGAAGCTCTTGTAAACAAAGAAAATACACCAATAGCAAGCGTCTCCGCTAGGATTTCTGACCAATAGCGACCGTCATCATCGGTTTTCAGCTAATAGCGACCGTCATCATCGTTTTTCAACCAATCGCGACCGTCGCCATGATATTTTCAACCAACAGCGACCGACATCATGAAATTTTAGCCAATAGGGACCGTCATCATCGGATTATAACCAATCACGACCGTCATCATCGTATTTCAATCACTCGCGACCGTCATCATGTCATTTTCACAGCCAATCACGACCGTCACTCTCAAACTCCAGCCAAAAAAAATAGCTGTTTTTCTATTAAGGATAATCTAACAAGAAGTTCTAGCTATTACCAAGCTAGGGCCAGGTTAAGGTACATTCCAAGCTAGGACGATTATAGACAAAATAATCAATATTGGCAAACCTTGGCACTATTTTTCTAATTATTCATTTCATATTTATAATTTTTAAATTATTTTTGAAACATTTTTTTTAAACATAAATTAATTTTGTTATTTAAAGAAAAGTAATATTTATAATAAATTTATCATATAATTAATATGTTAATTTTTTGTTATATATAATATATACAATAGATAATAATAATAATAATAATAATAATAATAATAATAATAATAATAATAATAATAATAAATTCATAAAATTCATAAAATTTTTTAAAATTCATAAAATTTTAAAAATAAAACCTTATTATTCATTTATATTACTCACAAATTTTACTTCACTGTCCGTTAAAATTGAAATATGAAGCCGAACGATATATATACAAAAACCAATTCTTTAAGGTCGCTTTTAGAAATTATCAAATACATATATATATTTCTCCATTTTCCATTTAGCATGGAGTGGTCTATAGCTTTAGCGGATGGGCACTTCCTTACGGCGAAAGAACGAATTTGTACGATTGCAGCAAGAGCTCGCCCTATTTTAGTAAGGAGCCTTGCTGCAATCGTACGAGTTCGTTCTTTTGCCGTAAGGAAGCGCCCATGCGCTAAAGCTATAGACCATTCCATGCTACAAAGCCCTGATTTTCTCTCCGTGTAGAAAGGCTTACTCTGTTCAGTTAAAGTATATTTTCAGATGGAGCTGTTTTTTAGTAATTGTTATAAATTTTAGAAATTTTTTTTACAATTATGCAACACGCTAAAAAAAGTTCTACTAAAGTAGAGATAACAATCACTATAATAGCTATAAGTTTCACTGATTTGGCTCCATCGATAATCCATTGTCGCTTATCCAGCAAAAATGATATTTCTTGCTTTACCTTTTGAAAACAACATAACTTCAAAATAACACTTGAATGAAAACATTTTTAAATTAATGTCCAAAGCGTATATTCAAATTCTATTAATTATATTTTTTATATTATAACTAATAAAATGTAGAATTAGTAAATTAATACGTATTTAGAGGTAAGAAATGTAAATTTGACATTTGTGATTTCAGAGAAATTTCTATGAGAATGGTAAAAACTGTCAAATATTTCCAATATGGCTGACTAGTGAAATTCATTTTCTCTATATCAGAGAAACAGTTTTACTACTGCATTGGAAATCATTTATTGAATTAGTTGAATAGATTCTTTATGTTACTTATTTTCGAAATTAGTTGTTCCCCACAGTAAAAATTTTTACCGTGAATATATTTTTCTCTTTTATTCCCTAAAACAAAATGTACTTACTTTTGTAAAGAAAATTTAATTCTCTATTTTTACTTTTAAAAATTAAATTGACATATATTTATTTATTTTTTTAGTTTGTCTGAATATTGACTGAACATCGTAGGTCAAAACTTGCAGTAAAATTTTCGCTGAAGGTAATGTGAGGTAATGTAAAGTTTCAGGCAGAGATGTTAAAAATGGGTCTTAAAACCTATTTGAAATACTAAATGGTTTTTGAAATACGATTGAATTTTATTCAAAATACTATCCTATATACATAACTCGAAACCTAAAAATATATGTTCTATGATTATCTTAACGCCTTAACTCCTAAGGATATATATATATATATATATATTATACGACGGTCGGCAGAAAAATGTATGTTTGAGACGCATACATTTCCCCTAAACGGCAAGTCGTCGAATGTTCAAATAGTCGAATGGACAAAACGTCGAATGCTCAAAACATAGAATTGACAATTCGTAAAATGTTCAATTACTCAAAGCGACATCTGTCCGAATTGTCAAGTAGTAGAATTGTCAATTCGTCGAATGCTTAAAACATCGAATTGTTAATTCGTTGAATGCTCAATTAGTTGAATACTAAAAACATCGATCGTCAAGTCGTCGAATGCTAAGAATTTCGAATTGTCAATTCGTCGAATGCTCAAAACGTCGAATTGGCAATTCATTGAATGCTAAAAACATATAACAATACTCCTCATGTGGTAATATATTGTAGATTTCGGTTTCTCATTTTAAAAAAGAGATAATTCATCAAAATAAAATATTGTTAATACACTATTATTGAAAATCTACAAATATACATATTACTACATGAGGAGTATTGAGTGTGGATAATGAAGTGTTTCTCTTTATCAGAATCCTCACTTCTTTGACAACTAAATTCCAAGTAGAGCATTGCACTGTCAGTTAAAAAGTGATATTTTAGAAATCTTGTTCTTTTTCCTCACTCAAGGTATTTTTATGCCTAATTTTTCTGTATTTGTCTGGAATTAAGAATTCTCTAAAGTTTCTGTAACATTTCAGTACTTTTTTTCTTAATTCAGCAGTTTTTTAGCCACGAAAAACATTTGGGATGATTGGACATAATGCATCGGATAATTGATCAACCAGTCCAATTGTCCAAATGCCGTTTGGACAATTGAGCAGACGGCTTGCTCAATCGTCCAAAATGCTATATTAAAAAATCCTTTTTTACTGGGCTGCTGACCATCGTATAAATGTACCCTAATTTTAATACACCAATCCGTGATTTTGATAATTATGGGTATAGTAAAACAATAAACAATAAATAGTAACAATAAACCAATAAATTGTATAACTTTACGATTACTTTAAATTACGAGTGGACAAAGCCATTAGCCCACTCGTAATTTAAAGTAATCGTAAAGTTATGGGCTTCAAGTTATACAATTTATTGGTTTATTGTTTTATTATAATTTTTTATTATATTTGAATGTCAGAATTTGATATACGTTACAAGTGTGCTTTGACCGAAATATCAATCGAAATGTCCCACCGATGGTTGTCCACTGCCAAACATCATAGTTGTCATCGATATGTTAGGCAGTGCTTGTCCATTGCCAAACGTGACTGATATCATGGACATGTTCGGTAGACCTGTCGTGGTAGCGGGATTTTACACAAAAGGACAACCAAACATAAAACAATTTTTTTATCATATTTAAAATACAGAATTTAGAAGTGTTCTTTAACTGAAATTTCTTTCTTTGAATTTTTGTTTACTATAATTGTCTTTTAACGAATTTCTATAAAACATAGTATATTAAGCAACAAGATTCCAAGTGAGAATTTAGTTTTTTTGGAGCAAGTAAACCAATTGCAATGAAACTCAGGAATTTTAATCTGCACATAAGAATAAATATTCCCACTAAATATTACGTCAACATATTCAGTAGTTTTTGAGATGTCAAAATTTTGGAAAAATTTTGAAATCGTTATATCTTTCTTCCATCTTAACCAAATCACTTTAATTACACAGGCACACAAAGAAATAAAAAAGTCAAAACCCAGAGGTTACACCCCCCTATCCCCATGTTTTTGGGGTCGCTGAAACCGAATATGTCCATGGAAATTTTTTTTCATCGGCCATTCTCCCGCTACCACCCCCTTAAATCTGCTCCCGGGGGTTGAAATTTCAGTTTAAAGAAAAGTGGAGTAGAGTGTCTATTCCTATGTTTTTTGGGTCGCTAAAACCAAAAAAGACTACCAAAAACAAATTCTTCCCTCCCTTAACCTCCTACAACCCCCTTAACAACCCCGGGGTGAGGGGTCGAAATTCGAATTTTCACGAAAAGTCGATTACGGTGTCTAAACTAACGTTTTTTGGGTCGCTGAAATCAAAAAAGACTACCAAAATCAAATCCTTTCCACCCCCGACTCCCTACAACCCCCTGCAATAATTTTTTTTAAATAAAACGAATTGATTTTTGTGAAATTGAAAATTAGATATTAATTGTCAAAAATTATTGCAGGGGGTTGTAGGGGGTCGAGGGTGGAAAGGATTTGATTTTGGTAGTCTTTTTTGGTTTCAGCGACCCAAAAAACGTAGGTTTAGACACCGTAATCGACTTTTCGTGAAAATTCGAATGTCGACTCCCCACCTTTCGGGTGGGTGGTTCTATACTGAAAACTATTTTAGAAAATATATAAAACATCATATGGTGTAGATTTTTCAAGAAAATTTAATAAAAAAGTACGTTTGAATTTTAAAAATTATTTTTCTATCAATAAGATTGTTTCAAATTTTTTGAATTTGTTTGGTCCAAGTTTGACGGCCTGCATTTTCTAAGAAAAAAACTACACGTTAATGACTATATAAGTATTTCTTATAGTGTAGCAAATGACCTTTAAAATAAGCCTATGATCTTTAAAAACCGTTTATTATTTTAGAAGTTATTCAAATTTTTGTAAAACATAAAAAATGACGATTTTTTAAAATTAGCTAAGTAAATTATTGGCCAAGCGACTTCTAAAGTATCTTCTTCTTTTCAAAATTTTATCATCTTTCAAAAAATGAACAGAAAAAAATTTTAGTTTCAATAAATTTTAAGTTTTAAAACGTTTTTCATTCATCTGAAAATGGGTGGTCTTTCAATTTTGACCGGTAGTGTATTTGAGAATATACTTAGAAATTTAGTTTGTGTGCCCAAGCTCCATTAGTAAATAAAAGGACAACATGTTTCAATAACGTGGCTTGGACGCACAAACTAAATTTACCCATATCAAAATTTGGTCAAATTATAATTATATTAAATACCAGTACATTAACATTTTGACAAATAAAAATTGCATTAAACGGAATCTATGTTGAAATAAATTTTAGTAAGTGAAATTTATGTAATTTAGAAACTTGTTCAAATTGAGTTTCTGTTAAATAATATTTCGGAAAAATCAAAAGTCGGCTAAAAAAGAATTCTTTCAAATATTTTTTATATATATTAAAAATTCGTTTAAATGACATTTTGTTCAATAAAAATTCTAGCAAATTAAAATATTGATAAATTAAAATTCGACCTACACTGAGAGATATGGACTCAGGTTAATACAACCAAAATAACCAAATAACCTAAATTTGCAAATTTCATTCACTAAATGTGAGAAAGAGAAATCATTAAATTGAATAAAACCTTATGTAATATAAAGTACCTGTGATTAACTTTTAGTTTTTCTTATCACTTTCTTCCTTTCTTCTTCACAAATGTGAAAAAATAAGCAATTAAAATTGGCACTTTGCTTATTTTCACGATTTTCAAATGTAAATAACTTCTGCCTAGAAAAATGAAAATTACGAAAATTGGGCAATAATTAATTGATCACTAGATACACTCACTGGAAAAATATTTTCTTTGGTCCCGAAGCTATTTCTCGAATTAATTAACTTTAAACTTTTTACTATTTTTATCAGGTTAATACATGTGATTTTTTTAAAACTGAAGTTGGTTCAAAACAATTAAACAAAAAGAGCTAACTTCGTCCTTTAAAAACACATGTATTAACCTGATAAAAATAGTAAAAAGTTTAAAGTTAATTAATTCGAGAAATAGCTTCGGGACCAAAGAAAATATTTTTCCAGTGAGTGTATCTAGTGATCAATTAATTATTGCCCAATTTTCGTAATTTTTCATTTTTCTAGGCAGAAGTTATTTACATTTGAAAATCGTGAAAATAAGCAAAGTGCCAATTTTAATTGCTTATTTTTTCACATTTGTGAAGAAGAAAGGAAGAAAGTGATAAGAAAAACTAAAAGTTAATCACAGGTACTTTATATTACATAAGGTTTTATTCAATTTAATGATTTCTCTTTCTCACATTTAGTGAATGAAATTTGCAAATTTAGGTTATTTGGCAGGTGAACTTTAAAATCATTTTTTATTTAATATTTCTTATTATTAATTGTTTTTATCAATTTATAATAATAAAACAATTCATTCTTAATAAATTATTATAATTTTTTTAAGTTTTTATAGTAAAATGTGTTTTCTTTAATATTTTCTAATAGATGAAAAAGTGACAGTTTTTACGACTTCATATACTTTAGATGCTTATTTTACAATAAATATAAAAAATATTTAAAAAATTCTTTTTGTTCGGTGATCCTAATATCTTTAACATCATTCCTGCCAAATATTACAATTTTTTAAAATTAGTCAGCAACGACTTTAGTCGAAATATAATGGAATGACTCTTCATATAACCTTATTTTTTTTACTATTTTTTAAAAATTATTTTTATGAAAACAAAGGATAGACTACATTATTTATACACTACCGGTCAAAATTGAGAGACCACCTATTTTCAGGCGAATGAAAAACGTTTTAAAACATAAAATTTGTTGAATCTAAAATTCTTTTCTGTTAATTTTTTGAAAGATGGTAAAATTGTGAAAAGAACAAGATATTTCAGAAGTCGTTTGGACAATGATTTATTTAGATATTTTTAAAAAATCGTCATTTTTAATTTTTTTTACAAAAATTTGAATAACTTCTAAAATAATAAACGCTTTTTAATAATCTTCGGCTTATTTTAAAGGGCATTTGCTTTTTATTAACTTTTCTTCAAAAATCTACACCATATCATGTTTTATATATTTTCTAGAATAGCTTTAGTACAGAAAAATTTTTCAAATTTTTTTGGTCCAAGTTTGACGGCCTGCATTTTCTAAGAAAAAAATTATACGTTAATGCCTATAAGTAATTATTATAGTGTAGCAAATGACCTTTCAAATAAGTCCAGGATCATTAGAAAGTGCTCATTATTTCAGAAGTTATTCAAATTATTGTAAAACATTGAAAATGACCATTTTTTAAAAATATCTTCAAAATTCTATCATTTTTCAAAAAATGAACAGAAAAAATTTTAGTTTCAATAAATTTTATGTTTCAAAACGTTTTTCATTCGTCTGAAAATGGTTGGTCTCTCATGGTGTGCCTGGAGCAACTTTAATTGACAGTGTTTTGTATATCAGATTTTTTTGTGATATATTGTTCCCTCATCTTTTACAAACAATTTAAGACCAAAAACGTAATTATCCGCCGAGCGCTTTTTGAGAAAAGTGAATTTTATTATTTAATATTCGACAATTGTCAATTTCTTTGATCAAATATGTTTAAATTTTTTCTGAAAATTATAAAAGAGAATTTTAGATGTTAGTTTATGTTAGACATACATATTTAGTAAAGAAAACATTAATATAATCAAAATTAGTTAATTTGTAAACACATCTTTTTACAGTTTTTAATAAAATTATAAATTTAAATCAAGTGGGGTACATACCCAGTAAAAAAGGATTTTTTAATATAGCATTTGGGACGATTGAGCAAGCCGTCTGCTCAATTGTCCAAACGGCATTTGGACAATTGGACTGGTTGATCAATTATCCGATGCATTAGGTCCATAATCATCCCAAATGTTTTTCGTGGCTAAAAAACTGCTGAATTAAGAAAAAAAGTACTGAAATGTTACAGAAACTTTAGAGAATTCTTAATTCCAGACAAATACAGAAAAATTAGGCATAAAAATACCTTGAGTGAGGAAAAAGAACAAGATTTCTAAAATATCACTTTTTAACTGACAGTGCAATGCTCTACTTGGAATTTAGTTGTCAAAGAAGTGAGGATTCTGATAAAGAGAAACACTTCATTATCCACACTCAATACTCCTCATGTGGTAATATGTATATTTGTAGATTTTCAATAATAGTGTATTAACAATATTTTATTTTGATGAATTATCTCTTTTTTAAAATGAGAAACCGAAATCTGCAATATATTACCACATGAGGAGTATTGAGAGTGAATAATGAAGTATTTCTCTTTATCAGAATCCTCACTTCTTTTCCAACTAAATTCCAAGTACAGCATTACACTGTCAGTTAAAAAGTGATATTTTAGAAATCTTGTTCTTTTTCCTCACTCGAGGTATTTTTATACCAAATTTTTCTGTATTTGTGTGGAATTATAAATTCTCTAAAGTTTCTGTAACATTTCAGTACTTTTTTTTCTTAATTTAGCATTTTTTTATCCACGAGAAAAATTTGGGATGATTGGACCTAATGCATCGGATAATTGAGCAACCAGTCCAATTGTCCAAATGCCGTTTGGACAATTGAGCAGACGGCTTGCTCAATTGTCCAAAATGCTATATTAAAAAATCCCTTTTTACTGGGTACACTATCGTCCACGAGTATCAGGACGATTACACACGGCTCTATGAGAAAACATACCATCACTTTTTCAATCATATCTCGGAAATAAAAGGAGATACAAAAACAACTGAAAAAGGGTTAGAAAGTGAGAAAGAAGTAATAAAAATTTTCTCATTTTTGTCTCTTGACTTCAACTTTTTCGAAAATCTAGAAAAATTTGGATAAAATTTTTTTAAGAACACAGAAATATTTGTTGGAATTTCATCTTTAAAATAAGCCTTCAAAAATTAAAAAAGGTTAATCAGTCTTCGATTTATCATTAAAAGTGTGAAGTCGTGTTGCGACCGATCGGTGCATTGAAATTCTACTGTGACGATTCGATTTTAGCTTCGCGCGGCTGCGAATGGGAGAGAAAGCAGGGATAAATTCATGCGGGGGAACGATGAACTTTCGAGTTTCTTTATATTACTCGTAAAACATCATTATTTATTATAAGATGGTAATTGGGTGTCATCTAGCGGATATATATTTTATTTCACTTATCATATTGATAAGACAGAAATCAATATTTCAAAATTAATATTTCATTAATATTTCAAAATATACCCAAAAAGCACAGTATTTTTCTGCAAGTTTTCCATGCAAAGTTCGCAAGTTTGCATCCAAGTTTGCAGCAAACTTGCATACAAATAAAAATGTCACCCTCTTGGCAAGTTTGCAATGAAAACTTGAGGAAAATTTGCAGCAAACTTTCTAAAATACCTAAAAAATTTTTAAAAAATTTTGTTTTCAAATTGCATATATTTTGATGAACGATGCCTTCCCTGCAGGGAAGGTGACTAAAATATAGTGCGCAGCTCTAGATGTCATAGTAAACTACTGCGCATACATTTAAGTTTTTGCTATTTGGCGCAAGTTTGCTGCAAACGTGCAGTGCAAACTTGCCAAGTGGGTGACATTTTTATATTTATGCAAGTTTGCTGCAAACTTGCAATGCAAACTTGCGAAATTTGCATGGAAAACTTGCAGCAAACTTGCAGAAAATATCTGTGCTTTGTGGGTATTATATTTTGTGCATGGTTTGAAGGCTTAGTTTAAAGATGAAATTCTAACGACGATTTCTGTGTTTTTAAAAAAATTGTATGTAAATTTTTCTAGGTATTTGAAAAAGATGAAGTCAAGAGACAAAAATGAGATAAATTGATAATTTTTTTATTTCTTTCTCACTCTACAGCTCAAAAAATAGTTAACGAAATGACTTCAAAGACGCCTTATTTTACGCAAAAGTTAATCAGCTTTTTAACCATATTTAAGTTTATTTACTATCTCCTTTTATTTACAAGGTATGATTGAAAAAACAGAGGACAGATTCACTTTGACTTGCATACGTGCAGCACGGTTTTCTCCGCTCCGTAAAAACAAGTGCATTTTTAAACTCGCTGTCAAATAAATAAAAATATCGTTTTTATAATTATTTATTTAATTATTAATTTTTCCGTCACAAAATTGGCGATTCAAGCAAATTTTCTGGAAATCTAATTATTCTCCATTTCACGCCTCTTACCGAGCTGACTATCTTCCCAGTGGGCACATTTGTTCAAAAGACGTCCTAAGGATGTCTTTTTGCGGACGTCTTTTGGACGTCTTAAAGACGTCCTATTCATGTTCTATGTCTTGGCCATTAGATGTCTTTAAGGTGTCTAAAAGACGTCTTTTTCATTCAACATTTGAAAATAGAAAAATTTCCATAAATAGAAAATATTATTTTCTAAGTTCAACTTGGACTTAGAAATTTATGAATGTGAAATTCCTTGAAATTTTTCTAAGTTAAATTCATTTCACTGACAAGTGAGATAGTTAACTTTGTAGAGGTTCATACCCTACTGAAAAAGAACGACTGTAAATACGAGCGTAAATATGACTGTGAATACGACCCTATATTCGGGCCTTAGAAGGGTAGTGTAATTGAAACAGCAAATACAGCCGTATTTATGCCCGTATTTAGGGTCGTATTTACGGTCATATATGAATACCATTTTTTTTAAATTATATATATACCCCCACAGCACCGAAACTTTCCTAAAAATTTATTGAATATTTACTTGTAATATTCGGCATATTTAACTGAAATGTTTAGTGAAAATTGTTTTTTACACAACTTTCAATAAACATTGCAATTACATATTCCGAACATTGCAAGTAAATATTTAATAAATTTTTAGGAAAGTTTCGGTGCTGTGGGGGTATATATATAATGAAATATAATTAATTATTATAATTTAATATATTAAATATAATATTGCAACTAAAATAAATATTATTTAAGGTAAGTATTGAAATACGATTTATTCTTATAATAAATGCATAACAAGCAAATATATATAAATGTAACTTTAATTTAATCACAAACACACATATACACATGGTACAATTATTTATTAAAAATTGTAATTTTTATTATTTTTATTATAAGAGAAAAAATACTTGTACGCACAATAAAAACACTTGTACATTTTTCAACAGCTAAATAAAAACCACAAATGACGCGAATCACATGTAAGCACTGTTGTAAAAGAGGTTGGGTCTATAGGGATGGGTTGTTGCACGTAACTTGAAATATTAATAATAAATGTAGTAATAATAATAAGACTAACAGAAATAATAATAGTATATTTATGAATTAGATGTAATTGAAAAGTTTAATCACTATTTTAAAAACAAACAAATTTACTATTAATATTTCAAGTTACGTGCAACTACCCATCCCTATAGACCCAACCTTTTTTACAACAGTGCTTACATGTGATTCGCGTCATTTGTGGTTTTTATTTAGCTGTTTAAAAATGTACAAGTGTTTTTATTGTGCATAGAAGTATTTTTTCTCTTATAATGAAAATAATAAAAATTACAATTTTTTAATAAATAATTGTATCATGTGTATATGTGTGTTTGTGATTAAAATAAAGTGACATTTATATATTTGCTTGTTATGCATTTATTATAAGAATAAATCGTATTTCAATACTTACCTTAAATAATGTTTATTTTAGTTGCAATATTATATTTAATATATTAAATTAATAATAATTAATTATGTTTCATTATATATATACCCCCACAGCACCGAAACTTTCCTAAAAATTTATTAAATATTTACTTGCAATGTTCGGAATATGTAATTGCAATGTTTATTGAAAGTTGTGTAAAAAACAATTTTCACTAAACATTTCAGTTAAATATGCCGAATATTACAAGTAAATATTCAATAAATTTTTAGGAAAGTTTCGGTGCTGTGGGGGTATATATATAATTTAAAAAAAAATGGTATTCATATATGACCGTAAATACGACCCTAAATACGGGCATAAATACGGCTGTATTTGCTGTTTCAATTACACTACCCTTCTAAGGCCCGAATATAGGGTCGTATTCACAGTCATATTTACGCTCGTATTTACAGTCGTTCTTTTTCAGTAGGGTATCTGTCTTGAACGTCTGAGGTGCTTAAGGCACAGTTTTTCAACCCCAAGGTATCCGAGTTCGATCCCACATAAAAATAGACATAAATTACATATATAATACTAAATTTAAACTTGTCTGCAAAAAAACAATTTAATTTATGAAAATGGTCCAAACTTTTCCAAATTTTCTTGATCGATCCTATTCATTGTGGTAATAGAGACATATAATCCGCCTTCCTCAAAGCGCCTTTAATTTGACAATAATTTTCCCCTCCTTTAATTGTAATTTCAGAATTTCCCACAGTTGGCATTTTTTCATACCCGTTATTTTTTCAGTTTTCTCTGTATTTTCTTGATCGATCCTATTGATTGTAGTAATAGAGACATATAATCCGTACGGATTAAACATGTTGAAAAAAAAGTTTGTCGAATAAGTATCAGAAACAGTTAAATTTAACAGTTTAATTTTTTTTTTAAATTGTAACCATTTTTCATCTAAATAATTTTTTAGAGTTAATAATTTTTTTTGCTCTAAGTAGATCAGTATGATACTGACCACTGGCTGAGGAGATAGTTTCGTCGAGATCCCGGCGTTCGAAAAGCTGAATCTTATTCAGCCAGGTTCTCGACTTCATGTCCTCGCCAATGAATTTTATATCATAAATTTTCTTCTTTACATTTTTCAGAATTATGTCAGGATAGTACTTATTACTTTCATGTTGACATTTTTTCGTTTTCCTTTATTATATCTTGATAAATTTTCTCATTTGGTTCATTACAAACACTGTCATCGAATAGGAATCAAGAATTACTGCAGAATCCTCCATATTTTCATCCAAGGATTCTGTACGCTTTTACACGGTGGCTCTTTTCTTAGTTGAGTATCAATATCATTGTCAGCATTGGAAACTTATAAGGAGGATTTCAGAAATTCTTCACTGTAAGCTTTATCTATGCTTAAAGTAAATAAATCTTTCTCGTTGATTGACAATGCTTTTGAAGCAAATATATCTTCAGGAATTTTTGTGTTATTCAAAGCAAACAATCCGGTGAAATTAAAGCCACTGATGTTCTTGCGACTGAAATTTTTCTACAGTTTAGATTATTACTTTTGAAGGGTTGCTCTACTGTAGACATTTCAAAAAAAATTTTTTTCTTATTTGCTTAAAAAATTCTTTGAACCTTCTAAAATAAGGGACAAAAGGTTTTATACATGTCCGAAATCGATTTAATTGAAATTTCAAGCCTTTAACCGTAGAAAAATAAACAGTAAAAATTTTGCATAAAACATGCATTACAAAAAAAGATTTTTTTATGTACTTTTAAAATATTTTATTGATTTAAAAAATATTTTATGCGAAAATTCTTAAAGATAAATAGTTTTTTGCAAGTTGGACAGTTTTTTTCAAATCTCAAATGAAAGCTTGAGTCTTCCCCTAAAAAAGATATAAGTATGAAAATGGGCCGAAACAATTTGCCAAAGATATACTGTGAGGAGTAAAATTTGTCCGCCAGGTCGCGCACTCCACAGTGGAATTTTTTTACAAAATTCAATATTGAAAATTGTCTAAAACCTACAAATTTTATCGGATTTTGATGTTTTTGGTCATAAATTGCTAAGAGATCCCTCAAAATCGATTTATGAATTTTTAATTGTTTATATTTTTTTCTGTTAGTCAAATTACGATACTTTTTGAAAAAATCATGTTTATTTTTTATTTTTCCGTTGGACATGATCGAAATCAATTTAAATTAGTCTAGTATGGCCACCAGACTATTAACAATGTATAATGTATTTTATTCAAATTGTTGTAAACAATGTTAATTAACAAATAGATTACTTTGGACCATTTTCATAAATTAAATTGTTTTTTTGCAGACAAGTTTAAATTTAGTATGATATATGTAATTTATGTCTATTTTATAAAAAAATTATTTTAAAGTTAATAATTATAATTGTTATCAACAATTATATAAACAATACATATATAATCCTAAATTTAAATTTGTCTGAAAAAACAATTTTCTTATGAAGAAGGTCCAAAGTAATATATTTGTTAATTAACATTGTTTGCAACAATTTAAATAAATAGCATTATGCATTATTAATAGTCCGGTGATCATACTAGACTAATTTAAATTGATTTCGATCATGTCCAATGGAAAAATAAAAAATAAACATGATTTTTTCTAAAAATATTGTAATTTTTGTTACCTTTTTGAGTAACATGAAAAATATAAACAATTAAAAATTCAAAAATCGACTTTGAGGGAACTCTTTGTAATTTAAGACCAAGAACATCAAAATCCGATAAAATTTGTAGGTTCTAGACAATTTTGAATAGTAAATTAAAGAAAAATCCCACTGTGGAGTGTTCCCTATTGAAAATCCCCATATGGGAAACCACATGGGAAACCACATGGGATCCTATGTCAAAAACCATGTAAAACCCTACTTCCATGAAGGAAACCACGTGGTTTACCATGTGGTTTCCAATGTCAAACTATATGGGAAATTGAGACAGGATTTTAGTTAGGAATAGACATGTGGAATTTGAACAGTTCATCTATGCATAAAACCATATCAAATCCCACATGTTTTTCCCAGTCAAATCCTAAACCGAATCCCATGTGAAAAACAGTATCATTTATTTATAATTATTTTCCCAAGTCAATCCCTAAGTGAAAAACAGTATCATTTATTTATAATGATTTTCCCATGTCAAATCCTAAACCAAATCCCATGTGAAAAACATTATCCGCCTTATTGAATATCCCTACATGGGAATCCACTTGGAATTTTACAAGGGATTTCACATAGGATTTTATATGGGAATTGACATAGGATTTCATGCAAGATTTCACCTAAGATTTAATATGAGATATCACATAGTATTTTATTAAAGATCCAATGAAGAAATTTTCAAAAGATTAAAAATTATTTAATAAAAAATTAAATAATAAATAGTTTTAATGTTACAAGTCATCAAAAAAGTAAAAAAACGATCATTTGAAACACGTCCTCTCTGCTACAGGTTCTCAGCTTTTATATACTTCCAGAATCTTCTCAACAGCGAGAGAAGTCACTTTCGCCACTTAGCAGTGAAAGTATAGGAGCGACAGTAATCTTTATCATTACTAAGGAAACCATGTGGAATACCACGTAGGATTCCATGTGGTTTCCTACGTGGGGATTTACATGGGATTTTACTTAGGAATTTAAGTAGAAATAAATTCCCAAATGAATTCCTAAGTAAAATCCCATGTAAATCCCCACGTAGGAAACCACATGGAATCCTACAGTACCGTCCGAAATTGTCAGTCCACCCATTTTCAAAGGAATGACAAAATTTTTTTAACATAAAATTCATGAAAAGTAAAATTTTTTTTGGTATATATTTTGAAAGACGATAAAATTTTGAAAAGAATAAGACGTTACAGAAGTCATTTGGCCAAAATTTGTAGAAGATATTCTTAAAAATCGTCATTTTCAATGTTTTACAAAAATTTGAATAACTTCTAAAATAATGAACGCTTTTTAATAATCTTAGGCTTATTTTAAAGACCATTTTCTACAGAATAAGAATTACTTATAGGCATTAACCTGTCATTTTTAACTTGGAATAAGCATGACGTCAAAGTTGGACAAAAAAATTCAAAAAATTTGAAATAATATTATTAAAAGAAAAATAATTTTGGAAATTCAAACATATATTTTTATTAAATTTTCTTGAAAAATCTACACCATATCATGTTTTATATATGTTCTAGAATAGTTTTTAGTACAAAAAATTGATTTCAAATTTTTCCAATTTTTTTGTCCAATTTTGACGTCATGCTTATTCCAAGTTAAAAATGACAGGTTAATGCCTATAAGTAATTCTTTTTCCGTAGAAAAAGACCTTTAAAATAAGCCTAAGATTATTAAAAAGCGTTCATTATTTTAGAAGTTATTTAAATTTTTGTAAAACATTGAAAATGACGATTTTTAGGAATATCTTCTACAAATTTTGGCCAAATGACTTCTGTAAGGTCTTATTCTTTTTAAAATTTTATCGTCTTTCAAAATATAAACCAAAAAAAATTTTAGTTTTCATGAATTTTATGTTAAAAAATTTTTGTCATTCCTTTAAAAATGGGTGGACTGACAATTGCGGACGGTACTGTACGTGGTATTCCACATGGTTTCCTTAGTAATGATAAAGATTACTGTCGCTCCTATACTTTCACCGCTAGGTGGCGAAAGTGACTTCTCTTGCTGTTGAGACGACTCTGGAAGTATATAAAAGCTGAGAACCTGTAGCAGAGAGGACGTGTTTCAAATGATCGTTTTTTTTACTTTTTTGATGACTTGTAACATTAAAACTATTTATTATTTAATTTTTTATTAAATAATTTTTAATCCTTTGAAAATTTCTTCATTGCATCTTTAATAAAATACTATGTGATATCTTATTAAATCCTAGGTGAAATCTTGCATGAAATCCTATGTCAATTCCCATATAAAATCCTATGTGAAATCCCTTGTAAAATTCCAAGTGGATTCCCATGTAGGGATATTCAATAAGGCGGATAATGTTTTTCACATGGGATTTGGTTTAGGATTTGACATGGGAAAATCATTATAAATAAATGATACTGTTTTTCACTTAGGGATTGACTTGGGAAAATAATTATAAATAAATGATACTGTTTTTCACATGGGATTCGGTTTAGGATTTGACTGGGAAAAACATGTGGGATTTGATATGGTTTTATGCATAGATGAACTGTTCAAATTCCCCATGTCTATTCCTAACTAAAATCCTGTCTCAATTTCCCATATGGTTTGACATGGGAAACCACATGGTAAACTACGTGGTTTTCTTCATGGAAGTAGGGTTTTACATGGTTTTTGACATAGGATCCCATGTGGTTTCCCATATGGGAATTTTCAATAGGGTTGGACCTATAAATTTGTGAATTAACTAGTACCTACTGGGGTAACATATTTCCAAAGTATAAAGGAAATCCAAGAACTTTTTTTATTTTTGAGTCAGTTCAGGAATAATGCCCCATATTATAAGAGGAAAATATGCTTTTAGTTTGGACATTTGGTAAATACAATCTGTTCTTTTGTTAACCACTTCACTGTCAGGGCGTTCCAAATGGCGCGGCGTTCCACGCGCCGAGGCCCAGACTGGCAAAAACACCGAAATGGCGTTCCTAATAAAACTTTATTTTTAAAGAGTGTACACTACTTTTAACTTCTACAAAGCAATATTTCTATAGTTTAGACATCAGGGAACAATATTATCACAATAAAAATTTCAGTTTTTGAGATTTTCAATGTTTCTTCAAACGTTGAAATACTCAATTTTACCACTTTTCAACAAAAATGGAGTTCCACTTTCTTTCAGTTTTTACACAGTAAAACTCATATTTTTTATTTAAAAAAATGTATTTATATACAAGAATATAATAATATAATGCAATAATTATAATAATAATTATAACAATAACAGTAATTGTTATTATTAATAATTATTATATTTTATTTCTCAATTATTTATATTTATTTTTTATTTATTACATTATTATTATTACAATATAATATTGTATATAAATACATTCTTTTTAAATAAAAAATATGAGTTTTACTGCGTAAAAATTGAAAAAAAGTGGAACGCCATTTGTTGAAAAGTGGTAAAAATTGAGTATTTCAACGTTCGAAGAAACATTGAAAATCTCAAAAACTGAAACTTTTATTGTGATAATATTGTTCCCTGATGTCTAAACTATAGAAATATTGCTTTGTAGAAATTAAAAGTAGTGTACCCTCTTAAAAAATAAAGTTTTATTAGGAACGCCATTTCGGTGTTTTTGCCAGTCTGGGCCTCGGCGCGTGGAACGCCATTTGGAACGCCCTGCCAGTGAAGTGGTTAATAATGCCCTGTAAAAAAATGTCCAACCCAGAATCGAGTATTTTCCGTATTAGGCGATGCATGACGAAGACGGAAAATGACAGTCGCAATACGGACAAATTTTATAATGCTAAAGGTGCTTCTATACCTCCGGTGGATTGGCCAAGCAATCGTCTTAGATGAATTTTCACGGTCGGGTCACTCAATTTGATTGGTTGAAGAGTAAATTCTATTTTTACTGTTTCTGAAAATTAGAAACAGTGAAAATGGAATCTTTAGTACAACCAATCAAATTACGTTATCCGACCTTGAAAATTCATCAAGCCGATTGCTTGACCAATCCACCGGAGGTATAGAAGCACCTTAAGGGTACAGAAGTTTTGAATTATGCCTTCCAAGATTGAACGTGTCGCACTGATATGTTTCCATGGGAACATATGAGTGCAACACGTTCAAACTATGAAGGCATAATTGAAAAGTACTGTACATTTATACGACGGTCGGCAGAAAAAAATTTACCAAAAAATGTCAAAAGAGCCTTCACACGAAACTATAAAGGTGTATCTACAATAGTTTAAAAATACATTTATTTTGTCTGATTCAAAGTACACCCTGATGCTTTAATGACTTCCTTCCGGTTTTGACGGTGTCTTAAAAAGTCGTAAGTTCGTTTATACGTCACGAACTAACAATATTTTTATAGATGTGTCACGGCTTTTTAAAACGCGGTCAAATCCAGAAAGAAGGCATTAAAGCATTAGGGTGTATAAATGTACCCTAAAAAGAAAAGAAATTTAGCTCCAACGGCAAGGTAAAGTAAAGAAATGTATGTTCTCATTCAAATAATACAAATATGACTTAATTGAAATGCAAAGACATGAAGAGGGAATAACTGATGTTTATTAGTCGAGGTGATCGCTGTACCTGTTTTCGGAAACCATCTTGGTTTTTTATCTCTTTCTAATATATGCACTAGAAAGAGATAAAAATTCAAGAAATCTTCGAAAGCAGGTAAACACCAGATGGCGTATCGTAGTATTTCAGATCCCA
Source organism: Leptopilina heterotoma (assembly GCF_015476425.1). Classification (NCBI taxonomy): domain Eukaryota; kingdom Metazoa; phylum Arthropoda; class Insecta; order Hymenoptera; family Figitidae; genus Leptopilina; species Leptopilina heterotoma. Next base: position 3,573,177 of record NW_025111131.1, on the reverse strand, counting down.
ATGACTAAGTGTTTTTAATTCTAAAACGACCCCGACTGGTTTAAATGACGTGAAATAAGTAAACAAACATTTTTCAACAAATTTTTCTCTGTACACAAACACTTTTCATGAAAAATTTTAACGTAGAATGAATAAAGCATATACTAAATTACAATAAAATAAAATATTGTTTAAATCTATGCAGCAGTGTAGTTGTGAAATTAAAAATTGAAAAGCAATGTAAAGCAAACCACTTATTTCACGTCATTTAAACCAGTCAGTGAAGTTTCTGAATTTCGTATTGCAACCACATCACTTAGTCGCATACAGTTCATACTGTGATCACCTCGACTTTTAAACATTAGTTATTCCCTCTTCAAGTCAAATTTTCATTTCAATTAAGTCATATTTGTAATATATAAAGGGCGAAACAAAGCGGATAGTTTTATATTTTGTCAGGGAATAAAATAAAACACTAAAAACCAGCAGTTTAAAACGAACGAACAATATATTTAATTAATTTAGGTTTTAATTAGAAGAAATACAAAAAGGTGGTTGACGATTATACGACCGGCAGCGCACTGTCGGTTTTCTCTCATTTCTTATCACTTGTCATATTTTCGGGGAATCTCGGTTCCCCATCGTTTACAAGTTACACTACATATAAATCGACATCACACATACTATACTATTCCATATTTGTATTATTTGGAAGTGAGAACATACTTTTCTTCACTTTACCTTGCTGCTGGAGCTAAATTTCTTTTTTTAGCATTATAAAATCCTTTTAGAGATTTTTATGATGTTGCGATTTTATTTTACGGTAGTTTAAAAATTGATACAAATGTGATTTTTTGATACTTTAATATTTTTTTGTCATATTCTTATTTAGTAACATCTGAAGTTTTAATAAACACAAGAATTTTTAAGTAAACACTGCATGAACTAAATAAATTCTCGTTATCATTTAGAAAATTGAAATTTTTTTAAAGAAACCTTATTAGAAAACGGATTACCTTCTTTACCTTTGGGTGAAAATATTAATTGCAGATATTATACAATATTAAATCTACTAAATAAATTCTCGTTATCGTTTAGAAAATTTAAATTTTGTTAAGTATACGTTATTAGAAAACGAATTTCTTTCTTAGCTATTGGATAAAAAAATTAGTTACAGATATTATAAAATTTTAAACCCACTGAATAATTTGAAGTTCTTTTCCAGAAATATTTTCGAAATTAATCTTTTGATTATTTAGACACTTTACCCATCCCAAATTACCTTGTTTTATAAGAAACGATTTACTACATTGTTAAGAAAGAAAACCGCTTCTCCAATATGTACCTGTACACATTAAACAGTGACAAGTTCAAAATGATCACTCACAGAGGCGACTATACACTCTATAAGCCTCACCTGACGACCATAAGGAACATGAAGATATCCACGTTCATACCTGACTCCAACGCAATGTATCGCACATTAGTTAAATTAGATCAGGCCGCCATGAATGATGATATATTTAGAGAACGTCAGCCCTATTGGCAGCCACTCTTATCCAGACTCTTCTATGGCTGTTTATTTATCATCCAAGCACTGAAGTCCTCCATGCTTCTAGACCTCCGTCCTTCATGCGTTATAGACTTACTGAATAAGTTTAATACCCTGTGCCCATCAAACGACATTCTCATACCCGGACCCCTTGTGTCTACATTTGAACACCTTAAGGAGATACAAATGGTCTATCCATTTATCCCGTCAATTTTAGGACCACCGACCGCTTCTCAATTGATATCGAATGATCCGCAGTATGCCTATGAGCATATAATTCCAAACATCCCAATGATACTCGGAACACTTGCTCTACCACTTCCGTCTCGAATCCGCCCGCCTAACTCATGGCACTTAACATGGACCGAGCCATCCCGCGATGACTTTATCATTAATGGAGCCTTGTTTAAAGCATTTGAATGGACCGAAACTCAGCATCTCGCAGCGTTCAATCCCGCTATGCTTTACGACCCCCAATTCTGCTTTCACTCATCAGAACAACGGGACGCACACTGCACGCTTAATCTGCCTACTTTCACGGGTAACGAACCGATTGATACTGTCGATAAATTCCTCAGCATGGATAAATCCATGGACTGGTTTTTAGAACTACGTGATGTCATGAATGATTATGCAATTTTGTTCCCTTCCTCTAGATTACTTAGTCAGTGCGAGGACAAGACCATTTTTGAACCACCGCCGATAGTAACGTACTACCACGACGATATGCACCTATACTATGCCATAGATCCACATGACCCTCTCGAGGAAATTGCTTTCCATCTCCATCCAGCCCGTCATCCAGTGATTGACTACCAGTATACTGTCTCGACATCCTTTCTAGCGCGGACCAACGCATTTAATATTGCAAACCACCCGAAACTTTGTACTGAATACATGAATACAACTGTTGCACCCTGGAGCTTGATGAAAAACAATCCAATATTTAAGAGAGGACCTTACTGGATCGAAGAAAAAATTGTCTCCGAACCCATACTAGACTTCTAAATCGCAATCACTGTCACTATTTAAACACCCAAGATCTCAGATCTTAAAATTTATGATCTAACTAGAATAGATATTCTTTTAAAAAAATTACTAACGAACCAAAAAATATTTCTGTTTTTCTATACATATAAAATTATGATTATGTTTTAAATAAAAATTTTAAACAAACTAATACATACCACTTTAAATTTTTAAATAGATAAATCTTTACAAAAATCCATTTTCCACATAATTTTAAAGATAATACTCTAATATTACAAAGTAGGGGAGACCGGGGTAAATCCGGTCACTTTTGGTCAGATAGGTAAACATGTAAAAAATTATTCTCTAAATCCAAGTTAATTTATTCAATTCCAAAGCTTTTTATTTCTATTACCAAAATAAAAACGAGGTTTTGATTCACCTATTTTAGTTTTACTTATAGATACCCGGTAAGAAGGCTTGAATAAAAAGGTATTAAAAATTATTTCATCATCAATAAAAAGACGAAAATTTTAAATACTTCTGAATTCCTTTTTTGGCCGCTAAATTTAATACTTCTATTAAGTCAAATTCTACTATAAAATGAATCCTTTTCAATGCCCAAAGTTTACAATATTAGAATGAATACTTTTTAATCACTTAAAGTGGAATAAATTTGTGATCTATCTAATGCCTTTTAATTCCTTGTAAATCAAATGCTTGCTGGTGACAAAACAAAAATTGACCAATCAAAATCCAAGTTACTTGAGAAAAGAATGAAAAAAGAAAAGAAAATGGCTCTGTTCATTGACAGTTGTAATGTGCTTGACTTTGTAACTGGTGATAAATGGCGTCAACTGCGACTGTCCACGTGCATATAATCGGGTGCAAATTACCAAAGTGCAAATAAAATCCCACATAGCACCGAGAATTTCTCTAAACTAGACAGGATCTCGCCCAGTGAGGTTATAAATATTGCGTGGTAAAAGTCATGGAGAATGTGAGGTTATTTAAATGTCCGCGTATAATAAGGAAATATTGAATATCAAACTTGAGCAAAAATTTTACTGTGAATAATAACTTGACATGTTCAGGCAATATTGTATCAATGTTGCATGCAATATTCGCCCAATTATTAAATTTTCGTCTGCTAATATAAACTACTGAGCGATTTCCTGTCAAGTTTCAAGAAATTTTTGGTGCTGTGTGATTTTTATGCAAATCACCCCAGATAACAAAATGCGCGTTGTGTGCTACTAATATCATCTGCACGCGTGCCGATTTATCCGCACTATGCGCGTTCACTGGACCACTCAGATGCGTCATCATATGCGATCCATAACTGTCGCATATTGTGATGGGCACATGCGTGACGGTATAATGCGAATAAATTATATTTATACTTCAGCCTTATTTGAATTAAATAAAAAGAAAAGATTATTGACATTAGTAATTTTTTTTAAATTAAAATGTTATTTATAAAAACGATTTTAATTTAATATTTCAGTACAATTTTGGAATTGAAATTGTTAAAAACTTCCAAATTCTTTTTTTGAGGTTATATCTAATACAACAAAAATATATATGTACTTTAAACAAATTAAATTTAACTTTCTTATTTTGCTGCAGTACTAAAAATTAAATCCACAATAATTCCTCACAATAATATCGCAATAAAAAACAATAAAAAATGAAATCACAATAAAAACTTATTTTGATAACACACCACAAACAATGCTGTCGCCATTATAAAATGTGTGATTGCCGATACGGGTGGTTGCGCATCATTAATTGCGTGCGTATTAAGTGCAGTTCACTGCACACGCATTCACAGCATTCGCACTGTGGATGGTAAAATGCGTATGGATTGACTCTTCTAGCGAGTCGCACTTGTGAACGGAACATGCTTATCATTTTGTATCACAGGCGCTTACGAAATGCAGTTCACAACACTCGCATTATTACCAGCGTCGCAGACGATAGTAAGATGCGTATATGAACCGACTCATCTGGTAAGTCGCAGTTAGTGCAAGAAACATGCGTTTAAATGCGACGCACGATTGTTATCTGGGACGTATAATGTAAAACTTTTATTAAAACTTTATTTAATTTTAATTATTACTTTCCTTTATTTCACTTACTCATAAAAAATTGACTTCCTGATCATCACATTTTACATAAATACCTATATTTAAAATTGAATACCTTTCTACACCTAACCTAAAATTATGTGCTTTTTAATTCCTTTCTTATACCTTGGTCCCCTTGGTCAACGTTTATGTGACGATATTAAAGGGAATTAAAAATCTTTTATTTGTATACTTTTATTGGGAATTCGAAACTCAGGACAAAAAAGGAATTAAAAGGAATTCAATTTTTTCAATACTTTTTAATGCAAGCCTTTTTACCGGGTAACTTTTCATTCACATATACCAAATTTCAAAATCAAAATGTGACTTTTTCATTAGCACAAGATGGAATGGTTGGTCTAACAACGAAGTTACATGTTATTATTAAAATAAAATCAGAATTAAAATACGGAGATAGACTGGAAAGTAAGTCACGAGATATTGATGATATTGTACAATATTGGATTGATCAACATAAATTAGAAAATCCATCGGTTAGATTATTTCAATTACCTTTACAAATTTTATTTTAGGTAAAAAACAATTGCATGGTTTATTGATTGTAAATAAAAATAGTTCATTTTGATTCAACGAAAGCAATGTGTAGAAAAGTCGTACAAGTAGATACTAAAATGATTAGGTATTATGTTTTAGCGTGCTGAGGACGCGAATCAACAATTCCTGTAATGGAATCATTTTCAGATAGTAATGATATTCCATCTGTGAAATAACTTTAAAACTATACAAAAACTTTGGACATAAAACAGTTAATTATTGTCCACTATTAAAAGAAGAAGTTATAGATTGGAGTTGGGTATTTATGATAAGTTTTTTATTTGAATGAAACGAAGGAATGACTATGACAGAATATTTAGAGCAGGCTTATGCTATATTGACAGGGAAAAAATTGAAACACTTATGTCTTATAGTCATACTATTTTGCAAAGCCCATAATATAAGAAGATTTCTAAAAGTAGTAAAGGAAGTATACCTAAGCGAATCGCAAATATAGTTGATATTAGATTTTTTTGCACAATTAATCTTATGTAGAACATTACACGAACTACGTTTAACTTTTGAAGAAATATTGAATGTAACGCTTGAAAGAGACGTTGAAACGCTGATGATAGTATAATTTATCTATGTGGATTGAAAAAAAAACAAAAAAGATATTGACGAAATGATGAAAAATTTACTAGATGAAGAAGATTTGGAAGAAATAAATGAAAACTTTTTTGACATACATAAAAATTCAACAACTATTTATGAAAGAAGCCCTTCTACAAATATCACTTAATAGAATTTGCTCGTTTTTTTGTTAAAATATTGTTATCGTTTGCACCATTAATTAGAGCTTTAAGGATACTGTATGTGGACGATAGTGCTTCACGTGTGATTAACGCATATGCAGAATCGTATATAAATACGTAAAAGCATACTATCCCAGTAAGAAGTAAGGAATTGAGAAAAATTGAACATTTTTAACTTTTTAAAGAAAATGTTAAATTATCAATTTTTTTGAATTCCGTTTCTGTCCAATTTCTATGTATTCCTTTTTAAGGCAAAGATTTCTTGAAAGTGAATTCCAATTAATTCCGTTTTAATATTTCTTAAAATTTTGAATTTTTGTGGATTCCGAAATACTGTGTGATACTTGGTAAGTTCAATTCCTGGCTATTCCGTTAAAATATTTTGTAATTTTTTAATTCCTCTGAAGTTTGCAACACTTTAAGATAAGTGCTTCTAAAATTCGGTAGTCATAGTACAGTTTAAATAGCTGAACGGACAAGCTGTTTGTCTCCGACAATGAAACTTGAGGGTTCAAATCTTCGAACCGACAAATTTTTTTTCCGCTTAAAATATTAAAACGGTATTCAAAAGAATAAACTTAGTTTCTTTTCGGCTTCTCAAAATGAAAATGAAAAGAATTGGTGAGAAACGAAATTCAAAAGAATTAAAAATTTCGAATTCTTATTAATTCCTTACTTCTTACTGGGATGCTTCCAATTCCAGAAATCAATTCTATTGGAGGAGCAGTAAGAGCAGTAGTAAAAACTAAAAAAGGATTGATTGTAGAACAAAGATTAAATATACATTAAAACCACATTAGCACTTCAGAAAATACCACTTTACTTCAAAAGCTGCCAAAATGAAATTAAAAGGGTTTAATGTTTTAAACCTTAAAAATATAGTACTAATGGAAATAGTAAAAAAGATACTAAAAATATAAAAGAAAAGATTACAATTCTGCAAAAAAAGCTAGTGTTAGAAAACGTAGAAAATTCTATAATTGAATATGAAAATGAAGAACAATTGATTATCAGTGATGTTATTTTACCAAACGGTCTTATTAATATTGCAAGGCATTATATAACGATGTTCTCTGAAAGTATGAAAATTGGTATATACTAACGAAATACAATTATAGCACTTATTTTAGAGAAATTTAAAAGGCCAGCAAAACAATTTTCACCAATTGTCTATAAGATACAATGGATAGTTCAACAATTGTAGACTGTTTTACAACAACACACATGAACTCATGGCCAAACAAGGAAGTAACATATATGCTAACAGATATTGCAAATAAAGCAATCGACAGTTATTTTAAAATAAGAAAACGTACATTATCTGAATTGTGTACAATAAAGAATCCAATTAACAAGATTTTACTTATGCCTTACATGTTTGAATGACACCGTAGTATATGATGTGTAGACAAAACAAGTTATACGCATACATTATTAGATCCGTACAAAAATTCAATTAATAAAAGAAGAGCCATAAGCGAGTTGGCAAATTATATAAAATCATGTAAAAATGAAAGTACTTAAACCCACGTGAAACGATTCTGCGGAAATTCCGTAAGAAATTTCTGCAAATATTCTACATTGTATATTTTTGTAGAGTTTTCGATAACTTTTAAAAAATTAACTTCAATTGGAGATGGTAACAGATTTTCATACTTTTCAATATTATATCCTTATTATTGTAACGTTCCTGTAGATTTAATTTTTACATATATCTTAAATTCATTTTAAATATTTTTATATTTCCTTCTAAATTCATATTCTTTAAGTACCACGGAATGTTGAACTTTCACTTTTGTTATGACAACTTTACTTCCCATTATGTTAAATATTTTTAGTTTATAATATGCCTTTTTTTGAGCTTAGGACCTCGGGTTTGTAGATCCTTTACACATTTTTCTAACCTAAAAACAATTTACCTTTCAGTAATCCGTTTCCTTACATTTCTCTCACGAAAATATAATAAATTTTTATTACTTAATCTGGAAAAGTTGGGCTCGACATAAGGGAATCATCTGGGAAGGTACATACTAATTGTAGCTACAATAATATATATTTGTTGTAAAGCAAAAAATTGCTTTATATCTAAATAAACAGAGGGTTTACAACCGAACCTCTATTACAGCAACCTGAAAAACCCAAAGAAACAAGGTTGCCTGAGTACCCTACTCCAGCCCCTATTCGTACCACCCACTCTCAAGGGGCCGTCCATAAACTACGTCACACTATTTTGCATAATTTTTCCACCCCCCCCCCTACCCACGTCACAAATTTTACATGCTTTAGCGCCATTTTTCTACAGAACGTCACAAAAAGTGAATTCCACCCCCCCCTCTAAGGCGTGACGTAGTTTATGAACGGCCTCCAAGTCTAAGACCCAAAATTACCTTTTATGAAATTATCATTTTTCCCTCCTCGTTAAACGCCCTAAAAATTCAATTGGTTAATGGAAAATGGTAAGGGAAAATTTTGGGAACATCCTGGTCCTCAGAGACTTAATGATCTCAATCCTTGCAAACTATTCTTCAGTCTTTTCTCCGATCTCGATCCGCAAAAACCGAAGTTCAACCCCTTGGTTATGTGCATATAAGTTCTCCTCTGTACGTTATTAAATTGTGTAACACGTAAAACTAAGTGCTAGCCGGCTAAAGTGCCATAAGACTTTAAAGTTCTGTGAAGTTATACATTTTAATTTGGATTAATAACAGAGATTCAACATTCAGTGAGTGAAGTGCATAATTTGAGATTTCGATTTGTCCTTTTAATCCGTTCATAACTGTATTCATCGAGGAATAAACAAATAAATAAGTAAAGTGTTAAAAGTACATTTGGTTGGAACCTTCCTTAATACCCGAGCTATCGCACCTCCTACTGTTCTTTTCAGCCGCTCGAAAAGGATAGATCTAATAAGGTTTTAATTGAACTAAATAATAATATTTTTCTCTGCATTAGTTGCCCGTGATACGTAACATTATTATATTTTTTAATTTTTTCTAATTAGTATTTATTTTAAATTTATTTAAATTTAAAAATTTTAAATTACCAACTCCAACCAACTCCAATTGGAGTTGGTAACAGTCTTTTAAAAGTTATCGGAAACTCTACAAAAATATACAATGTGGAATATTTACGAAAATTCTTTACGGAATTTCCGTAGAATCGTTTCACGTTGGAAGCTTCTTAAAGAAAATTAAGTTTGGTCAAACAATTAAAATGAATAGACAGTCTTAAGCTGAAATAGATACAAGTATTTGTGCTATATGCGTAATGTATTATATACTGCATCGCCAATAATAAACAGTTAAATAAAGGATTTAATCCAGAAAAATATTGAAAACACGTTGCTGAAACCCTACTATTACAATTAAATGATATAAAAGATATGTATGTACTGTTTGCATAACAGATAGATACATGATAAATAATATGCAAAAGGAACTATAAATACAGCAGATGAAGAAGATCCCTGTTTTTGAGAATATTCAGTAGAAAAAGGAAAAATATAGGGTCAATTAATTATAAAACAATAAATAGAAATTTTGCAAAAAGTAAAGAGCCACTCAATGGCAAACTTTGTTCTAGAATTATATTGACGTTAAAAGCATAAGATAATGTAATTAAAATTTCTTAACCCCTTAACTGCCGGCTGAAAAACACTAAATGTGCCCAGAATGCCAAAAATAAAAAATCGTCCAATTTGTCTGAAACTTGTTACTCAGGGGTTTTCGGGGTCGCTGATTACGAATCTGATGTCAGTTTTTCAAAATTCAAAATGGCGGATCCAATATGGCGGACGACTTTTTTAAAAAATTAATCCAAATTACCTGAAATTTGTTACTCGGGGGTTTTCGGGGTCGCTGATTACGAATCTGATGTCGGTATTTTAAAATTCAAAATGGTGGACGGATTTTTAAAAATAGATCAAAATTACCTGATATTTGTTACTCGGGGAGTTTTGGGGTCCCTGACTACGAATATCATGATGATTTTTCAAAATTCAAAATGACGGATCCAATATGGCGGACATTTTTTTTAAATTTTTGATTCGCTTGAAAATTATCATTAGGGGGTTTTCGGGGTCGCTGATGATGAATCCGATGTCAGTTTTTAAAAATTAAAAATTGCGGATCGAATATGGTGGATATTTCTATGTCAGTCTTTCAAAATTGAAAATGGAGAATCCATTATATCGGATATTTCTTTTTAATTTTGGATTTTCTTGAAAATTATCACTCGGGGGTTTTCGGGGTCGCTGATGACAAATCGGATGTCTGTTTTTAAAAATTCAAAATGTCAGATCCAATATTGCGAACATTTTTTTAAAAAAATTTTGTTTTTATCATAAAAGCAGAACAAATTTTACAAATGCCGGTTTCATAGAACAGCTATAAAGAGCGTGCAAAAATTGAAATTCCATTGAAATGTCCTAACGCATTTCACCTTTCCAATAAGTTCATGGGTGAAGGGGATCTCCATGGTATGCCATATTGGATCCGCAATTTTTAATTTTGAAAAACTGACATCGGATTCGTCATCAGCGACCCCGAAAACCCCCGAATGATAATATTCAAGCGAATCCAAAATTCTTTTAAAAAATGTCCGCCATATTGGATCCGCCATTTTGAATTTTGAAAAACTGACATCATATTCGTAATCAGCGACCCCAAAAACCTCCGAGTAATAGATTTCAGGCGATTTTAGACATTTTTAAAATAAAAATGCATTGTATTGTCCATGGCAAAGATTTTAAAAAATTTGCTAAAAGTGTTGTTTTTAAAAATTTATAACATTTTTATAATTCATTGAATTTAAAAACATAAACGTGTGTCGCATTCTGCATAGCGTTGACTTTGAAGAAATCATTTTATTTTTAATTTTCAGCTAGTTTTGACTTTTTTACATCAATTTTTTCATGGCAAAGATTGTCAGTTTTCCGGCAGTCAGAGCAAAGTCCGAAATGGCAAAGATCTTTGCCATCGACAGTCAAGGGGTTAATCAAAAGAATGCATTAAACAAATAGTAGAACGTATCATTTATAAAAAACGTGATATACATAATTATTAACCAAAAACTGAATAGAAAAATTAATTTTCCAATTGCTGGGAACATATTTCCTGTACATTGTTTTAAAATAAAATATGAACTTTTCCTACTTTTTTTAAGTTGAACTTTGACTGATCAGGGCACAATGCTATTGTGAAATTAAAAACGCGGACAAAACACTTACACCTAGGAAAAAACAAATAATCACAAACATTGAAACACTAAAAACAAAAGTCATGATTACAAAAGAAATTAAAAACAATATAATGATACAAATAGTACGGGAGAGTGGGGCAAAAACGTTTTTTAACCACTTGAGCGGCAGTGCGTCAGAATTGGCGTCAGCGTGCAAGTGACAGAAGCGGCAAAAATGCGTAAAAGGCGTCAAAATTTGACTACTATTTTCTCATTCTGTAAGGAGATTTATAATATCACAACAAAGTATTTTTCTTTTTTAAAGTAAATGAGCAGATCTTTAAACAAAAAAATGCTTTTTTAAATATTTCGATTTCGTGAAGAAAAATTGGACTTTTTGTGGTAGAAATTGAAACGCCACTAATATCAAACTATTAAATATTGTTAGCTTTGATCCTTGAAAACTTATTTAAATATTTTAAAAAACATTTTTTTTGCTTACAGGTCTGTTCTTTCACTTTAAGAAAGAAAAATACTTTGTTGTGATATTATAAATCTCCTTACAGAATGAGAAAATAGTAGTCAAATTTTGACGCCTTTTTCGCATTTTTGCCGCTTCTGTCACTTGCACGCTGACGCCAATTCTGACGCCCTGCCGCTCAAGTGGTTAAAATATCTCCTTTATTTTCTGTCTATTCCAATTGGTATTAAAAATTAAGTTGCAATGCAATCAGACCAATTGATTAAAAAAAGAAAAACCTAAAAATATCAAATATTTTAAGAAATATAACAAAAAAATTGTTTTGCAAAAATAAAATGATAATTTTACTGAACAAACTTTTATTTTTTAAAACATAAGGTTAAGTATTTAATTTTTTAAAACGTAACATGCAAATAAATTAAATATTTCTCTACATAACTGGCGTGGTGTTTTAGTTTAATTTTGTATCTATACATTTTAAATTTAAAGTAAAAAAAAGTTTGTTATGTGGGGCAAAGGCAATATTGAACATAATTTGGTTAAAAATAATTGAATATTCGAATTTTCTATGTATTAATTCACAATATAAGGTTAAAATCACTAAAAGTTTTTATTTTTTATTTTAATAATTTAATTCTTTTAATAATATGTTGTTAACCTTATGTTTCGTAAATATTATACTAATAAATATCACTTGCTAATTTTTTTAAGGCTTATAAATGCTGTCTTTTAGAAATATAAGCGAAAACGTCGCTGCTCCAGCGTGTGGGGCAAAGGCATTTTTTGCATTGTTTTTAAATTTCATTTAATAATGTATTTATAATTATAATATACTAAATAACAACTATTAAAATTTCTTATTGATTACACTGGGTTACAAAAAAATGGTCATATCGTGTTTATTCAAAGTTTCCTGTGATTATTGAAAGTTTAGGTGTCACTGAATAAGAATATACCAGTAAAACATTTTTTCATTCGGTCATTCCCTTAAAAAAACGAGTTTAAAGTGTCAAAAACCGTATTTTTAGCACTTTTTGAGGCAGCGTAACAAGAAAACGCAACATGATAAAAATCTCTACAAGAGCTTAAATAAAAGCTTAAACCTTCAACTTTGAGGCTCAGAACTGAAAAGTACTTAAATAATCAATAAAAACCTCCTTAATCAAGCAGTCGCTACCTGAAATTGTCAAAAAAGCTAGAACAGGAAGCAATTGGTAAAAATCGATTTCCTTAAGCGGATTCGGTTGCAACTTGTTACTTGAAGTTTTTTGAGGTTTCTAATGACGAATTGGAACTTAGATTTAAAAAATTTCAAAATGGCGGACTGAAAATAATGAATTCACTCAATTTTTCAAAATTTGCGTTGATAATTTTAAAAAATTGAGTCCGCCACTTTGAAATTTTTTAAATCTAAGTTCCAATTCGTCATTAGAAACCTCAAAAAACCTAAAATAACAATTTGCAACCGAATCCGGTTAGGGAAATCGATTTTTACCAAGTGCTACCTAACCCAGCTTTTTTGATAATTTCAGATAGTGACTGCAGGTTTTCAGTGCTTATTTAAGTACTTTTCAGTTCTGAGCCTTAAAGTTGAAGGTTTAAGCTTTTATTTAAGCTTTTGTAGAGATTTTTATCATGTTGCATTTTCTTGTTACGCTGCCTCAAAAAGTGCTAAAAATACGGTTTTTTGAGACTTTAAACTCGTTTTTTAAGGGAATGACCGAATGAAAAAAAGTTTTTCTGGTATATTCTTATTCTGTGACACCTAAACTTTCAATAAACACAGTAAATTTTAAATAAACACGACATGACCATTTTTTTGTAACTAGTTTTAGAATAATGAAAAACAAATACAGCAAAAATTAATTGCTTAATTTAAAAAATATACATCGATAAATGCAAACCTAGCGGCTTTGCCCCACTCTCCCCTATATTGTGCGCCAAGGGACAGAAAGTATGAAAAAGGCATCTGTACCGTGATGCACACACTACTTTTTACTACAAAGGTAAGAATTTTTAGTTGAAAGGAAAATCCTCATAGATATTTCTTCACATAGTAGTGTATTGATGTACATTCAAATGTACGCCCCTGTTTTGTCGCGAGGTGGGTTCGGGGAGTCCCGCTACTATCGACCAATCAGAAAACAGCGATTTTTACTATTTTATTATTTTTAAGATGCCGTTACAACCTATTATAATAAGAGCTGATGACGTGGTTAAAAGAAATGAACAATATCACTCTGCTGTCATGAAAACAGGAAAATATAAAGTAAAGACAATAAATGAATTTAGTCCTTCATTCATTCTTGTTGCTGCGCGCCGTCAAGAAATGAGAGGTACAATAGACGATTTAGACAATCTATTCGATGTCTACCCTGTAAAAAATAGTATTGGGAGGTACGGGATTCCGTATTGCAAGTGCCAACCTGCTAATGCGGTATTCGCGAATTACCGCATTGGGTGTCCTGGTGAATACGGAAATGAAAGGGTCCCAATGCGGTGCAAGTTTTAAGCTTTATAAAAAACGAAAATACGTGACAGGAGGAAATAATTAGTGTCAGTGCAGAAATATGCGAGTTAAAGGAATGAGAAAATAATAATAGTCAGTGTAAAAATGAAACTTTAAGAAAAAAAGGTAAGTTGAACTGTCAAATATGAGTCCAATGCGGCGTAGGCTGCTTTCAATGCGGTACACAATCGGTACATAGTGCAAGTCGCCAGTAGAGGGCAGAAGCAAGCAGAGCGAATCGAGCGAACACAGTGGCCCAGCTGACATATGATTTGCATTACATTACTTTCCAATTTTTTATTTTATAACCACGTTTCTGCATGAATCTAAACAGTATTTTCGATTATTGTAATTTAGAAGATGCTTACCAATTGTACGTTGGCAGATTTAGTGAAAAGTGTCTGTGTACGGAGACAAATGTGTTAGAAAATGTTTGTTTACCTATTTCACGCCATTCAAACCAGTCAAAGTTGCTTTTGCTGTGGCGCATTGAAATCAGCCTATGCCGCATTGGGCCCATATTTGACAGTTCAACTTACCTTTTTTTCTTAAAGTTTCATTTTTACACTCACTATTATTATTTTCTCATTCCTTTAACTCGCATATTTCTGCACTGACACTAATTATTTCCTCCTGTCACGTATTTTCGTTTTTTTTAAAGCTTGAAACTTGCACCGCATTGGGACCCCTTGATTTCCGTATTCACCACGACACCCAATGCGGTATTTCGCGAATACCGCATTGGCAGGTTGGCACTTGCAATACGGAATCCCGTACCTTCCAATACTTTTTTTTTTACAGGGTAAGTAATTGCAAATACTAATAGAAATAATAATACAAATACTAATACACGGAAAAAAAAGAAAAGTGTTATTAACTTGAAAACTTGTAAATTTTACTAAACGGGCTTGTACTTATATGGACAACGTGACTTTCTTGTTACTTTTACTAGGTTTATCATGTAAACACATTTAGTGATAAAAACAATTTTTATATACAGTTTTAACTGCCTACATTGAGAAAACTGGAGTATTGGACTAAACATCTGGAGGGACAAATCGTTGATATTTGAGAGTTAGCTATTGGATAACAATCTAAATGTTCAAATACACCATTGACAGATATTCGTGCCATTTCTCTTGGAGGGAAAATGAGTTTATAACAGAGGGACAAATTAACCATCTTGAGAAATCCCTTCCTTATCCGACGCGAAATGAATAAATATGGCAACCTAACCCCTAAATTAAATACATAAAATGTCAGAAAAATAATTTCGCGCGCATCAGATCGTACACATTTTCTGCGCAACTTTTAACCCTCAGATATAATGGGAGAGAATATACAAGTAGATTTCCATTATCAATTCAAAACTTATTTTAGAAGGACTATTTAACTCTCTTCATAAGCAAAGGAAACATACACTTTTTGAACCTCTGAATTTGACTCTCCAGTTTTCTCAGTGTAGTTAGTAAATTTTACTAGTTCGCTCAGTTTATTAAACAAAGTTAAAATGTAACGATTACCGTTATGTTTTGTCAACATTACAATTTCGGAAAGTAGAATAAACTTTTTTAAATTGTAAAAATTACAAAATTTAATAGTTGTTTTAACAAATATCAAAAGTTAAAATTATTGTAAATAATGTTATTTTTACAATTTTTGAAAATGAAAGGAACTTAATGATAAAACAAATTTTACAAGTTTGTTAGGAGAAATAATGAAAATACGAATTATTTTTAGAAAGCCATATATTAATTCATTAATTACAATCATTGAACTCTATTTGCAATACTTATCACAGTTCATGAATATTAATATATTAGTTAAAGTATTTAACATTATAATACTTATCACAGTTTATGAGTAACATAAAAACAAAGAAACGTGTCTTATAAAAGTAAATATCTGGTAGCTACGTAGAATTGCAAATTTTTTTGTACTAATAAACAAGGAAATTTGCACGGTAGGTCATTGTACGACATTACAAATTCTCTTTTGCTATTAGGCTTTGCATCAACTTCAAACGCATCAAAATGTTCTTCTAACCTCGTAGATTTTAATTCTAATAATAAGAATTGTACAGTCTCTTTGATAATAAAAACGGAAACAATTTTAGCAAATGTTGGAAGTTCTGAGTCAATTTTTGTAACAACTATAGTTTCTGACGTGTAATTTGTACCATTAATATTGACCCATTTGACGCAATCAATCTCGTTTACACATTTATTCGTAGGAAAATAAAGCTTATAAAATAGTACAGAAAACCGATGATTTGGTACAATTGGCCCAATGGTGAAATCTTGAGCGTGATTGCCATCTTCTATAAAATGGGCCAATTGTAATTGATGTTTGATAGCTAAGGTTTTTGGAACATTTAATTTCGAGCAAGAAACATTAGCTGCACTTTTTGATGCTTTGTGCTTCGATTCAAATCGTAAAGACGAATAACTTGATGTAGGAACCTGGTTTTGTAAGAAAGAATCGTAGTGTAATAGAATATGAAATTTAGGCTTCAAGTGAGTTTTAAATATTTTACAATACATAGTATGGTGTTCCTTAACGAGTTGTTTTAATACATAATGAGTCGATTTAAGTATTTTAGGCGATTGAGTGATTACCAAAATTTTTCTTAATTTTAAATACAGTTTCCACACGATATCAGTTTTTGGTACTAAATCACCAATCATTAGGCCGAAATAGCGTACAAAGCATGACATTTCCGAAGATGACATTTTAATTTTTACATTGGAGGCAGTTTTTTTCGAAATAAGAGGTGGTTTATTGGAACTTTCCAACAGACCATAATTGAAAACTTGAATCCTATAATTTAAAACCTCTAAGGTGAAATATTTGGTTTTAGGATCGAAAATAAGATAATCCAATATATCAGTCATCACATATTTAGCAGTCCCTTCAGGAATGTCATGCATCTCATCTACTCCAACGTTTTTGGTTATGTGAACACCTTTAACTTCGTTCCAAATGCAAATATCTTTGATTCCTGTCTGAGAGATATCATTCGACTCTAAATCTTTTTCGTAATTTTCTACTGTTCTTAAAAGCTCTCGATCTTCGACAAGCATCAATTTCATCATACTTTTGTCTGCTTTGCAAATCCTGCACCAAAATTTAGCAATAAAACTTTCAGTAAAACCTAATATGCTATTCAACCCCAAATTATCCCCCAAGACTAATACCAATTGAATGTAAACTTTTTCCCCATTGATATCAAGTCCATGTTCTCTTAAATAATTAAATTCTTCAATTACAGGATTGAAAATTGCACGATTGCCGAAAACTTTTCTGTGATCTGATCTAAATAAAAGCATCAACAAAATATGGCGTATACTCGAAGCGTATTTAGGCGGTAAACAAGCAATACGACAGTACAGAGCTCCTAGCTTATTATCCCCTGCATGTGAACCTAAAACATTTCCTGTCTCATAGTCATCACAATGGACGAAAACCGGCAACACAAATTTATTGTCAAAATCCTTTACCATCTCTTTCCACAGATCGCATTGAATTACATTCGAAATAGTTTCTTTTTCATTTAGCAAACTTTTCATGTAAGATTTTATTTCATTCAAAAAATTAGGAATTTTAAGAAGATCGCGTAGTGTATTTCTTAAAGGTATAAATTGCACTTCAGCTTCAGCTGGAACCAATGTTATTTGACCGAAAACACGCTTCTCCGCAGTTTCTTGTCCTATACTTATTGAAACTGGTGGACAATATGATCTATATTTTTTAAAATATTTCAATCTTTTGTATTCTGTATTTAGACATTCGAAAGGATTAGGAATTTTTTCTAATATGGAGTTAATTTTTGTGAAAGTTTGAATTTCAATATTTTGATCAGATGCATTTAAGCTAGAACTTAACTTTTCTTTAATTAACGGAAGATATGCGTTTTCTAGAAGAGAATGAACACTATCAATGACAGTTTGAACAACGTTTCGAGGGATCATTGGATTATTGTATAAAATTGATACAAGTGATGCAGCTTCTAAATTCAAATTAACTTCCTCAGACAGATTATCAAAGGAATTCGAAGATATCGGGGAAACAGTATTTAAAATAAGATTCTCAATAGGTCCAGAAGGAAATGTTGCACTTTCTTCTTCTCTAACAAAACTATCTACGAAATTTTCAGTCTCGTTTTCTATCTTATTTTCGTTCGCAACGTGAACTGCATTTACATGCTTTCTAAATGAATTTAAATTATTATAGATACGATCACAATTATCAGTCTTGCACGTATACAAATCATTACTTTGTAAGTTGTGAAAGTGTTTTAAATGCAAAAAAAAGTGATTAACAGAACATGTTACAAATGAACATTTGAAACAAATCATTTTAAATGATAACGATGAAAATCTTTTAAAATATCAAAAAGTAAAAATCTAGATCTTTAACTTAAAAATTGATTGAATGTGAATGTTCAAATCAATGAAATTGATTTATTTTTATCTTCAAATTAAATTTTTTGTACTATAATTTTGCTTTATTATCATTAAAATTAATCATAAAGTTTGTAATTGTAAAATTTAAGTTTTTGATTTTTATTGCAATCGCAGTATCTTATGGAAATATTTTGAATAAAATATATTTCGATTATTTGAACATTAAAAATTTGTTGATCATTGTATTTTAAAGAAAATATTATACAGTACCCTCTATTATGCAGGATTCGTATTTTCTGAGTAATCGCTGAATTTCTAAATCCTTACGCTCCTGAGCAATTTGCAAAATGCTTTTTGATATTTTTTTCCATTCGGTAATCAAACTACAGTTTTCTTCAAAAAGGTTATTGAAATCGATGTCAATCTGAAACATATTAATTAAATTTTTTATTATAAATTTTATATTTGTATGTAGATTCTAAAATAATAAACACAATGATCTTCTATTGATTATTCAATAGTTTTTTTACTAAATATATTATACAGACACAATTATTTATAAAATAAATATTTTTTACCAAAGTATATATCCATAGGAAGATTTAAGTGACTTGTATAAATCGAAATATGCATGAATTTCCAAATCCTTTACTTCTTTTAATCGAATAATAGTAGTTTGTTTCCATTTAGCTCTCACCTCTTCTTCTGGCAAATTATTATGCTTTAACCATTCCAATACCAATCGTAATTCTGGATCTTCAATATTCTCTAAATTTTGTTTAAATTAAGTATTTAATAGACACATCAAAGCAAAAAAGAATTTAGTATTAAAAAAATGAAAATAAATTTAAGTTAAATTTTCACCATTCGAGTTTTCATCAGGCTTGGATTGAATCATTCCAATTTTTTTATATAAGCGCCTCTGATTGACATAGCGTTCGTAAAATATACCCTTACTGACACTTTTGCCAGAAGAATTGACACTTTTTGTAAAAAAAGTTTCCTCCAATTCTCCTGGAAAAAGCTGCACGCATTCTGAAGCCCATTCTTAAAAAGTTGAACTACATATTCTGATTGAAAAATTTTTTTTATTAAATAAATTTTAAATAAATATTTTTCTTTAAATTTTATTATTATTATTATTTTATTTTTACCTTTTCTCTACGTTTTCTTCCAAAGTTTTGTCAATAATAATAATTGCTGTTAGTTTATTATAATTTAAAGTATTCAAGGTTTTCAATTCGTACAATATTTCTTTTCCTCTAATTGTAGTTTGTAGAATATTTTTAATGTAATCGTTATTCTTATTTGTTAAATTAATCATTGGAACCCTGTAAAAAAAAAGTATTGGAAGGTACGGGATTCCGCATTGCGAGTGCCAACCTGCCAATGCGGTATTCGCGAATTACCGCATTGGGTGTCCTGGTGAATACGGAATTCAAGGGGTCCCAATGCGGTGCAAGTTTTAAGCTTTAAAAAAACGAAAATACGTGACAGGAGGAAATAATTAGTGTCAGTGCAGAAGTATGCGAGTTAAAGAAATGAGAAAATAATAATAGTGAGTGTAAAAATGAAACTTTAAGAAAAAAAGGTAAGTTGAACTGTCAAATATGGGCCCAATGCGGCATAGGCTGATTTCAATGCGCCACAGCAAAAGCAACTTTGACTGGTTTGAATGGCGTGAAATAGGTAAACAAACATTTTCTAACACATTTGTCTCGGTACACAGACACTTTTCACTAAATCTGCCAACGTACAATTGGTAAGCATCTTCTAAATTACAATAATCGAAAATATTGTTTAGATTCATGCAGAAACGTGGTTATAAAATAAAAAATTAAAAAGTAATGTAATGCAAATCATATGACAGCTGGGCCACTGTGTTGGCTCTGCTTGCTTCTACCCTCTACTGGCCACTTGCACTATGTACCGATTGTGTACCGCATTGAAAGCAGCCTACGCCGCATTGGACTCATATTTGACAGTTCAACTTACCTTTTTTTCTTAAAGTTTCATTTTTACACTGACTATGATTATTTTCTCATTCCTTTAACTCGCATATTTCTGCACTGACACTAATTATTTCCTCCTGTCACGTATTTTCGTTTTTTATAAAGCTTAAAACTTGCACCGCATTGGGACCCCTTGAATTCCGTATTCACCAGGACACCCAATGCGGTAATTCGCGAATACCGCATTGGCAGGTTGGCACTTGTAATACGGAATCCCGTACCTCCCAATACTTTTTTTTACAGGGAAGATCATTTTGTTTTGTAATCGATGAATGGTTTTCTCTCAACACTTTAACATCCGGAGAACCTAATGTTTCGCCGTTTACTAAATCCACTTCGGTGGGGTCTAACACAAATTCTATTTGACCAGTTGAATCTAATACATCCAATGTTTTTTTTGCATTCGATAAAAACGTTTCATATTTTTTGGAAAATTTACTTCTGTCGCCTATTGCAGGAATCAGTTCTTTAATGAAATTGTCCTTTAGAAGTAAAAATGCTTCAGAATCGATTGCATTTTCTAAATATTCAAAAAAACGCGATATATTGTATTACACGATAATTAAAGTAATAATTAATAGACGACATTATATATATTTAAAATAGATGCAAAAAAATACTTAGAGAAATTTTTAACCTACAAAGTAGACGCCGCGCGATAAATGAAAAATGTGTGAAATAAATTCTTACCTTCGAAAGTTTTAATAAGGTGGCTAAATCCCCACGATTGAAGGCACTCACTAACATGAGGGTCCATTATGCACTTTAGTTAATATCTATTTTTATTTCATTAAAATAATTCACCTTTCTTGCAGCACTTGTCTAAATCACGCATGGAACCAACCGATTGTACAGAGAGACGCTACGCGTTAGGTTAGGTCAGGTATAGAGGACACCGTAGGACTAGTAGATTTTACTAGTTTTTCTGTAGAATTCACATGTTTCTAGAATGTTATGTTAACTTGCTTAAGTACAGTGAACTATACATCCGTAATGATAAAATATACATATTTTTTATTTATTTTTACAGGACGAAGATAATATTTTAATGGAATTTTAATTGTTATTAGTACATAAAAAAGTACAATCAACATATTGCGCGTAGTAATTGTTAGTGTTTTCAATGTTACGTTAACTTAAATTGGTCAACAAGGTTTTCGTTAGTTATTTTAACATTTCTTTTTTCTCCGAGTACACTGTTAGATTATTTCCTGCAACAATTTCTGACATTTATAAAAGTTACTATTAGACGCAATATCCTACATTTACTTGCTTCCCAATAGTGTCAAAATAATTATACCGAGTACGTCAATATAGCGGAATCAGTATTGATCCAACAATTTTCTTTGTTTCGCTTACTTGAAGAAATTTAGAAAATATTATAAAATGTGTGTAAAATTATACTAAACGGATGAATGACAAATATAAATATCTTTGAAGTCAAACAACTTTGACATCTATATTTAACATTTCTAGATCAAATCTAGACCTAGATCTCTCCTCAACTTCTTAGACGTCAATTAGATCTTTTACTTTTCATTGGGTATATTGACACTATTGGGAAGCAAGTAAATGTAGGATCCCTGGTTAAAAAACCGGACAGATTTCGGACTAATCCGAAATTTATCCGAAACAATGCGGTTTAAAGGTCAGGTTTTTGTCACCTGAAATTAATCCGGAAAAATCCAAACTCTATACGGTTTGTGAAGGAAGGAAAATAAGGAAAATAAGGCCTTGACGCATTCATAAATCGTTTAATGAAATAATAATATTAAACGATCATGACCTCTATAGCAATCATCTATTTACTAATTTCACTAACCAATAGTGAAAAGTGTAACCTAAATGACATTCAGTTACAAAATTTAAAAGAATCTCTTTTCGAAGCGGAGATATATACGAAACAGCAACTTGTAGATGAAGATGCGGCAATCGTCATAGGAAATGCACGAGCTGGAAAAGGTACACTAATTAATTACTTAATTGGTACTAAACTAAAAGCTGTTCAATTATCAGAAATTTCGCAAATATCACTAGAAAAAGCAGACAATACATCCATAGGACCAATAATTGGTTCTGGAACAGCATCACAAACTAAATTTCCCTCAAGATATACTTCAGCGAATTTGTCCGGCTTAAGTATCTGGGATTCACCAGGATTTGAAGACAATAGAGAAGAATCACACGATATCACTGATCCCTTTTATCTAAATTTTTTGGTAAAAATGTTAAATCTCTAAAAGTTGTTTTAGTTGTCAACTTTGATGACATTCAAGGAGATAATATTCAACCATTTCTATCACTTCTAAATTCTCTTGAAAAAATGTTTGTAAATGATTTTAGAAGAATTTTTCCAAGCATATTAATAATTTTTTCAAAATCACCTAAATGTTTACGTAATCTTGTAGTCGATAGAGCATTCATAAAGAAAATGATAAAACATCAACTGTTCTCAAGTTCATCTCTAAAATTGAGTAGATTTTCAAGGCGGTTTGGGCGGTTCATAATGAAAAATCCTAACCGTATTGCCTTCTTCAGAAGAGCATCCAAGACAGGAGATGTGATTAATTCCGATGTTGATGAAAATATTTTTTCGGTTATTAGAAATTCTACGAGTTTACAAAAAAGCTTTCTACAATCAATACGTCTCAGTATTTCAGATAATTCAGTGGTGTGTCTATATGAAATTAGCAATAAATTGCAAAATTTACCAGAAATTAATGAATTACAGAAATGTGTATTGGACATATTCAATGAAAAGGAAAACTTGTTGGATACTTTAGCCAACAATTCAGATATAAATGGAATAAAAGCAATAATTAATAATTTAACAAGAATTGAAGAGAAACTTTATTTTCTAGATAATAATGATGTAGAGAAAAATATAGCAATTCTTCAACACATTGATGATAAATTGACTAACGTAATTGATCATGATATTTTGTTAAACAAATTTAAACTACTGAATTCTAAAAATAGTCAACACATAAAGTGGATTATTATGACTCTTTTAGAATTTATTAAACAAGAAGTTAGAAAAACGATGTTTTTATCTTTAGTATATGTAGGAAACATAACGCAAGATCAATTTAACAATAAACTGGATGAAATACTACAATCCAACGCACAACAAGTGTCAAGATTACAGAATAAAATAACAGAATTAGAGAAAGACAATAACAACACAATTTGGAACAGATTTGCTCAATTCTTTATAGATAATTACAATTTATTCCATGAGGGTGTAAGTTTCTATATATTATTCACGAAGTTCTCGTTTTTTATTTTTTAATAACGATTTCTCACTAGAATGCAATGTACTAATTAAAAGGACATATAAACTAGAAAATTTCAAAACTAATTATTTATCCGCAACTTTTTGTTTTGCTATAATAGAAGATATTTAAATACAGATATTGTTTCATCAGGTACAATTGTTTCCTACATAACATTTAATTTATTTCTATTAAGGAAATAATGATATAACAATGATATAATATTAAACTTATAAAAATCTAAAATTTTGGAAAATAAAACTTTTGAAAATTTTGTTAAAAAATGTTGAAGTAACTTTAAAAGTATCATTACCATCTTGTCTTGGAATATTTTCATTACTTTTAACACATCTCCTTTTCAATTCTTGCATAAAACGTTTCCACACCACCTACAGAATTAATTTTAACAAACAAATTTTTACAAACAAAATTTCAAAGAAATTAATTTCGAAATTTTCAAAATATTTTTTTTGATTTTTTTAATAATTCACTTTTAATTTTTTTTTAAATACCTCAGAGTTTCTTCTTTAATATCTGTATATTTAAAAACTTATTTTTTTTCGGAAACTACTTAAAATATTTTTTTTGAAAATTTCAAATTAATTAATTTACAATTATTTTTTTAAATTTTGAAATATTTTTTTGTACTTTCTTACTTATGTTTATAACACATTTAAATCGGTTAAGTAGTTTCCAAAAAAATGAATTTTTGGGGTTTATTTTAAAAAGAATCGTTTTTTGAAAAAAATATATTTGTCAAAAATCTGGAAAAAATATATATTAAAGAGGAAACTCTAAGGTTTTTTTTAAATAGAAGGTGCATCATTCAAAAGATTTAAAAATTTTTTTTGAAAATTTCAAAACACTGGTTTACAGTGAAATTGTCAATCGAACAAAACAATTTTTTTTCGAATAGTAGGTGTTTTTTGAGTAAGAAAATCATAGTTTTAATTTTTTTCCCTCGTGCAGATTTTCTGTAGCTTCAAATTTTGCATTTTCGAGGTGCGACGCCACTTAAACTTACCTGTAGGAAAATAAGCTTGTCAAAATATAATAAATGAGGTATCATTGGAAAGGTTATTAAATTACCTTTCGATCTATAGGTCACAGAATAAAATTCAACAAAAATTGAGAGAGTTACAGTCGATTAAAGATGAAATTTCATGACAATTTTCATGATTTTTAGACATTTGAGTAACTTCTACTATTTTTTTCTACATTAAACAGGAAAGAATGTTTAGGTTTTAATTTTTTTATTGATAGACTATATCATTACACAAATTTTGAGCCCTTGTGGACCTCGATTGGATTAAAAATGACAATTCTACACTAAATTTAGTGAACGAAACTACATTTTTCATTTTTAGTATCCCTTAAACATTTGCAGCAAAAATTGAAGTACAGTCGGGCCGCAGAACTGTACGGTACCCCAGAAATAACCCCTCTACTTGATTTCAAACTGTACGCTGACGAACTCATCCCCACTATTTAATTTTCAGGACTGTACACTTATATATTTAAGGAGCAAGTTTTCAAAAGTTGATAAATATATTTTTTTTAAAATCGAGATAAACATAAATTTAATAATTTAAATATCTCACAAATCGTCATGTCCCTGCTAAATTTAAAAAAAAATTATTAACAGCGAATTTTAAATTTAAAAACTTTTTGACATAACCAAATTGACTTTTAATTTTTATGTTTGTTATTAGAACAAATTACCAAAACCTTAAAGTTACTTTATTATGTGAAAGTTTTATTAAAAACAGAACGTATTAAATATAAAAACTTTGTTACAAATAGTAAAAATTACAAATTTTTTAGTTTGAAATTAACTGAGTGGTTATGTCAGGAAAGTAATTTATTTCGATTTCTCGAAATAATAAGAAAATAGGAATTTATCAAGTTTTGAAAATTTGCTCCTCATTTATCGTCTGGGACTATAATATACATAATTTTAGATTTAAAATTAATTAAAATCATAAAAATATATACTATTCTTAAAATTATAAATGTTAGAAAAATTAACAATTTTTAACCAAAATGTATTGCCTCATAAAATTAAAAGAAGTCCACTGATTTATCCAAATTATGAAAAAGAAAATAATTTGATTAAATCAGTAAAATTTTTAATTTTAAGGAAGAATTTGATAAACAATCGGAACAAAAGTTAGTCCAATGTCATAATTTCGTATTTTAAAAGAAGTCAAATTAAATTTTCAATTCCTTTTGGTAAAAGCGTAAGGAATTTAATTTTCTAAATTTTGAAAATTTTAAATATATATTTGAATAAAAATGATAATTTTGTTGTCAATAATGAATGATTTAAGTAACATAACCTAAAATTTAACAAATGTTTATTCTTATTGACAGAAAATTGTAATTTTTATTCAAATGAAACTTTTAATCGTTTTAAATATTCAAAATTAAATTCTTCGCCTTTCCAACAAGACGAATTTAAAATTTAATTAGTTTTTTTAAATTACGAAATTATGACATTAGAATAACTTTTCATTTGACTGTCCCTCAGATTCTTCCTTAAAAGGCAACATTTTCAAATATACGGCACTGAATTTAGTAGCGCCACCGTACACTGTGGAGCACTTAAAAACTAAAGCCAGCGTACAGTTTGGCGACAGCGTACAGTTTGAAAGCGTTCAGTTCGGAGGCCCGACTGTAATAAAATTTAGTTAAGCTCTAAAGTTACTAAAATCACTAATAAAGGATTTCTGAAATCGTAGATTTCGAATCCAATGTTAGTTTTCTAAATTTCAAAATGGCGGATCCAATATGGCGGACAAGTTTTGAAAAATCGATTAAATTCGTCTTAAATTCGTTACTCGGGGGTTTTCGGGGTCGCTGATTACGAATCTGATGTCAGATTTCAAAAATTAAAAATGGCGGATCCAATAGGTGCGAATTCGATGGATTTTAAAAAACTCGTTCACCATTATGAATCCATCCTTTTCAATTTTCGAAATCCGAAATCAGATTCGTAATCAGCGACCCCGAAAACCCCCGAGTAACGAATTTAAGACGAATTTAATCGATTTTTAAAAACTTGTCCGCCATATTGGATCCGCCATTTTGAAATTTAGAAATCTAACATTGGATTCGAAATCTACGATTTCAGAAATCCTTTATTAGTGATTTTAGTAACTTTAGAGCTTAACTAAATTTTATTACTTCAATTTTTGCTGCAAATGTTTAAGGGATACTAAAAATAAAGAATGTAGTTTCGTTCACTAAATTTAGTGTAGAATTGTCATTTTTAATCCAATCGAGGTCCACAAGGGCTCAAAATTTGTGTAATGATATAGTCTATCAATAAAGAAATTAAAACCTAAACATTCTTTCCTGTTTGATGTAGAAAAAAATAGTAGAAGTTACTCAAATGTCTAAAAATCATCAAAATTGTCATGAAATTTCATCTTTAATCGACTGTAACTCTCTCAATTTTTGTTGAATTTTATTCTGTGACCTATGGATTGAAAGGTAATTTAATAACCTTTCCAATGATACCTCATTTATTATATTTTGACAAGCTAATTTTCCTACAGGTAAGTTTAAGTGGCGTCGCACCTCGAAAATGCAAAATTTGAAGCTACAGAAAAACTACACGAGGGAAAAAAATTAAAACTATGATTTTCTTACTCAAAAAACACCTACTATTCGAAAAAAAATTGTTTTGTTCGATTGGCAAAAAAAAGTTTTTAATTTGTAAACCTGTGAAATTAATTTCTTTGAAATTTTTTTTAAATTGTCTTATCTGTATTTATAACATATTTAAATTCCATTCATATCGGTTACGTACTTTCCGAAAAAATGAGTTTTTTTATTTTTCTTCTCCCCTCCGTAACTCCTAAAGGAAGATTAAAAAAAATCGGCCCAATACGCGATTTTGATTTAAGTTAACCCCTTCGCAGGCAAGACCAAAATCTCATAAGTGGGCTCAAAATGTCGACAACTTTTTAGAAAACTAAAATTTGCGCAAACGAGCATACTATTGTATTTGAACTCGCTGATTACGAATCCGATATCAGATTTTGAAAATTCAAAATGGCGGATCATATATGGCGGACGACATTTTTAAAAATTCATCGGATTCACTTGAAACTTTTTACTCTGGGGTTTTCGAGGTCGATAATTACGAATTCGATATCAGATCTTGAAAATTCAACATGGCGGATCCAATATGGCGGAGGACATTTTCTAAAATTCATCGGATTCATTTGAAACTTGTTACTAGAGGGTTTCCGCTGATTACGAAAAACTTTTTAAACGATAAAAAATACCAAATTTCCCCCCTGCAGTCAGCTGGTAAGTATACTACGTTACTTACGACCCCAGAGTGTACCACGGGGAGGAATACGGTCGGACTTTACACTCCTTTATTTTTTTTTGTTTTTTTACATTTTTTTGTTTTTATATTGGATTTGCCATTTTCAAAACCGATATTAGATTTCTAATCTACGACATCAATAATGACATCAAAAAATGACAAGTTCTTATATTAGATCCGCCATTTTAAGAACCGTTACTACATTTTTAATCTACGACATCAATAAACCCCAAGTAACAAGTTTTAAGTAAATCTGATAAATATTTAAAATGACGCCCGCCATATTGGATCCGCCATTTTGAAGTTTTAAAATCTAATATCGGATTCGTAATCAGCGACCCCGAAAACCCCTGAGTATCAATTTGTGGACGAATCTGTGTGTTTTTGTAGCCAGAAATCTGCTTGCGTCTATACACGTCATCGACAGTTGATCCCACCTGCACCATGACGTGTATACACGTTAATCGACTGCCAAGGGGTTAAAATCAATTCTGTAGGTGGTGTGGAAAGGTTTTATGCGAAAATTGGAAACGACATGTGTCAAAACTATTTCAAATGTTTCAAGACCACCGTGACATATATGTATGTTTTTGAATACCGGCATTTAAGAAAACGGTTTTTTAAATACCATTTTATTTACAAAAAACTGGTTCAAGGAAATTTGGTTTATTACAAAAATCAGGTTGATTTTCAAAAAAAAATTGTTTAATTGAATATCAAATTTTCATGTTCAAATTTTAAAATTTAATATGCATAAATTAGGATTAGGGTTAAAATATTTATTAAAACACTTTTCAGAAAAATTAATTTTTTATTTTGATTTCGGAATATGTTTTTTCAAATCGGAAGGATTCGGTATTGCGTTCGAATAACCAGTATTTTTCGAAAGACCGGTTTAAAATGGAAAACCGGGTTTTCAAGAAAAAACAGTTTAGGATGCAGTCTCATGACACCGCTTTGCGTTGGGTTTTGTAACTACGCTCATGGCCTAGTTACAAAAAGGACCGCAAAACGGTTCCATGGGACTGCACCCTTAAACAATACAACCGGTTGCTTGTTTAAATAAATGTTGAGGCTTGGTGGCATACTTTCAGAAAAACAAGTTAGTTGGATATTTCTTTTTATTGTTTAAAATCATTTTACAGTTTTTATTATATTACAGAAATGAAATTTAATATTCATAGTCAAATGAAGTGCATAGTAAATGATTGGCCATGTCATCGACTATAAGTACAGAATAAGATTTTGGCACTTTTCAAGAAAGATACATATGTTTTTTTAAATTAATGAATGTAAAGGCTGACTATGTTTTACACAAAATAAAGTATAAATAAGATATATAAGAACGAAATTAATACAAAATCCTGTTCATAGATTTGTAAAGTGTTCACATATACAGTCTAGTTATTAATTCAAGAAGCTAGGTTTTCAACTTTATGACACAAATGTATCATGCAGCTATTAAATTCCAGTCGTATGGAGGTGTATTAGAAATATACTTATAATCGGACAAGATCTTACATTATTGTTTCGACTTTTCGCAAAATGAATTTTTTTACATAAAATAAAGTTCACTCGTTATTAAATAAAATTACGGTACTTTTATGATGAATTAATTAATTTTTTCAAATATTTGTATTACTTGGTAGAAATAGTTTTTGATAATGTCAAAACTTAAGGCAACTCTTAAAAAATTTTGTTTCTTTCAGAAATAGTCAAAAAAAAATATTATTTGCTTGTTTAGAGAAACTCAAAATTATTTTTAAAAAATTATATTTAATAAGTTTTGAAATTAAATTGAAAAAACTATCTCATTTTTTTAAAAAATAGTATTGTATACTGAAAACGTTCTCAAGGCACGCTTACATGATACATTCAAGCGCTCAACACTACTTATTATAATTATTCTTCTGTTTTGCAGCAGAAAGATGCTTTTTAGGATTGTGTCAGTATGATCGTACAGAAAAGTGTTTGAAGAAGTATTTATTTTGAGCAAAACATTCAGGTGTATGCTAAGATTGAGGCTTAAAAATTTTGTGAACATTCATTTTTATTATAAATGACCAATTGCGTAACAGTCCAATTATGAAAAATTTGTTTTCCATTTATACAATAAAATATATAAATTAATTTCATTATAAAAAATTTACGCAATGATATTCTAATGGAACTTTAAGACTACAGCGGTTAAACAAATCTTCATGCTTTATATATATATATATATATAATATAATATTACTATTATGTATACTGTTCATATTCTGAATATATATACTTTTACCCTCGTTTGTCAAAGCTATTAACATTTAAGAAGCACGTTTTTCATTTCTTATTAATATATCACTTAGACTAACAATGTAATAGTTTACAAAATTTTGGTCGCATCGTACATTCATATTTTACAAATATCAAGTTTTGTATTAATAATGCCCTTCCATGGCACACTTTCTTTTATATAACATCTTTATTGAGACATCCAGTCAAATTGACGTTGGACAATTTTTGACAATGCCAAATATAGTATTTAAATAAAATAAAATTTTCTTAGGTCAAAATTCCTTATTGAATAATCAAATATCTTAAAATATGTGTACATACTAATAAATTACACAGATCAGTTCAAAAATTTAATTAACAAATTATGACCAAGTGAAATCACTTCATTTTATAATATAAAAGTAAAAAATTTCTAATTATTATTCGATTCATAAGAATTTATATATAAGAGTAAAAAATTTCTGATCATTATTATTCAATTCATAAGAATACAATGAATATAAACAATTGATCTGAATTGTAAGTGGTTTTATGATTTTTTAATTAAAATTGATAAAAAACTTGAACTTTTAAAAGAAATAACGAAATTTGAAAATTTCTAATAATTAAAATACCTTTTTTAGTAAAAATAAAAGTATTGTTTTCATTTCAATATAATTTGTAACATTCAACAAAAAATTAATTTTGTAGATTTTATTAGTTATAAATCAGATGGCGTACTATCGATTATACATATTTTAACTATTTAAACAGGAGAACTTTATATCATTAATTCAACATAGTTAAAAATTTAAATAATTTGAAATGATTTAAACTAGATCAAAAAATTGTAGGTTATGTGTTTTTAAGATGATACAAATTTTCTGAATAACAGTTAAAATTCATAGACTTGATACACGCTTATGTGTAATCTAATATTTTATTTATCATATATTATTTCAGTTTTGATGTTAAAATATAGAATACGCATCTTTTTAGTGTTCATTATTTTATGCATTAGAATATATAAAAACCGTTACGTTACTATCGAACTTCTTTAAAATAAAAATAATGAAATATTTTATAAAATATTACAAATGAAATTAAGATTTTTAAAATTACTTTTAATTACAAGTACACTGGAACGCTGATTATGCGGACAACTCGGGTTTGTATCCCAATAATCTGGACAGGTGACCTTGATGAAAAAAAAATTAGAAACAACTGCTCCATTCTCTCTATGCTCCGCTAGAGCTACCTTTTAAGCAACGTTGCATTGTAAAAACATGTTATTAAAAAATTAGAAAGTAAAATTTTAAAATTACATAATTTTAACGATTTCGGTCTTTTGCAACAATTTAATTTACAAATATTCATATGAATATTAGTGATACAATAATCTTCAACTTTCAAGCATATAAATTGGTAGGAATTGATTAAAAATATGCCGAAAATTAAAATAAAATTTCTACAACGTGGGGCCATTCAAGTATTACAAACGCCCTCCCCTTTTTCTAAAAAATATACTTCAAAATACTAAAAAATACAAAAATTCCTTTAAGAATAAATATTTATTTTCAAGTACATCACAGACATTTAAAAAAATTAAAAATAAGTTTAAAAATTTTTTCCCGAAACTGTTTTCTTAATTTTAGATTACAGTTCTTGTATCTTATTTAATAATTTTCAGCATTATGAATAATGTGCATCAATAATTTATAGTTATCTTTTTCTTTAACTTTAAGAAGAAACATCGTTTCCGACTACTTCCGCTTATACCCTAGTTTTTAATCTATTTTTGCATAAAAGGATTAACCAAAATTAAAATAATCTTACAAAAGATGCTTTGCTTTAGAAAATATAAGCAAATATCCGCTCCCCCCTCCCTGATCAATACTTATTTATTAAAACTTGAATGGTCCCCAAGATGAATAAAGAAGAATGAGTTTTTATAAAAGTTTATATAGTTATATAATGAAACGTTACTCTAATATAATGTTTTGTATTATTTTACAATTTTAGATATGTTTAGAAAGGCATGCTATTTTTCACATTCTATATAATGCACATTATTGAAATCAGAAAACTTGTCTCTACGAATACATTAAAGTCATTCTGGAAAATCTTTAAAATATGTGGATAAGTAAGTATGATCTAGAGTGTCTACTATTTTCGTTCAACAAAATTTCCGGTTATTTCCCGGCTTTATCCTTATTTTTCCTCGGTTTTTTTTCTCATCAAATTTAAATTTATTTGATTTCGAACATAAATTAAATCTACAAATAGCTTCAAAATTTTTTTAAAAGTTTTTATTAATAATTAAATTCTTTTGACGAGTTTCTTTAAATTTTTTTTAAATAATGTTTTTTTTAATAAGTTTAATTAAAAATTTGGAAAATAATTGATCTAAACAAAGAATTTTTTCAATTTTTTAAAATAATCTTGTATGTTCATAATTATAATCTTGAAAATTTAATAAATTCAATTTTATTAAAATGTATTGATACTATAATAATTGAATTTCTGCAAAGAATTTTACTACTTATAAAAGTAATTGAATCCTTCCAGAAAATATTATTATTTATGAAAATAATATAAATATTAAATTCTTTAAAAGAATTTAATTATTTTTAGTAGAATGTGAAGAAATTTTAATTATTTAAATTTTTTTTAATTATTTGTTTATAAAAATTCAATTATCTTGAAACAATAGAATGGAAAAATTTCAAAAATCTTATTTTTAAGAATTTTCAAAAAAACTTTGAGAAAATTCAATTTGATTAAAAAATTTCAAGTGTATATCTTTTTTTAAATTATAACTTATAAAAATTTTAATTATTAATTTTTGCACAAAGAAACTCTTTATAAAATTCAATTATTTATCAATTATTAAATTAAAATACTTTGAAAATTCGATTTGCTAAAAAGTTTTTAATGAAATTGTTTAACAAATTTAATTATTTTCAGTTGAATTTTACAAATTTTCTATTAATTCGATAATTCTTTTTTAATTTATTTACTAACTATATTTGAATCAGTGACTGATTTTTTACTATCAATGTAATTATTTTTAACTAATTGAAATTTAGAGAACAGTATAAATATCTATAAAAATTGAAATAAAAAGCGATTTATTTTTTAAAAACAAATTATTCCCTTTTTTCTCGAACAAATTAAATTCCCGGTTATTTCAC
The DNA here is from genome assembly GCF_015476425.1 of Leptopilina heterotoma. Lineage (NCBI taxonomy): Eukaryota > Metazoa > Arthropoda > Insecta > Hymenoptera > Figitidae > Leptopilina > Leptopilina heterotoma. The sequence goes on along the minus strand of NW_025111131.1, from coordinate 3,539,585 downwards.
GGATTTTTCGGTTAGTAGACACCCTGATGGTCTCACTCTTAAATAAGAAAAAATATCAGACTGTGATTTTAATGGATAATAAAGGTGATTATAGTAGAGTATGCTCTTTTCCTTATTTAAAAGCAATTTTGCTTTTAGACATTAAATCTTTGCTCTAATAGGCCAAGAAACAGCGCCAATTCGATTAGTGATCGCTGATTTAACTAGCAAAAAATACAAAAAATAAAAAATAAAATAAAAAAATAAAAAAAGAGCGTGCTTCACTTTATGCTCTTCCCTATAATTCAAACTTTTTGACCAAAATCATTTCTCACATAAGAGTGAAACATACTAAATAACATTTCCTCTCGAATGACCTTAATATTGATAAAATTAAAGACTTTAAATTTGTTTTACAATAAATACTTTAAAAGAACATAATTCATTGAAGTTTAAAACTTAATTTTTTTCACAATTTTGCTGGTAATTGAAGTTTTTGGCGTGTCACATACTGAAACTAACGTTGCTTTTCTGGAAAGTAAATCTCAGAAAATTTTCATTGTTTCTTCATTACAAAATTTTTTCTTCAATAAACAATTTTGTTTCTAATTTGTTTACAACTTACAGTAAATTTACCTTCACAGTCAATATAGTTACTCTGTAGTATCGAACTGACCATAGTAATTGAAAATCGTTTTTTGTTAGTTGTTTTATTCTTGAATTTTCAAATATTCATCATAACGCAATAATGTTCAGTAATATTATTAAACAAAAAAATACGTTTCCTATTTTTTAACATAAGAAATATTCTTCTAATTAAAATTGACATTGCAAAATCGCATGTACACATTATTATGTAGCACATAGTTTTTCATCAATAAGTTTTGATTTAAAATAATGATTGTGCTTATTATCCGTTCATTTAACAAATAATGTATATAGAAAAAGCTTTTTAAAAAAAAACATTTTTCCGTCAGTCTTTGTGATTCATTATTCTGAACTTTATTTTATATTTGTAGGTCCCTGGATTAAAGTGTAAGGAGTGTACATATTTTGGCGCGCACTGAGAAATTTTTTTTTTAATTCAAAAATAACGAGCCAACCAAAAATATGTTTGAATTAAACATATTTTATAATTGAATTAAACACCATGTTTATTAAATCAAATTTATTGTGTATTGAATCAAAATTATTATGTTTAATTCAAAAATAATGTTTGGTTGACTGCATAACAAAGATTTGATTCAATTATATTTTTTTCTCAGTGCAATCGAAAAATAAAAATATTTTTCTCAATGACAATATGCTCCGGTTGGATAATGTTTGTATTATCCATATTTCATAAAGTAACAATTCTGAAAAACCTTCAAAAAATTGTTTAATCAAGTCTGTTGAAATATGTTTTGTATGTCAGAATAAAAAACAAATAAATTTATTACACTACAATAGAATGGATGTGTTGACTTCGTTTTTGTATTATCAAAATATTTTTTAACAAAGAAGTTACGTTTCCTAACGATAACGACCAATAAACCTAAAGTGATTTCATCACTTCAGATCATCCATTGCTCCGTAATTTGCAAGAGATTTTTTTATTCTTAAGGCAGTTAGTCTTGCAGCAGCATTGTGATACCAACATTCTTTCATAACCTTCGACATCACTTGAAGAGCCTGAATACAAAAATTACAAAAAATCATAAGAACATGTGAAATTTTTAAAGCAAATTAATATCTTCAATGGTGCTTATACACCTCAACGTTTCTGAGTATATATTTAGAAACGAGGAACAGTTTACTTAATCTTTATTGACTTTTCCCATAGAGAACCTCCATACATTTCAATTTATCAAAAATTTAGGTGCTCATAGTAAATTTAAAAAAAATTTCTTTTTAAGTTTTTTTATTTAAAATTAATAAAATCTCTATACATACTTCGAAACGGAGAGGTATACAACCATTAAAACTTCTATACATATTAAACTCTTTATCTTTGACGACTCCCATTGCATTGGTAACTGTATTGCATTGACAATCCACAGCTAATATAAAGTCAAGTTAATACAGTTTGCAGGGCTCGAACCAATGAAAGTACTTAAAAATACGGACTATACGGACCAAAAATGAAAAATTACGGACCAATTACTGACAAAAATATAACCAGTTTGAGTCAAATAAGAGAACATTTAACTTTAAATTTTTTCTAAAATTTTTAACTAAAATTCTTCTTTAAATCGATTATTTTTAATAATTTTCGAATATTATTTCATTTTGTTTCGTCTTATTTTGTCATTTTAAATTTGCGACAGTCGTGTTCTATTGGTATCTTTCTTTTCTCATAGCTCTGTCGCCTTGTGTCAAATTTTACTATAGTATCGTTTTCGTTCAGCGTCGTGTGTTCGTCTCCCATCAATGCTCCAGTTATGTTCAAGCATTAAATAAAAGTACACCCCCTAAAACTAGTGTGGGCGTTACCAATGCCCCAAATATGGGAAATACACAAGGAATAAAAAATCAAACGGCAATGATAAACAATAATCCGTTTGCCTTCGACGGAAGTTGTCATAATTGCCGTTTGTCGGGACATCGAGCAGCCTAATGCCCATCGTTAGTGTGTTTTAGCTGCAGGGGTCCAGGTCACTAAGCATATTGGCTGCATCGCCCACGCTGTCAATAACATAGGGCAAGCTTGCATTGGACTTCATAATTATCAAGCACCATCAGAGAATGAGAACATTGTTGAAATACCTGATAGCGAAGAGGAGATCGATGACCGTTTAATTAATGAAGAAAATCCTGATAACAAAGATGTAATAAACAATGAATATGATTTAAAAAAATTAATCGTTAAAGTAAAGCGGATTGTTCGTTTTTTTCGACAAAGCGAAATTGGAACTTCAGAATTGGAAGCACTTCAAATACAGTTGGGTAGAACTATTGCGCTAAAATTAATTCAAGAAGTCAGAACACGATGGAATTCCTGCTATGAAATGCTGGAACGATTCCTTCTTTAGTCCGAGTTTGCTACCGTAATTTTACTTAAACTTCGAAAGCAAAGATCCAGTAAATCGAAACCGCCCAATCTGTTAAATGCTGACGAGTTGGAATCATTAACAGAAATAAAAGACCTCTTAAAACCTTTGTGACAAGTAACAGTTGAATTATCGTCAGATAAGTCAGTTACGCTAAGTAAATGTATTCCGTTAGTTAATGCCATGAAGTGGGTAAGTTTTAAAAAAAAAAAGAATTAACATTTTTTTACTACTAAAATAATATAAAGTAATTATTAGCTTTTTTCTTGCTTTTTAGAAAATTGGTACTTTTTTGCCAACTACACCAATAGCCTTTAACCTAAAGCAAAAAAAGCATAAAAATGTATAGGTATAAATATTTAAAAATTAAATTAAATACTTTGAAAAATCGGATATCCATTTGATCATGTGCCATATATAATAATTAATTGTTATTAGAAATTTAAATAGATTATTAAATTCAATGAACTTATTTGTAAAAGCCGTAGTGTGGCAAACAGGTCAATAACATAAGGATTGCTTCGAGTTCATAACAGTCTTTTTGCATGATTAAGAAATTCCAAATTCTTTCATATTCTATTCCTTCTTCCGATTCTATAATTTAAAATAATTTACAAGCACAAAGTACAAGAATGATTTCACCACTTTTATCCATTAACTCAAAAATTTAAGTGTCAAAGACTCTTTTGGTTCAATGACGAAATTGTAGTTTGTTGACAAAACAGAAACGCAGGCGTTTCTGAAAAGGTCCTTAGCCTCACAGACCTTATTGCCATTACATGATGCAAAATTAAAAATGAGTTAAGCATTTTTGCACAATTAGAAAAAGTGCAATGAAATCATAATTATTCAGTTTCATCAGAACATATTTCCTAATACTTAACCCTTCCCAATAATTAATTCCTGGAGACAGGTCATCGCGAGGTTGACCGTCTGCGAGACTCGGCCGATTCAAAGGTTCGCCACGGGCAATCGAATCCGGGCAGACGTGAAAATCTCAAATTAAAAAATTAATTAATTACATTTAAAAAATGTTAATACTGTTAATTATTACAGGTACATTAGTAGCTGTCTATATTGCTGCTGACAGCAGATGTATGGTTGAAAATCTTCAAGTCAGGGTAGAGCAAGATAATTTTTCTGATAGTTTATGGTCTGATTTTGACGAATCGATTCGCCAAAAAGTTTCAAATGCCGATCACGTCGCTGGTGGTTTGCCTGTCGAATTTCGGCAATACCTTAACACACCATCAGTTAATCGGATATGTAACCCAAACCCTTTACTCGCTTGGTTTTCTATGATAGGGGAACATCCACACGTTTTTCAAGCAGCTTTAAAATACTTACCTGTACTCGCAACGTCAGCGCCGTCCGAAAGGCTTTTTCGGATGCAGGACTGTTAGCGACAAAACAGCGAAATCGCCTTTCAGGGAAATATTTAAACAAATTAGTCTTCTTACTTGGTTTAGAGTCTAAATGGTTTGATTAGAAAAATGGTTCTAAATTTTTAAAAGAAAAATGTTTTTAAAAAGATGTATATATATTTTATAAAAAAAAGTTAACAAAGAATTTTTATCGATAAGTCGAAAGTCGACTTTTTATGAAAACTTTCCAACCCTAGCCATGTGTCGAGATGAGTGGTTATGGCACAGAGCTCAAACGAGAGACGTGTGTTGAAAATAGTGATAAGAGTTCCCCTCACAGACGTGTACTAAAACGAATGAAGCGTGTGGAAATTATCATTCAGAAACGGTGGCTACTAATGCTACAGTTTTAATTTCTGGCGATTGTGTCGAACAGCAAAGTCGAGTACAATATACTAACGACGAAATTATGAATGAGAATACCAATGTGTATACGACTAATATGGTGCGACCATATCAGCTGTAGGACCGCGCCTTGCCAATGAATTTAGGGACAGGTTGGAAGCAGCCGACTCAACTATTGCTAGCGCAATAGGTGGGTCAACTAAGACTTTAGGTAAATTAAGATTGTGGTTGACGTTAGATGGGGTAGCACAGTCCTTTGAATTAAGAGCCGTAGACTCTTTAACGCAAGATTTAATTTTGGGAGTAGATTTTTGCCGGGAGATGGATATGGACGTGCAATTGGGCAAGGTACCATATCATGATGTCACCCATGATGCTATACTGGTTAATTCTAGAAGTAAAAAAATTATTGGAACAGGGTATCATAGAGCGAGCCTTTAGCGAGTGGAGTACAGCTCCAGTGATCGTAAAAAAGGGCGACGGTTCTTTACGTTTGTGTTTTGATTTTAGAGATTTGAATGTCGTGACCGTAAATGTTGCGTACCCGATCGATACCGAGCATTGACGGAATTTTGGATAAACTCCGAAGGGCTTGTTATATCTCTAAAATCGATTTAAAAATGTCCTACCTTATCGATGCCCTGTTTAGACCAGAATTTGAACCCGTTGTTTTTGGTTATCTGGACGACATTATAATTGTCACAGATGATTATGAGGAACATATTAAATGGTTGGGATCTGTTTTAATTCCATTGGCTATCGCTGGATTAGTGGTTCATCCCGCGAAATGCGAATTTGGTTGTTCCAGAGTGACTTACCTTGGTTATGTACTAGAAAGAGACGGCTTACGCCCTGACCCGGAGAAAGTAGCACCCGTTTTAAATTACACAGCACCCCAAAATATTGTCTGTTTTCGGGGTTTACCCGGTGTTAATACAGAATTAATCCTAATTCGGTAGGTCCAACAGAATGTTCATAAATATTATTAATGATTGGACTCTTATTAACTCGGTGTTAACACCGGGTGAACGTCGAAAACAGCCATTAAACAATTGCGTAGATTCTTAGGCATGGTAGTTTGGTACTCGCGTTTCATCCCTAGAAACAGTAAGTTAAAAGTACCATTATTGAGGTTGTTGCAAAAGAACCGAAATTGGGAATGGGGACCAGAACAAGAGAAAGATTTTAATGAGTTAAAGTCCAAATTAAGTTCAGCGCCCGTGTTAGACCAACCGGATCTTTCTGAGCGGTGATTGGTCCTTGGTATTTAAAACGGAAAATTTTGGTTGAGAAGTTCCCCCACCGCACCGTTCCGTTAATAGGCAAGTGTTTGAAGGTCGTTTATACCGTAAAAAAGAGGACTCGTTACTTAGCGTATTCACGGACCAGGATAAGATCTGGAAACTTGACGTGCTCCAAGAATTTAGGGTAAGAGTAATGCAAACTGCACATGCTGAGTTATCTGCGGGCCACTTGGGCACAGATAAAACTTATCATCGCGTAGCCATAGAATATTATTGGCCAGGCATGTGGTTTGATATTAAACAATTTGTTAGGTCGTGTCCAGAATGTCAAAAATTCAAAGTATCACACGATGGACCATTGGGTTTAATGGGCCATAGAATAGTTGAAAATCCTTGGACCGTGGTAGCAGTAGACTATGGAATTTTCCCCCAGTAAAAGACAATGTAAACATTTGGTAGTATTTCAAGACCTTTTTTCTAAGTGGGTTGAAATTAAAGCATTAGGGACCGCGGATGGGAAATCAATAGCTAGGGGGCCGTTCATAAACTACGTCACACTATTTTGCCTAATTTTTCCACCCCCCCTACCCACGTCACAAATTTTACATGCTTTAGCGCCATTTTTTCTACAGAACGTCACAAAAAATGAATTCCACCCCCCACCTCTAAGGCGTGACTTAGTTTATGGACGGCCCCTAGGGCGTTTGAGGAATTGATTGTTTTTCGCTGGGGAACTCCTCGTTTCTTATTATCAGACAATGGTAAAGAATTTGATAATCGTGTCCTCAAATCAACCCTAGAAGAATATGGAATACAACATCTGACTACCCCCCCCCCCTTACCACCCCCAGGCGAATTCGGTGGAACGTAGCAACCGAGTTCTGAAAACGATGATTGCGACCTTTGTGGGACAAGACCACCGTGACTGGGACAAACACATCAATGAGTTTAGAAATTTTGCCAAGAATTTTATTAAAATTTTTGAAAAAAATTGAATTTCGGAGAAGAATTTTATTATTTCTAAAAATAATTGAAATTCTGACAAGAATTTTTAAAAGAATTTAAACATAATTTAATTTCTACGAAGAATTTTATTACTTTTGAAAATAATTGAATTTCTGCAAACATTTGTAATTTCTCTAAAATTCTCCAAATTATGGAATAATAAAAGGAGAAAGTAAACAAGAGGAAGTCTCCAAAAGTATTGCAAAGACGTAGTTGGTAAATGTGTGATAGATTCAGACTACATGTGGGGATTTATAAGAGCCAATAGAATTAAGTAAAAATTGAATACCATAAACGAATTCGTCATAGATAGAGAGTTAACTATAATATGATTGAAAATTAAAATTAATACTCACATCAATTGATTGCCATCGATTTGGAATTGAAGGCCTTTGCCTATCAGTGCACACAACCTTGCGCATTTCTTCAATTGTTGGATCGGAGGGAACCAAATCATAAAATGGAAGTTGATAATCGTCATGAATACCACCAACATTACATCTTCTTGCAATTTCCCATAAAATTAAACCTAAAGCATAGACATCCGCTCGCTTGAATGAATCGAAGTGATTCATGTTTATTGTCTCTTCGAGAACCTGAAAGTCAAAGTAGTTTATAAGCATTAAAGTAAAAATCTAATAATTAAAAACAATTAAATACTACAAAAATATGATTATAATTGAAAACTATACCTCCGGTGCCATGTAGCGCTTTGTTCCAACTCTATTATTAAGTTGAATATCTACAGTGTCGGTAATAACATCATGTCTGACAGCCAGGCCAAGGTCACCAATTGCACATGTTCCATTAGTTTTTACTAAAATATTTTTTGACTTCAAATCTCGATGAGCTATCGCTGGCTTTCCTTGAGTGCCAACAATTTCCATGTGAAGATGTGCCAAACCAGTAGCTATAGACAAGGCCATTCTAATCATGCCATTTGTATCAACTGTTGATCTATTTAGGTAGTCGAAAAGTGAACCTTTCTCATGATAATCAGTTATAAGCCAAAGTTGTGTCCATGTCCCATTGTCTACAATACAAGATTATAAAATTTAGATATGATCTTTAACCCTCCGTCACACACATGAGAAAAAATTACGACTTTACACACGTTTAGAGGGAATCCCTCACCACATTGTAAAATAAGCAACATTACAACATAAACAAAGGAATCAACAAAAATGTAGTTTTAACACAAACTTACAAATATGTAGTAAGTTATTCTAAATTATAAAATTAATAAAATTAATTTTCGGTCTCAAAAATAAAAATTAATTACACGAATGCACATCTTCGAAGGAATTCCACTTTACATATAAGAATAATGTAACATTAACAAATAAGCAAAAAAAATCATTAAACAATTCATTTTAATTATATTTATAATATAATTTTGTCATTAACCAACAGTGGAACAAAAAATGTTTTGAAAACTTGATTTTTTTATTTAACATAACCTCACTTTTTCGAGTTTTTTCTGGCTTTGAAGCTTCATAATTAAATATTAATTATGTTTAAACTAAATGTTTTTTTAGAAATGTGTTGAGGAGTAAATTGTCGAAAGGTATAGAAACTGATTTTATTTTGCAATGAGGAAAACAAAAGTTATTTAAAAAATACTGAAACCGTAGAGGGAATCCCTCCCTAGGTGTGTGACGGAGGGTTAGTAAAGTGAAGAAAACCTTCAGAAGAAATATATAGGGGAGACTGGGTCTAAATGTTAAACTGTCAAAACTGTTAATTTGCATAATCTTCTAAACGGATTAGTTACAGAATTAGAAATTTAATATTAATTATAAATTAATGTCCCTTTTTTATGTGTGACTATGACTCTATAAATTTTTACGTCAGTTTTTGGATTATTTTTATCAAATCAAGTATTTTAGCCTTTTTAGATACCCTGAAAATGTATCTGAAACTGTTTGCATTATATTTGTTTCTATTTGTTTAACATTTCGAATGTTTGTTATCTTGAGTATCTTATTACGAGTATTTAGTTAAGTAGATAGTTTATTTACAGCATCAAGTTATTACTCAGGGGTTTTTGGGTCCGCTGATTACGAATTTGATGTCAATTTTTGGAAATTCAAAATGACGGATTTTTGCCTGCAGTTAGACTACTGTTATTGTATTTTCCAGTATATACCACGAGGAGGTTGCAATCAAACCATAAGGTTACGTGCTATCTGGGTAATGTCAAATTCGTTTTTTGCATGTACTCAACAATTACTTTAGATTGCAAATTTACAATTCTTTCTGTATAGTATCGTTTAACAAGGATTGAAGCGTGACCTTTGCCATTTTTTCAGAAATAGAAATAGTATCTTTTAGGGTGCGACATTTTTCCTTAGCAAGTTTGACTTAATTGTAAGTTAGCCAGATATCTGCACCACATGATTTAACTTCCGTGTGAATACTTTGATACAAATCTTTACTCAGTGATTTCTTTAAAAAAAAATGTTAAGGCTTCTTCTGGTGTTTTTTTCACAATTGAAAAGTATGAATGATGATTATATGTATTCGAGTTAAAGATTACCTTTATTATCTGCAGCAATGAATCCAAGAATATTGTCATGTCGGAGCATTACTGTTTGATAAATTTCAGCTTCCCTAAACCATGATCTTTCTTCACGCGAACTAAATATTTTTACAGCGACATTTTCACCTCGCCATCGACCACGCCAGACTTCGCCAAATCGTCCTTTGCCAATGGTTTCAACTAATTGAATCTGGCGGGCTATACTCCTTTGCACTAGAAGTGGTAGGCCAACTGAAAATGAAAAAGAGACATACCGCTACTTTCACTATATTATTATTTTAGATTTAATAGTTAATAACTGTTTTATTTTACTTACCAGAGCCACTACCACTGGTTGTCATTTCCAGCATGTCTCTAATAGTGACACCTCCAAGAATCGGTCTATCTGGGGCTTCCATAGAGTCATCGGGAAAGTGCCTGGCTGGTCTTTTTCTTAACATATGAACGTGATAAATAGCCATAACGACAAGGCACAATGCACAAATTGGCAAAGCTATTGCCAAAGCCGTTTGCCATGTTTCCCACGGTGTCCTACCTCCGTTGGGTAATACTTTGATAATAAAAAACATTTAATACCATTGAAAAATATCCAAACCAATAAATTCATCAAAATACAATCTTTATACGGCAGAATAAAGACAATTCCTTAAGCAATAAGCAACAATCAAATGCAAACAAGCCGGAAACTTATAAAGCATTTTTATTTTAAAAAAACGCTTTATTTAAAAACAATTCGTTTCTTTTCATGCAAATATTGACAACGTAAAAGAAACACGATCCCGATTAGGCATTTAGTTCAATTTCAGCACAAGCAAATATTAGAATAATTCAAAAAAATATTAAAAGCCTTTAATAAGAATAAAATTGTAAATAATAAAGAAAACAATACAAAGAAGCAGATACTTCCATGCAATTTTTTGAGGATGAAGGTGGGATTGTAAGATATGCGAGAAAGTCCATAAGTTCAATTCTAAATTTTAAATAATTTTTTATAATTAATTGCAACCCATCGGTTTAAATTGATTCTCTGGATTTTCGTACAATCTGTAAGACCTATATGACAATGCGATACATAATGTTAATTTTGTGTCGTCGAGTATTTGAACGTTCACTTCCCCTTTACGTGCTTCCTGGATAACAATATAATTCGATATATCTGAATAGAATTTTGAAGGATGTTGTTAATTGGAAAAATCACACATAAAAATGTTAGCTAATAAACAAAACGAGCATAATGACAAAACAACTAATTTGCTAAAAAAATTATTTTTATTTAAATGTAAAATTTTTTCTAGTTTTCATTTTTTTCGTTTAAAGATTATTATCTTAGTCTTAAATTCTTAAAAAAATTGAAAATTTCATAATAAATCTAAAAAAATTATTATAATTACAGAAACAATGTTCAACTCTAGAATATCAATTTCCAATTATTTACTTTTTCCTTCAAATTACTCAAAACTTTGATTTTTATTTTAATAAAATGACATTCGCATTTGTTTCATAACAATTACTTGAACAATTTTCATAAATAATAAGCAATGCAATCAGACATTGATTATGTCCACCTCGAATCAAAATATAACAAAACATTACCCAACCAAACTGAGATTGATGTGTTTGAAGTATTCGGTTTGTATTTTCAGCCCCTTTTCAACATAAAAAATTTGATAATAAATGCGATTGTGAACGAATGAATGTTAAGTAAATTTCATTGTATCCAAAAATCGAGTGTTTCGAAAAATGGTAAACAAAAATGTTAATTTTTTGAAAAAGGCGCAAAAATTTTTAATTCTTGTACTAAAACACGTATTCCGACAGTAATAAAAGGAAATTTTATTTTAAAATCTCGAGATTTTTAATGTTACTGATTACAAATCTGAAATTATAGTTTTAAAAAATTCAAAATGGTGGATGATTTAATATACAAAATACAAAGGAAAATTGTCGAAATGTTATAAAAATTCAGTTTTCTAAGGATTCTTTAAGTCTTTAATTATAAAAAATTAAAATAGCGAATACAACATGGTGAAAAGAAAAGTTGAATGATATTATTATACTCTTAATTTTTGATTGCTTATTTTGATAACATAAAATTTATAGAACATTCATGCGTCTAGATGGTAGCTTCAAAAAATCTTAATGATACATATTATAAATTAATGTATATTTTACTGACGAGAACATATGTAGTTAATATTTTTTTATAATCTTTTAAACAAATCTTTTGTTCCACAGTGAAACCTCAATTTTTCATCTCTCGGTTATGCGTTACTGACAAATGTTTTATTTATTTATTTATTTATTTATTTATACGGGCCGTGCCCTTTAAATGTAATTCATTTTTTTAAGTTCTTTCTTTATTCTCAGGAAATGCAGTTTGTAAAAGAATTAATTATTAATATTAATTTTATTTTTAAAGTCCCACCTATCTTTTATGTAATAATTGTTTTCAGTGCTAATAGTTTTGTAATATGATGGAATAATTACAAAAAATTTCAACAATTTCAAAACAGAAAAACAGTTTTAACAAAAAGTAAATATTTTCTCATCAGTTTTAATAAGTACATTTTTGTAAAGAATGTAAACATTTTCAAAACGATCAAAACATGTGAAATGAAAAGAACAAATAGTGAACCCAGGCGCTTCACAAAAGCACTATCATGATGAGTGAATCATTTTTTTTTCGTAAGTTCTTTGAATGTATAAAATAATGCACTAGTTTTTTTTAGCACAAAGACTGTTCCTTTAATTGCGCGCGCAATTTAGATTGCTTTCTTAATAGTTTACTCTTACCTAATGTTAATTTTTTTTACTAAAAATCACATTTTCAAAAAAAGATCATTATATTTCATTTATAGAAATTAGAATTTCGTTTTTTGGTATTGAAGCATCTGCTATAAACACATTTAAAACAAATAAAATTACAACATAAATTCTATGCTGTTATGAACATTATGTAGCAGTATTTTAAGAAAATTATTATTTATATAGAAAAATACTGAAGAATCAATTACTGATGAATACATAAATATACAAGTTGTGGTTAGGATAAAAAGTTTTCGTTACTTATACTTATACGAACAGTCTTTGTGTTAAACGTTTGTTTTTGTTGAAAACAAAAATATTCGAAATAAGTTGATTTTGGTGCGTACCACGAGAAGTGCGCTCTGCTGAGAACTTAGGAAATGAAGGCCTTAAAGAACGATTACAGTAATCAATGTGATTACAACAAGCTATCACATATTCATTGCCTTCTGGACCACGGAGTGTCTCATTTGTCTTGCACCAAATTGAATACTCGGAGCTCGGAAAGAACCGCGTCTTATTGTAACACCTGAGAACAATGTTATCTGAAGAATTTCTTATTCCAAGACAAACTTTTAAGAATTATTTATGTTTCTCGGACTTCTCAACGACTTAGCAAAAAAGTAGATAGTAAAATAGACATGTAGGAGTAAGTAAAGATTCATTTCTTTCAATTATCTTCCAAAACAAATATTTTATAATGAACCAATTTTCGAAAAATACTTTAAGAAAAATTTTATTTCTTACACAATATCAAGCTGCAAAAAATTAAACAATAATTCTTTGTGACAAATCATTTTAAAAACGAGAAAGAAATCACTCTTTACAGGAGAAACTGATCATTAAGAGGGTTTTATTTTCATCGTTAACTATTTTTTTTATTTTAGGTATTATTTATTATGAAATAATTTCTTAGTATATTTTCTTAAATACTAAAGAAATTTTTTTTAAACTGATAAAACAAAAAAGCCTCTTAATATTAGGATTTATTCTAAGGATTTGAAAATTATACCGACTTCCGCCGCAAGCTATACTAAAGGAAGTAAATTAAATTAAAAATTAAATTTTATAAATTACAATACCAAAGGAAGAAAAGAAAGTAAAGGCAGTTGAAAATAAGTAATACATGGTATTATCCATAGACATTTTGTCAATAAAACTTTTGTGATTATATTAATGCAACAGTCATAGAAATTACTTAATCGCAAAATTTTTAAAATCAAAATGTTACGGATTTTGTTAAAAGAAATATATGAAAGTATTTATCATTAGGACAGCAGAAAGAAAGGCTAAAGTAATATTAGCGTGTAAAATATTTAGTAGTTCAATCATTAGTTTAAATATTGAATAAATGTCGCACTAAAACTTAATTTTTATTATTTATCCCTTTTGAGGACCAGTGTTGCTTTCAGGCAACATGAATATTTTTGGTATTAACTGGTGCGCATAACTTTTTTGATTGAAAGATTTAATCTAATCTAGCAAAATTTTTATTCCAAATACTGGTCTTCAAATGAAATTGAAAAAAAATGGTCCTCATAGAGTTGTTCCAAATTTTTGAAGCGTGCCACTAATTTTTCGATGGAGATATTTTTATATTGGATATCAATAATTTTATAGTATTTTCGAACCATAATACGACCCCAAAGTTGATTTTGCAAAATTTAAATTTTTTAAAAGTTATTGTTTAAATAATTTTTACGCATTAAATTATTGAAAAAAAAATTTCCTACCGTTCTGTTTGATGGATTTTGATAAAATTTGTTAAGAGTAATATACAATAATCATAATTTCGTATTTTTTCTGGTCAATTATGGTTTCCTGTTTTATCACGAGTATTTTTAAAAAAAAGTTAGTATATTGCATTAAGTCAGAAGTTATTAATATTTTTGTGACCGCGCTCCCTGCACTCCACAGTGGGATATCAAAACAAAATTTGGTTCAAATTAACTTTTAGACAACAATTTTTAAGCCAAATTAAAAAATTGTTTTCCTCTAACTCAGAACTAAATTCTAAAAAGATCTGTGTCAGTCGATTTTATAAATTTTGTTTTATAAATTTTTAATGTTAATGTAAAGTGTAAAAAAAATATTTTTTTAAACTTTTCAGTTTTTTTTAAACAAACATTTTTTTAAATACTCTATATTGCATACACTTTATGTCTGGAAATGTGTAAGTAGTAAAAAAATTGTTTCTAAGATTAAAAATTGTTATAAACAAATTATATAAACAATTACACTCTAGGCGAAGATATGACTAAAAATAATTTATTTGTTTTATAAATTATCTTCAGCTAATTGCAATTAAACTTTCTTTCAATGGAATCTATGTTTTGCAATAATTTTGCTTAATTATTTAAACAATTTTAACAAACAATTGCATTGTAAAGACATTTTTGGGCACAAATGAAAAATTTTTTTTACAAATAATGTTTCTCCCAAATCGCTTAGAAATTGTCCTTATGAAAAAGTTAAATTGTAAATAACTTTATTATTTTTATAAACAATTACACTTTAGTCAAAATTATGTCTAAAAGAAATTGATTTTTATAAATTTACTTCAGCTTATTGTAATCTAATTTTTTATTAATGAAACTGATGTTTTGCGATAATTTTAATAAACAAATGCATTGTAGTGATAATTGTCAAACAGACAATTAATTTTTAAGCAAAAATGTTTGATGAATATAATTGTTTATTCAATTTCTTTATAACAATGATAAATTTATTTAAAAAATAATTTATTTTCGATGATAATCTTTAGGCAGCTTAGAAGAAACATTAATCGTAATAAATTTGATTCATTTATGCGCAAAAATGACAAACATATTATTTTTAGTCCTATCTTCGCCTAGAGTATAATTGTTTATTTAATTTGTTTATAACAATTTGTAATTTTTAGAAACAATTTTTTTACTACTTACACACCCCCAGACATAAAATGTATGCAATATTGAGTAAGTAAAAAAATTTTTGTTTAAAATATATTGAAAAGTTCAAAAAATCATTTTTTTACACTTTACAAAAACATTAAAAATTTCTAAAACAAAATCTAAAAATTCGACTTTCACAGTTCCTTTTAGAACTTAATTCTGAGTTAGAAGGAAAAAAATTTTTAATTTCGTTAAAAATTATGGTCTAAAAGTTCATTTGAACCAAATTTCGTCTATTTATCTCACTGTGGAGCGCAGCGAGCGCGATCACAAAAATATTAATAATTTTTGACCTAATGCAATATACTGACTTTTTTCTTTCTTTAAATACTCGTGATAAAACAGGGAATCATAATTGATCAGAAAAAATACAAAATCAGGAGAAGATGTTTGTTTTATTTCTATTTGTTTATAATAATTGTTGCAGTTTTAAACAAATTATGAACATAATCTAATTAATACTTTTTGTTTGAAAGTATGATTATTTTATATTACTCATACCAAATTTTATTAAAATCCATCATATAGAATGGTAGGAAAAAATTTTTCAATAATTTGATGCGTAAAAATTATTTAAACAATAACCCTTAAAAAATTAAAATTTTGCAAAATCAACTTTGGGGTCATATTTTGGTACGAAAATACTATAAAATTATTGATATGCAATATAAAAATATCTCTATCGAAAAATTAGTAGCACGCTTCAGAAATTTTGAGCCTCAAATGAGTCAATTTCTGCGACAGCTTCAATGGATTATATTTCTTAAAAAGTAATGTTTTATTTACTTGTTAAGATTATACACCCAAACTGTTTCAAAATTGTAGAAAAGTTATTCTAAATATCACTGAATACAGTAAATCGATAATTTCCACAACTTTTTTAATTTCATTATTCTTTTAAAGCTGAACGCAGCAATTGAATCATATATTTGATTTAATCTTCAAGTGGTTAAATTTACTGTTATGTGGTATTAATTTTTATGTTTATATCTAAAAACAACTTCTTGAAAGTTCCAAGAAAAAATTTAAGTTTAGTATTATTGATGATTTAAATGTTGGCCCCTTGAAGAAATGTATCAAATTTGTCAAAAATAAATGTTAGATTCTTATTTTTCTAGATCACTTTAAAAGTAAGATAATTGTCCCAACACGGAAATGTAGACTCCTTCGTAGGTTAAAAAAAAGTTTATTTGGTGTTGAGGAAATGTGCTTGACATATCTAATATTTTTAATACTTTATGCGTCATTTAAAACACTGGAGTTTAACAATTTCTGATTTTAGCACAACTTACAATTTTCAATTTGTATCAAAAACTCAATCATGGAGAATCACAAAGAAGCATATAATATTATTCATCAATTTTTTGTTGTTTTCAAAAGTTTTTAAACAGTTGTGATCAAAACGAAAAAATAATAACTTGATTAAAATATTTTATCATTCTGATTATTATTTATTTCATTCTTATCCTTGTGCAATTTACTTAAAACCTTAATGTTTAATTTCACGATTACAAAATTTTCATAATAATTTTAACGACTGATGATACCTAAAAATAAATTGGTAGTAAATAATTAGTCAGGGTAAGAGGACATGCGTAGAGAAAGCTTCGAAGATTGCGAAGAATAGTATGTGAAATGGGGATGTAATTGGCGCAATATTCTCAAAATTATTTCATACCACATTTCTTTGAAATAAACAAAAACATTAAATAGTTAATTAAAGTAGAATAACAAAGCAGATATACCTGATTGCCTTTGTCAATTTATGTACATTGAAAATATTGCGTCTTGAGTCCAAATAAAATTTGGGACTAATAATTTAACCTTACATTACCCTGTAAAATTCTTAAAGAAAATTAATAATAGAAACAAATAAATATAGTAATCGACAGAAACAAGAAATCTACATATTTACAATAAATTTATTAAATGCGACCATTTGCTTTTAATTGGTGTACAGTGCGTTTGCATGGTCATCTACTTTTTAGAAGTGCATAACATGCTAGTGCCTCACTCTCTCATTCTCTCTTTCGGTTTACAATTAATACATCATAGTGAACAACGAAGAACGAAATTCTAAAACATCTTTATAGGTGGCACGGTCATGCATGTAACGAATTAACATGTATTAAATAAAAGTTCAGTTTTTAAAAATTATTTACATAATACTTGAATCAAATTTATGAACATATCGATACAATGTTAAAAGGACATCTTTTGCGTTGCTCCTCTAGAAAAACCGAACTATATTTATCATATTTTGTGTTATACATTTTTTATCCAAAGTCAGACATTTGCAATGAAATCCCAACACACTTTATATTTTATAAATATATTTTTTTTAAAGTATAAATGATTATTATTTCATTGCAAATGTTTTATGCTTTAAACAAAAAATGCATTAAAGAAAATATGTCGAGGCTACGAAAAAATACAGTTCGGATTTTTTAAAGAAGCAACCGGAAAGATGTTTCTTTTAACATGGAGGTATCGATATTAACATACATGATATTGAGCTTTACTTTTCATTATAAAACAATAAACTCAAAAATCGAATAATTTATTATGAAATTGATTGAGCATCTTCAGAAGAAAAACACTTAACTTTTGGATTCTGCTTTTATAATTTACTACGATTGTAAGGGACAGTTTCACCAACCACGATTAAACAGTTAATTCCCGATTAGATTAATTTAATCGAGACTTTTGGGTCCCATCATGTATTTAATGTTGGTTAAAGTAACTTTACCGCTGATTAAGTTAATAAGCCGATTTCAGTCGGTGAGTAGACTAATCGTTGATTACCAAGCCGATAAGTGCTATTATAAAAAATTTACGTCAGTTCACAATAAACATAAAAAAGATAATTTTTTATGGCATTTTTTTAATTAAATGAAAATAAAAAGTTGTTATATATAACAACTTTAGTTGACATATAAACCAAAAACCGCTGCCAAGTGAATATTTTAATTTTATAAATAGGGTAGAGTGGGGTGAAAAAGCCATGGTGTAAAAAAGCCATTTGAGTTTTATTTAAAAACTATTAAGCCGATTTATCAGCTGTTTAGAATATAAATACTATTAGGTAATACGCAACTTTTGAATCTAATTTGAATGTTGTACCTAGATTAATATTGTTTTTATTGTAATTTTAATTTTTTGTTGCTTTTTTGAAAACATTTTGGTGAACTTTTCAAACATATTACAATCTGATTAAGTGAACGAATAATAAAAGTAAATGTTTGTACATAAGGAATTAAAAATTTATTTTTGCTTTTTTAATAACTGGTCTTGGGTGTAAAAAAGCCAGGGCAAAAAATCCATTGAATATTTTGTGAAATTCACTTGTTTTCTATTTAAACTAACCTTATTATTTTACAAAATTTCTCGTGTCTAACTTAGTTCTTTCATGAGATAAAAAATATTTCCGTCAAGAATTTTCAAGCTTAATTACTGAACTTTCAATAACAATTGGAAATTTGAGAAAATAATTTTAAATACAGATTTTACAGCATCAAAAGTAAAAATGTGGCTTTTTTACCCCACTCTACCCTATATAGATAATATAATTAAGATTTTTTACTATTAAAAGAATAAAATGTATTAAATTAATGATACTTAAAGTTTTTACTCTATTTCATTTTTTTAAAAATAAAATCATCTATTTTCTGAAAAGCACCGCTGCGACGTTCAAACGTAAAAAATAGTGATTAATTTTATAACCTGACTCAGAAAGATCAACAATATTAATTTCATTATTAAATAACGCTGAGTGATAAAATCAACTAATAATAAATACACTTATATTTTCAACTACTTCATAGAATTATTTTCAATATAAAAAAAATTATTTTCCACAGGGATTACAATGATTCTTCAAATCCATCAGTAATTTTGTAAAAAATGTATAATTACCTATATTCATATAATTATATTATATTAGCTTACACTAAAAAAAAGATATTATAATTATTTAAGTTTTCTACTCCTTGTACTATATTATATTTTTTTATTAACCATTGCAGAAAATATTGTAACCATGATTAAGTAACTAGTGTTTTAAGTGCAGTTGGTGAAACTGACTCTATGTGTTTTGATGAAATTAACGAATTTTTAAATTTACAAAAACATCATAACCTTACTGCAATTTTAGTTTTCAACTAACAGATATAAATTCAGTCTTAATATTTTATTCAATTATAGTCAATTGAATGGTATTTGCTTCAAATACTGAATTTATTGGCCGTTCAATATAATATAATATATTGAGAGATTTTTAATTGAATAGTTTTTAGTCCTTTGAAAATGCTCACATTGGATCCCAGATTTAATGCCATAGAAAATCCAATGTGAAATTTCACATAAGTTACACTTAAGATTAACGACTTAGATTGAATTTAAGCTGCTAATTTTGAAAAGAATAGTTTGACGAGAAGGTATAAACACTAACCATATTAGATAATGGAAGATGCGGAGCCTTTAGTTCAGCTTTTGAGAAAACAAAGATTTTTGCGAAAAAGGCCAGAAAATGTTAGTGCTAGCAAGATCTCAAATCTGTAGAATAAGAACAATACCGCCAACGTATGTGTTCTGTAAGAGGCTAACAATTTCTGAAGCTTGTCAATAATTTTTCGATGGAGATATTTTTGTATTGCATATCAAATAATTTTATAGTATTTTCGTACCAAAATATGGCCCCAAAGTTGATTTTGCTAAATTAAAAATTTTTTAAAACTTATTGTCTAACCCTTTCAGTCACATAGTGGTCGATATATCGACCACCTTTTGAGATGGTTGAAAAAATATAAAAACCTATCAGATTCGCTTGAAACTTGTTATTCGAAGGTTTTTGGGGTCGCTGATTACGAATCCGCTATTAGTTTTCAAAAATTCAAAATGGCGGACGAATTTTTAAAAATTTAACGGATTCACTTAAAGCTTGTTACTCGGGGGTTATTGTGGTCGCTGATAACGAATATGGTATTAGTTTTTAAAAATTCAAATGGGGGATCCAATATGGCCATATTGGATTCGCCATTTTTAATTCTGAAAATCCAACTTCAGATTCGTAATCAGCGACCCAGATAACCCCCGAGTAAGAAGTTTCAACTGAATCCGTTAAATTTTTAAAAATTCGTCCGCCATATTGGATCCGCCATTTTGAATTTTTGAAAACTAATAGCGGATTCGTAATCAGCGACCCCAAAAACCTCCGAATAACAAGTTTCAAGCGAATCTGATAGGTTTTTGTATTTTTTCAACCATCTCAAAAGGTGGTCGATATATTGACCACTGAGACTGAAAGGGTTAAACAATAAGTTTTAAAAAAATTTTAATTCAGCAAAATCAACTTTGGGGTCATATTTTGGTACGAAAATACTATAAAATTAATTGACATGCAATACAAAAATATCTCCATCGAAAAATTACTTAATGTTTCTTCTAAGTAGCCTAGAGATTACCTTTATGAAAATGTTATTTTGCAAATAACTTAATCATTTCTATAAACAAATTATATAAACAATTACATTTTAGGCGCAGTTATGTTTAAAAAAGATTGTTTTTTTTGATAAATTTACTGCAGCTTATTGCAATTTCACTTTTTTTTTAATGAAACTGATGTTTTGCGATAATTTTTCTTAATTATTTAAACAATGTCAATAAACTATAGCATTTTAGGGAGATATTTGGACAGAAATAAATGAAATTTTTACAATTGAGTTTTTTTCTAAGCTGCCCAGAGATTATCATCGAAAATAAATTATTTTTTTTAAATAACTTTATCATTATTGTTATAAACAAATTGAATAAACAATTATATTCATCAAACATTTTTGGTCAAAAATTAATCGTCTGTTTTATAAATTAAGATTAAATTATACAGTTAATTTCTTCTAATTGAAACGAAGTTTTGCTTCAGTTTCTCTTATTTTAACAAATAAATAGAATTAACTTAATTATCAAATTAGGATTTGATGAAAATATTTTAATAAAATAATAAAACGTTCTTCAAACTTGTTTTAATAAGGCTTGCTAAAATTTTTTTGAAGATTTATTTTATTTTTGTCCAAAAATGTCCCCAAAATGCTATTGTTTATTAAAATTTTTTAAATAATTAAGAAAAATTATTGCAAAACATAAATTTCATTAAAATATATAATTTGCTTATAACAATTTGTAATCTTAGAAATAATTTTTTTACTAACTTACACACCCCTAGACATAAAATGTATGCAATATATATATATATTGAGTATGTAAAAAAAGTTTGTTTAAAATATATTGAAAAGTTTATACGAAATTAGGATGAGAAGTTTATTTCATTTCTATTTGTTTATAATAATTGTTACTATTTTAAACAAATTATGAACAAAATCTAACAAATATTTTTTGTTCGAAGATATGATTATTGTATATTACCTACTCATACCAAATTTGATTAAAATCCATCAAATAGAACGGTAGGAAGAAATTTTTCAATAATGTGATGCGTAAAAATTGTTTAAACAATGACTCTTAAAAAATTTAAATTTTGCAAAATCAACTTTGGAGTCATATTTGGGTACGAAAATATTATAAAATTATTGATATGCAATATAAAAATATCTCTATCGAAAAATTAGTGGCACGCTTTAGAAACTTTCGGCCCTAGAGCACGAACGTAGGAACCTAAACGAGACAGCAAATTCTAGCGATCGACGGTATGTTCGCACAAATTTTTTAGTTATTTTAAAACCCAGTTGGATTTATATTGTTTTTGGGATCAATGGAAAGATAAGATTTTATTAAGCAATTATTATGCGTAGGCAGAGGGTTAATAAGCTTTCCAACGCTATAAATTTGTCTGATTCAATTTACAGAGAAATCATTTATAAAATTGTAAAATTAAATACACTGAGAAGTGTAGTAAGATACTTGATTACATTCTTAATTTTGTCGACGTCTTGATTTGATCCGAGAAATTTTAAATGAGTTTTATGAAGTTGTCTAATTTGGTTTCTTTAATCGAAGGACAGCTTTCGCTCCAGAAAACGTTAGAGCGTGGTTAACTGCGTTATGCCCAAAAAACTTTTTGAAATCTAAATTCAGGGCAACTAGAAGATCTTTTGTCCCAAAACATTTATTACGTCCAGACAACATCCAAACAGATTCTCAAGCTAGTCTGTGGTAATCAGAAAAAATTTGAGCATGTGCAAGGGAACGTTTTGTTTATTCGACAAACTCAGTTGCTTGTAGATACTAAAAAATCAGTTTGAAGATGTCAGAAGAGATTCTGTGAATAACACAGGAAATTTTTTTCATGTGACAGATGGAAAAATAGAAGCTTTGTTTCTTAGATCAGAAATAAAAACCACCAAATTATGAAGGTTACTACCTATTATCACTGTGGTAGTATCTTCATTATTACTTCAGATGTGTAACGTTTTGTATTCACCTTACAGAAATAAAGATAAAGAAAACCAAAAACCACGAGAGTGACAAAAATATCTGTTTATCTTTTTCACTCACATGGTTTTATCTTTCTCGGAAACATAGGAAAGTACCTTAAAAATAAACAACTAAACCAGATTAGAAATTGTACAACAAAGAAAAATTTTAGATGCGTGGAATTATTTTGCTGAAACAAAAATTACTTGCAAAAGACAATGCATCAAATAATATAAAACAAGTTGAGCAATTCATTTAATTTCATCATTTGTAAAAAAATATATTATATAGATTTTTGTAAATAATTTTTAATATAAAAGAGTGATAAACGCGTGCCACCTTTGACAATTAGTTACAAGACAGTAACTGTACCTTCTTTGATGCGAGGCTGAAGTTGAGGTCTCAAACCACGATTACAAAAATCCTCTTTGCAGCACTTGATGACGAACGTCGTATTCCTTGAGTCGCTCGTCATACAGAAGATCAGCGGCTCAGGTTGTGAAGGAGAGAGATTCACGCACCTTCAAGTTTATTCCAAGTAGGACATTTAGAAAAAACCAGTTTCTCATTTTTGAGAGTTAAAAAAATGTTAAATCGATATTGTTTATAATAGAAAAACGGGTTTAATTAATATTAAATAGATTTCATTATCAAAAGAAACTTCTTCTCGAACAATCCATCAAGTTCTATTAAAAATAGGTTTAAGCATTTTTAACTGTGTAATAAAAATTTTTTTAAGATTTTAAAAGTGGGAAACACTCTCGTGTTTCCATGCCTAAGATTGTAAATAACACATAAAAATACTAGTTGAATTAGGTTCCACGAAGTTAGATTTCTCAATACCAAAAAATTATTTTTCATTATACATGTGTCAACCTGTCTCTAGAGAAAAATATTGCTAGTGTGACAAGACATTCCTTCGACATCAGCGATTATTGTCTGTTTTTTATAAATTAATTTAAGCTATTAAAATCTTCACAGTATACCATTGTAGTAGACCACACTTATTTTTGGAGTCATATGTGTAAAAAATGAAATTGCACGTTTCCATAAAATCGAAAGTAAAATATTAGAGTCCTTTTTAATTTGATAATAATTCTGGAATTCCGAAAAAGTCATTAAAGTTTGTTTGATAATTGAGAAATGAACTTCATATTTTCTTTTGTAAGCTACAATGACAAATTTCTTTAGATAAGGTGATAATCAAATCTTTGTGACATGTGACGTACTTCACGTAAGTCATGCGTGACACATGTGACTTATTTCATGTACGACATATGTGACATGTGACTTACTTTACGTACGGCATGTGTGACACATGTGACATACTTCACATGCGACATGTGTGACACATGTGGCATACTCACATAGGACATGTGTGACACATGTGACTTACTTTACGTACGACATGCGTGACACATATTACTTTCTTGATGTATGATGACATGTGTGACACATGTGACGTACTTCATGTACGACATGTGTAACACATGTGCCATTCATGTCTTTTTTATAATGTGACTTACTTCATGTACGACATGTTAATGTACATGTGACATGTGATATTCATGTCTTTTTTTAATAAAAAGCAGAACTATTGTCAAACTTTCCAGAACTCTAATCATTTATTATTAAATTTTTGAAAACTTATTGCAATAGTTACACATGATATATGTATAATATAGTTACTTAGACAATCTTCATCTCAACAATTCCTCGCTGAAGAATTTTTTTTAAATATGTTTAATACATTAAGTTTTCGGGTTACCTAGAGTTCAGTTAGGGCAGTTAACGAATTAGATGCATTGATAATGAGATTCACTCGTATTTATTTTAGAATATTTTCATGAAAATTCTTCAAGTGTCGAATTCTGTTGTATGTAGATTCTATTGTACTGCATTTTCATAATTTTGGCGGTAAATATTATATGTAAAGTAAATAAAAATATTTGTCATTTGGCAAATATATTTGTCTTTCAAACAGACAATACGCTTTATTGACTTTTTATTGATATGATATAACATCAATTTAAAATCAATTGTATGATCAAATTCTCTTTAAGTATGGCAAAAAAATGTGATTAGTTTTTTATGTTAGAAAAAGGATAAAACTGAATGTTATAAAATAATTAGATAAATCTTTTAAAATGGTTAATATACTTTAAAACTGCATCACATAAATTCTGTTAGTTATAACACTTTATTGTCAACACTGCAAAACAAAAAAATTATATTTCATATAACAAATTCACACTTAAATTTCAATCATATGAATCGGTTCTGTAATTATTATTGTGTAAAACAATATCAAAATTTTAAAAATTTTAAACCTACATAGCTGTGAATAATTTTCAATTTACTCTCTAAATTTGAATCAGTTAAAAATTTGGAAGAAAAAAGTTAGTCACTGATTCAAATAGTAATATTTTTGTTGAAAATGATTTGATAAATCCTTTAAAGTTTGAAGCAGATTCTTTAATTTTTAATAAGAAAAATCTTGTTATTGTATAGTATATTACTAGGTATAATTTAATAAAAACCGAAGATTTAAAAAGAAAGCTACACTGCTTACTGCAATCTGAAACTCTTTCACACAAACAACTTTAACTTTTAAAATTTAATTAATACCTGAATCAGGATGCTTAAAATTTTTGTTGCAATAATTTGTATCATCACAATATGCAGTTGAATCATCAGGTTTAGGCCCTTCCGGTGGAAACCAATTTTTTCTGTCATAACATCCTCTAAATATGAAAAAGCGAATTTATCTTTCGTTTTCAGTGATAAAAATGGAACTATACGTCATTAAAACTTTATATGCGCATTCTGTGAGAAAATTACCATTCTTCGAAGAATCCACAAAAATCTAACTGATACTTCTGACAGTAAATAAAATGTACTAAAATACATTCAAAGTTTCCTTTAAATTCATGAGAGTGCTTTGAAAAATAATACATTTTTTTTAGATTTAAACTATTATTACCTAGATTGATGTAAATGAAAACCATGTTTTAAACATTTTTCGATAAATATATTTTGCCTTTCGTTACGATGTATTTAAGTTGAATTAGTTTGATTGGATAATTGTCTAACTGCATGTCTCATAAGTTAAAATTCTATTATTACTAATGCCAGTATTATTTTATTAAAATAATTGACACTAATAATAGAAAAATATTGACTTATCAAAAATGCGAATAAAGAAAATAATTTCTTGTGTAGTAATAGTAACAATGCCAATTGAGGGCCCTGAATGTTTATAGTTTCTAAACTCATTTCAAATTGAAATTTACTAACTTTTAAAATAAAACATGTTTCTTAACATTATTTCCAAAAGTACTTCTACAATAAAACATTTTTTTTCTCTGGACTTGTGCGATAAAATTTTTGGTGCATTGCAAAATTTTGAGTTGTCCCACTGCATTCCCATCACTGAAGATAAACCTTCTGATTCCAGTCTTATAGATTTTACTAATTATTCGGACGTTAAAATAGGTGAAAATTGAAATTAGATGCTTTCTACTTTTATAAAACCAGATTACTGCTTATATTTAACATAATGCCTAATTGAACTGCACTGATGACAATACCATGAGGGCGAGACTGGCGATTGTCTTGGGCAGCATATAATAACAATTGAGTGCCGAAACAATTATATATTGTATATGTGTTTCTTATTACCTAACGGGATTTTAATGAATTGCATATCATAGTAATTGCATATTCTGGCCATATGAAAGTTTCAAAAAGCCATTTAAAAAAATTATAGCACCATGTACTACTGAACCCCACTGAACTCCTTTACTAACTTCATTAATTAAAACTTCTTAACTAATTTTTAAAAGTTCATTCACTCTACATGAATCAGCTTGAACTTTGTTTGAATTTCAAATATATGTAAAATTCGATTATTAAAACATTATTTAATTTCTTAATTTAAAAAAATTAAAAGTTTAGTGTTGAACGGATCAAATTCTGCGAATTTGATCTCTTTCAGCTTAAAGATCAATAAAGTATGAAGAAATTAAAAACGATTATTAAAAAAGCATACCGGTAAGCATGTGTAACACCATCATGGTCCAAAGTAGTGCTGGCAAAACAGTACCCATCTGTTATACAGGTATGATTACTCTCTGTGCATATGTCACAATGGCACTTTAATCCTGAAAAGTTAACAAATTATAAAGCTTATTCTAAAACTAAAAATTAACAAGTTTTAAAATTAGTTGCACATGGAGAGGAATCTGTTACTAAATGCGCACAAGTCTACTAATTCTAATAGTACTTTTAAGCAACAGATTTCTCTCTATGTACTAATAGGTAATAGGATGGTTACACCAGTGGTGGATCAAATGCCAGAAAAATGGTTATCTGTGCTTAAGCGTTTATATATAAATGAACTTTAATTAAATAATTCTTAATCACTTTGAATATTATTATATTGGATCTGTAATATATAATACAATATTTCTAGTCCAGAAAATGAAGAAGTTCTTCCACTTAAGGAGGTTAAAGAAAAACAACGCTTCTTCAAATATTCTCCTGCGTTTGAAATAAAAGTAGAACTGGACCCAAAACCATTTTATCGGAGGCAGAAGAAAACGCTATACAAGATTGGATTATTACGTTATCAGAATGGGGTTCCCCTTTAAAACTGAAGGATCTGAAAACTTATGTTGCTAAAATTGTCCTTGATGATGGAAGAAAAACATCTTTCAAGAACGGTCGACCTGGACGAAAATGGTGCTCTTTGTTTTTGAAAAGACATCCGATTATTGCTTCTAGAACTGCTGAAGGAATTTCAAAAGGAAGAGCTGTAGTAACAGAAGAAAGTTTAAGAAAATGGTTTAGTGAGTTGTCCGATTTTCTTGGATTACACGAAATGTGTAAAAAACAACTTGAAAAAAGCTACGAACTGCTCAGATTATTTTAGTAATCGTCTAATAAATGAAGAATCTCTAGAGTTTGTCGAGAATTTAATCAAAGATTTGGAACCCCGATTTGAGAAAAAAGGAATTGATGTTCAATCAATTATTATTAATGTCCTTAGAGAAGTGAAGGAAGAATGAGCCAAGATATCAGTTTCGGTTATTGGTGATTTGCCTGCATCAAAAGTCAAAAAGTAAAGAAGCAACGTTATCTAGCTTTCTTCGAACATTTATTTTATCCAGGAATATCTCTGGTTAAAAATAAACAAGAAAAATCGGTATCCTGAACTTTTTAGAGAAGATTTTGTTTTAAAAAACATAAAGCCTTTTGAGGGGGAGGTAGTGAAGCTATGGAGTGCAATAAGAGAAAAGGGCGCTATTGTATATGTAGTAGTGTGATACAAGTGGAGGGGGGTTCAAACTTCTAAAAAAATAGGGGCCACGTAGTTTATGACCAGGTTGAAGTCCACAACGTTTATCAACGAAAAAAGTTTTTCAATAAGTGGTAATTAATAGAAAAAAAAGGAAAAAGCAACAATACTGCCACAAAAATTTATTAAAAAGGTACATAGAGTTTTATTTATATTTTAATAATAATTGTTGTATATTTAACAAAAATATAATATTCAAATTAATTAAAAAAGCGTTTTCGCTGAAAAACGTTGTGGACTTCAACTTCGTTAGTTTATGAACCTTTTTCAACAAAATTTTTTCGACTAGTGTTATTCATATTTGGTTATTGTTTAGGACTTTAATTTAATAAAAAATTTATTTCGATATAATATTTATACAGTAAAATTATAAAGAATTCTATGAAAGTAGTAAGAATGGCAATGGATCATGAATTAATTCGTACTTTTTTTCACTTTTTTCATAAGGCGACTAGACTTTATAATTGGTCAATTGACTATAAATATTTCAGGTAAAGTCGATAAAGTAATTTTATGCTGAATGCCACTCATATTTAACATTAAAAAATTGCAATTTTTTGGGGTGCAGTTCCGAATAGCCTAATCCACAAAAAAACTTATCAAAATACAAGTTCTTTTTTTATCAAGGAAAAATTGAAACTTTGCTGATTCAAATAAATTAGACTCGATTTCTAGTCTATAGTAATGTACATTAAAAAATTTCTTTAACTTTAGAGAGAAAGGACGAAAACATATAACATTCATTTGTTATTGATTATTTTTCTCAAATTTTGATATTGTCGTTTGAATCTTGCTTGGTGGATCTTGCGCTTAATTATATCAATAGGTAACACAAACATTTGTTTTATTTTAAAATTACAAAGTAAAACGTTAATATATGTTTATAAGTTTAATAGAAAAAATAGAAAAAAGTCGTTTATTTAACCCTTTGAGGGGCGGTGGGACGTATATGTCCCACCTTAAATAACCTCAATATCTTTGACGAAAATTAATATTTTTGAGTCAAATTTAGTGCGTTCTCTTCAGGAAGAATAGGGCTTTAAAAATATGTAACCTAGCTTATGTTAAAAAAATTCTTATTGTTTAAAAAAATTCATAAATTATTGTTAAAAATCACAAACTTTTTAAACATTTTAAAATCGACTAAAAATTGTTACTCGGGGGTTTTTGGGGTCCCTGATTATCAATGTTTAGTTTTTTTTTAAATTTAGATTGTGGGTTAATAATTAGCGGAGAAATTTTTAAATCAGTGACTTCGAAAATTCCCAAATAACAATTTTTAAGTAAATCCAATTAATTTAAAACAAAATTGTCCGCCATATTGGATCCGCCATTTTGAATTTCTAAAAACTAACATCAGATTCGTAATCAGCGACCTCAAAAACCCCCGAGTAAACATTTTTAAGCAAATCCGATTAATTAAAAAAAAAATGTCCGCCATATTGGATCCGCCATTTTGAATTTTTTTTAAACTAACTTCAAATTCGTAATTAGCGACCCCAAAAATATTAAGACATGAGTTGTAAAGAAAATTTGTTCATATAAATAATGTGCCCCTCAAACGGTTAATAAGGTGTTGTCACAAAAATTTTATTTTGTATTTCCCTGATTTCTAAATTCAATTAATCAAAACTTGAATAATTTTGCTAATATTTAATAATTTTTCGAAAGTTCTTCGAGAATTCAAATTTTAAATACAAAAATTCAATTTTTTATAATAATTTCATTTTTCTTTTTCAAGATATCAAGGTAGAATATTTTAAAAAATTTTAATAAAGAATTTCATAAAATTAATTTTTTAAAAATATTTTTAAATAATGTTTGAAAGACAAAATAGTTTTACAATTAGATACAATTAAAAAATGTCCAAAAAATTAAAATTTGGTAAAATCTTTTAAAAACTAATTTAAATTTAGTAAAATCTTTGAGAAATAATTAAAGTTTGATAAAATTTTCTAAAAACAATAAATTGAGTTTTTAAGAAATATAAAAAAAAATCAAATTTCGGAAGTATTTAAAATATTGAATATTGAAAATAATTGAATTCTAATTTTTAAATTCAATTTTTTTCAATACATTTTTTTAATTCGTTCTAATTTTAAAAAATTAGAACGAAATAATTTAGAGAATTACTTTTTTCAAAATAATTTTAATATTATTTTTAGAACCTAATTTTCATTAATTTTCATTTTTATTAAACTTACACTTGAAGATTATTCATTAAAATTTTTAAGAATTTAAAAAGAATTTAATTACTTATTTGCAAAATTTTCAATTAAAATTCTTTAAAAGTTAATTTTCAAAAATTGTTATAAAATACTTGAAAAAATGATTTATTTTCAATTAAATTTTACAAATTTACCAATTATTCAAAAACTTTTTAGATATATATTTAAAAAATGTAATTAGAAAAATTATTAAAAAATAAATTTTTAAAGATTTGTCTATAGGTAGTTATGCTTTTCACACTATAAAAATCGAAATAAGTTGCATTTTATATAAAAATATATGGTATTTTGTCCCAAAATTTGGAAGAAAAGTCGAAAAAGTGGCAATTTTTTAATATAAGTCGATAAAAGTCGCATTATTGTAAAATAGTCGAAAAAAGTCGAAAAAGTCATAATATCTGAGGCCTGAAAATAAGGAAAATAAAATATTTAAGAATCAATGTTATCATATAAAAAAATAATTTATTTACAAGTTTTCTAACAAACTATCAGTGGTCAGGGTTCTACTATTTCGTTCAACAAAATTCCCGGTTTTTTTCCAGCTTTGTCCTAATTTTTCCCGGTTTTTTTTTCTCATCAAATTTAAATTTATTTTATTTCAAACATAAATAAATCTACAAATGGCTTCCAAATTTTTTATTAAAGTTTTTATGAATAATTAAATTCTTTTGACAAGTTTCTTTAAATTTTTTGAAAATAATGTTTTTTTAATAATTTTAATTAAAAATTTTTTTTCTTTAATTTTAAACATAATTTAATTTCTGCGAAGAATTTTATTACTTTTGAAAATAATTTAATTGTTTTTTAAAATTTTATGGAAATTTATGTAGGTAAATAATTGAATTCTTGTGAAGAATATTTTTTTAAAATAATAGGTATATTCAAAAGAATTTAGTAAATTGATTATTTTCGAAAAATTTAAAAAAAATTCTTTAAAAGAAGTTAATTATTTTTAATAGAATGTAAAGAAATTTTAATTATTTAAAAGTTTTTTAATTATTTGTTTATAGAAATTCAATTATCTTAAAACAATAGAATTAAAAAATTTCAAAAATCTTATTTTTCAGAATTTTTAAAAAAACTTTGCAAAAATTCAATTTTATTAAAAAAAAATTTAAGTGCGTATCTTTTTTTAAATTAACTAATAAAAATTTTAATTATTAATCTTCGCACTAAGAAGCATGAATACATTAGAATGTGACTCATCTTTATAAAATTCAATTATTTATCAATTATTAAATTAAAATACTTTGGAAAGTTTTTAATGAAATTCTTTAATAAATTTTATCAGTTTTAGTTGAATTTCACAAAATTTCTATTAATTCGATAATTTTTTTAAATATATTTACTGGTGGTGTATTCATGCAGTATAGTTCTTACAGGTGTATTGGGGTGTGATCAAAGAATAGAAGGAAAGAAAAGGGTGTTGAGGGGATCATTAAGATAGATAAGAGGGAAAAAAGGGAAGAATATGAGGGAGTCAGAAGAGAAGAATAGATTGGAAGGGAGCAAGGAAAAGGATAATGCCCTGATACATAAGCAGTGAGAGAAGAAGGTGTATTGAAATATTTAAAGTTTGACAAAATTTTTGTACAAGAAACTTTGTTGATTTTAAAGAATAATGCAAATATTAAAATATATTTTGTATGTTAAATGCATTTGAAATTAGATGAAAACATTATTTAATATTCCCTAAAACTTTAATATGAATCATGTTGTTTTTATTCTATGAAAATTAAAAATCATTATTTTAAATAAATAATTCTGAATTTTTTAAATATTATTAATTATACAGTAAAATTTTACGTTCTCTGAAATTAACTTCAACGCTATTCATAAATATCTATTACTTTTTTTAAAAATACGTCCTTTTTAAACAATTTTTTATGTTTATAAAATACTTAAATATTTCAAAAGAAAAAAAAAATGATTTGAAAAAAAGAATTTAGTAATATCAATAAAATTCAGAAGCTTTTGTAAAAGAAATTTGAGTATTTTTAAAGTATATTCCAAATAATTAAATAAAAATTTATCGCTAAAAGATGTAAAGAATATTTTTTTATCTCAGAAATTTCAATGAAACTTTCTGATTACATTGTTTTGTTTATACGCGAACAAAAAGTGTCTTCCTAATGTCATCTTTCCACAGTGGTTGGAAAAAAAATTGTATTACGTTTCAGGTGATTCAAATAATCATATTTTACGACTAACTTAATTTTCAATTTAATGTTTATAGTTTAAATGCAACTAAAAAGTAAAGTATTTCAGAATGCAAAATTCTTCTAAAAATGTAATGTACTTTTGGAAGGGTGTTTTTACTTTTATGAATTAATTTAATTAATTAATTAATTAAAATAAATCTTAGCAATATCTTTAAAGTATATTTCCTAATGAATAAAAAATGCATTTTTTAAGTCATTTTATTTAGTTTTTAACAATATAATAATAATATAAATAAATGAATTATTTACTCAATATTAAAAATACCTATTTTAATCGAAAAAAATGTAATAAAAATATATTTCTAAAAAATAAAAATATAAGATTAATAGAATACAATATCAAAAAAGCATATCAAAGAATTAACTTAATTGTAGGTTAAAATATCTCGTAACCATCATCCTGATGTTTTAAATCTTTAAGAACCTTTCCAAACATCAAATATTGAGAAAAATTTAAGCGAAGTAGTTCCTGATATGGAAGTTGAATAATTTACCATAAGTTTAGGTTTTTTTTTATTTTTCTTTATCATTTTTTAGATTAACTTTAAATTTTTATTTATATTAATTATTATGCAAATGTTTAATTAGTTTCTTGCATTGGCTGTTACTAAAATACATTTTTCAATAAAAAAACATTTTTGGTAAATGATTTTTTATTTTCGAGTTAAACATTTCTAAAGTTAAATATATATGTTGGATAGTAACTGATTAAGAGAAAAAAAACATTCAACTTTTTTTCTTTCAATTAAGATTATTTTTTTTAAATTACTCCCAATAAGTGGAAATTTAAAAGTTTAATTACTACACTAAAAATTGTTTTTTATGCAAAAAATACCTAACTATCGAATGATTTTAAGTTTACTTTTTTTAAATAAACAAATTACTTGTTACTAACATAAGAAATATCTCTTAAATTATATTAAAAGGCAAAGTTTTTGAATAATAAAAGAAATTGTATCTTAAGTTTAAGACTTAAAATTTTCTGATATAATTATGACATTTTTAAAAAATACCAACATACCGTTGATAAATAGAGGAATATGTAGTAAACACAGAAGCCCTAAAGTAAGTAAGCTTCTTTTCTCCCAGCAAAATCTCATTTTTTCACTTATGCTTCTCTTGACAGGCGATTAACAAAAAAACACTCAACAGTGAAAGATCGAATGTAATGCATACAGAAAAACTTTGACTTTATCATGTCAACGACATCGCTTCAAAAAAGCAATTCAATAAATATATTCGACTGTATGCAAAAACACACCGGTCACAGTTCTTTTTGCACTTCGTCATTAATTGACTGTTTTTAACAAACAATTGCTTCATATTCTTTTGAATAGAAAAGAAAAAGCAAATTTTCCAATAATAGTAGTAATAATGACAGTGAAAAAAAATGATAAAAAAAATGAGAGATCTTATGGAAAATTATTAAGCACTGGCAAAAATTAAATAGTCAGGAGCCATGTATGTGCGGCCATTTTTGTGCAAAAAAGACGCAATCAACTTGGCAAATATTTAAAAGTTCCTAATTATTTATAATCACTCAAGATCTATTGAAACATTAGGCATTATTGACAGGAATTCGTTTGCTGAAACTTGTCTGTCATTTTTGACAACTGTGCGAATCTGTTAGAAAATAAAAAATGTTTTGCTAATTCACAAACACATCACTACTACATTCTCTTTAAATTAAATGGTCACATTTCTGTGTGCACACACCGTGCACAGTCTGTCTGCTTTATAGAACAGAGTTGGGTTGTTGTTGTAATCGTAAAGTACTTGTCACACAGGCAAAAATCGAAAATACATTTTTATGGTGTTTTCATACTTTCTCATTTTCGGGCGAGCGCTTAGGCTGTGTTTACATGCTTGCGTTTGAACCAGGGTTCCGCACGTGATAAACGTCACGTAAATTACATGCGTAACTTAAAAATAAGGACTTTACGGACCAAAAATAAAAAATACGGACTAATTACTGTCAAAAATATAACCAGTCCGAGTCATATAAATCTTCAAAATGGCGGATCCAATATGACTGACGAATTTTTTAAAAATTTATCAGATTTACTTGAAACTTGTTACTTTGGGTTTTTGGGGTTGCTGAATACAAATTTCACCTCAGTTTTTCAAAATTCAAAATGGCGGATCCAATATGGCTGACGAATTTTTTAAAAATTTATCAGATTTTGAATTTTTGAAAACTAAGGTGAAATTTGTATTCAGCGACCCCAAAAAACCCCCCAGGTAACAAGTTTTAGGCGAATTGGGTGAATTTAAAAAAAATCGACTCCATATTGTATCCGACATCTTAAATTTTGAATATTTACGAGTTTCTTCGATTGCTTCACATTATATAATATTTTTTCAGTGTTTTAAAGTTGTTTTTTAATAGAATCTTCTGCTTTTTTTTATTTATATCTTTTTTACAGTCAGTTTTTGCGAATTTTATTAATTTGTGAAAAAACTTGACGCGATGACGGAAAACT
Organism: Leptopilina heterotoma; assembly: GCF_015476425.1. Taxonomy (NCBI): domain Eukaryota; kingdom Metazoa; phylum Arthropoda; class Insecta; order Hymenoptera; family Figitidae; genus Leptopilina; species Leptopilina heterotoma. The sequence continues at coordinate 3,504,559 of NW_025111131.1, read as the reverse complement.
GAGTTCGGATTTGAATTCAGCGACCCAAAAAACATATAAAAACATAATCCGGTCAATACTTCCTTTAAAAAAATTATATGGTCCTGTGTTATTATTTTCAAGAATTTTTAATTAAAATTCTTCTTTAAATCGATTATTTTTAATAATTTTGGAAAAAGTTCTTTGACAATTTTTAAATTCATTTGTTTACAATATTCAATTTTACGAAATTTCAATTATTTATAAATTCTTCAATTAAATATATATTAGAAAATAAAAACTTCAAAAAATATTTTAAAAATTTAAATAAACTTTTTCATAATGTTAATTTCAAAATTCAATTATTTCTCAAAATTCACGCTATATTACTTTTAATATTTAATTATTATCTGAAATTTTAACTAAAATTCATTTTTAAATCAATTTTTATTAGAAAATGCAACTAGAATCTAATCATTTAAATAAATAATTTATTGAATAATTAAATGTTTCTTAAAATTGAGTTCTCATAAGAAATTTCATCGACAAATACTTAATATAATTAAATTCTTTCGACGAATTTTAATATAATTTTTTTAAAGAATAATTACATTTTTTGAGGAAGTCGATTAAAATTTTATTAACAATAATTAAAATTCCGCAATGAGTTTTATTATTTAATACAGAAAAATAAATTCTTGACAAGAAATTCATTTAAATTTTTGTAAATAATTAAATGTTTGTAAAGAATTTCATTATTTATAAAGATACTTTAATTTTTGGGAAAATTTTTATTAAAATTTTTGAAAGGAATTGAATTCTTTTAAAGAATTTTAATAATATTTTTAAAAATAATTGAATTTTTTAGATTGAATTTTATTGGAATTTTTAAAAATACTGAATTTTTTCTACAAATTAAATTAACATTGTAATGGAAATAATTAAATTTCTGCTAAGAATTTTATTATGTATGAAGAAAATTGAATTATTGGGAAGAATTTTATTAAAAATTTTGAAAAATAATTGAATTCTTGTCAAGTATTTCATTAAAATTTTTTAGAAATAATTGAATTACTGTTAATAAGAATTATATAAAATTCTTGGAAACAAATTAAACTATTTCAATTTATTAAATTAAAATTGTATTGAAAATACATAATTGAATTCTTTCATTGAATTTTAATGAAATTCATAAAAATAATTCAATTCTTGGGAAGCATTTTTTTAAAATTTTTAAAAATAATTTAAATTCTGCAAAAGATTTAATTATTTATGAAAATAATAAAATTGTTGACAAGAATATTGTTAAAATTTCTTTTAAATAATTTAATTTTTTCGACGAATTTTAATATTTTTAAAAATAATTAAATTCTTGACAAGAATATTTGATTTAAATATTTGGAAATAATTGAATGTCTGCAAAAATTTTAATATCTATAAAGATAATTGAATTTTTGTAAAGGATTTTATTAAAATTTTTTGAAATAATTGAATTAAATTAAAATTATGTTTTGGAGAAAAATTTGATTATTATCCATTACTCTTGAAAATAATTGAATTTCTGCAATAATTTGTAATTTCTCTAAAATTAAATTTTATTAGTGTTTTTAACTAAAATTCTTCTATAAATCCATTATTTTTAATAATTTTTGAAAAAGTTCTTTGAGAATTTTCAAATTCATTTGTTTACAATTCAATTTTACAAAATTTCAATTATTCGGAAATTTTTCAATTAAATATAAATCAGAAGATAAAAACTTCAAAAAAATAATTCCAAGTATTGAAATAAATTTTTTCAATAGAATTAATTCTTCTGCAGAATTGGTAGTTAAAAGTATGAAAAATTATTTAATATAATTCACGCTATAATGCTTTTAATATTAAATTTAAATCTAAAATTTAAGTGAAATTAATATTTTTAAATAATTTTTTATTAAAAAATTTACGTGAATTCAATTATTTAAATAGAAAAATAATTTAATTGTCATAATTATTTATTATATCAACAAATTTTTAAATAATTAAATTCTTTCGACAAATTTTAAGAGTAATTACATTTTTCAAGGAATTACATTAAAATTGTATTAAAAATAATTGCTATTCGGCGATGAGTAAAAAAAAAAAAAATAAAAAAAAAAAAATAAATAAATAAATAAATAAAAATAAATAATTGAATTCCTAAAAAGAATTTTATTATTTACGAAAATAATTGAATTCATATAAAAATTTTATTATTTATGAAAATTATTGAATTCCTGTGAAATTTTTATTATTTTATGAAAATAATTGAAGGTTTGTGTAGAATTTTATTGAATTTTTTAAAAATAATAGATTGAATTCTTTTGGAAAATTTTATTAACATATATAGTAGATTATTAAAAATCATTAAATTGAGGAAACTTTTTAAAACAATTGAAATTTTGCCGAGAATTTTTAAAAATTAATGAACATAATTGAATTTCTGCAATTATTTGTAATTTCTTTAAAATTCACCAAATTATATCGTAGAATTTACAAACTTTTCGTCTCTTTTTCTATCAAATTACAGACTTACGGACTTTCTTTAAAAAAAACTTACCGTGACGCTTGCGATCCGTACAGGCTTCCGTACTTTTATACATTACGATGGCAGAGCTGTGACCGCACCCTTAATATTTCAGTGGTTCTTGTAGTTTCCATCTATGTTACTCAACCTAAGGTTTTTTCACTGGATATAAATCAATTGTGTCGTCTATTGTATTAATTCTTGTACTGTTTTTCTACATTGTAAGAAATTAAAAGTCAGTGTTATTCTTGGTATTTAAATTGAATTTCTCTCAAGTTAAAATATTCACAAAACAAATAACAAACTCGATATATTTGTTGCCAAATGTTTACATGGAAGTTTCCGTTTTTTTTGACAGCAATTCGTTTTAGTAAATTTTCTACTACAATTTATAAACATCAGACAATGACAGCTATAAACTATTGTTTCTACTCGTTGAAAATAAGTTTGTAACGGTTTATATAAAAGTTGATCGAACACTGGATTTAAAATTTTCTCCACTTTTAAATATATATTTTCTTTCATCAAAAAGTGTTTGGTAATTTTCCAGCCAGATATCAATTTTGTGCACAAAGGGAAATAGTGAAAAAATCGACATGATAAAAGATAATCCAAGACATTATTGTTTACTGAAAAGAAATAATCTTTGAAAAATGTGAAATTTTCTGCGTACAATGCTAATATTTCTATGAATCGTGGTAATTTACTCGTGAAAGTGACTGACTGGTTGAATTCGACTATTTTCCATCAAAAACTAAATGATTTAAATCGAACATGATATCCGTCCGATAGTCTTTACGAGTTCTTGTAACAATTCAGACAGTTGCTCTTGATAATTTTATAAAAAAGAAGAAATCTTTGAGAAGGTAAACAGAGTGCTCAGGTTTGACGAGTAAAGTGACGTTCGACATTCAGAAGGGAAAGTGCCGGTTATATTGAGAGTTGTGAGTGCAAGTATCGATGAGTGATGTTCAATAGACAGTGGTCCATTCCTTAAGTAACTTTTTAAAGTTAAAATTTTTGAGTTTCGCGTGAAAATTATATAAAGATCTTGAGAAAATGGCGGATCTTGAGGCTGTTTTGGCGGATGTCAGCTACTTGATGGCCATGGAAAAAAGCAAATGCGCACCCGCAGCAAGAGCAAGCAAAAAGATCGTCTTACCTGATCCTAGGTAATATTAAACACTTGAAAAAACTACTTTTTACATTTTCTTTACAAAATTTACAAGCGAACGTTACACTACCTAATAAGTCAGATAATTTTATTAAAATCATTTAAAAAGTCAATACAGAATAGTTTATTTATTTCAGCCAAATATAATCATTACGAAGAACCTTCAAAATTAAATATCACGATTTTAATCGTATCTGCGTCTCATTTTATTGCAAATCAAAAAATTTGTGGAATATATTTTTTAGGAGCATCCTCATCAGTTTTAATGAAACTTGGCAATATTATATATATTGATACAGGGCACGAACTAGGTCCGTAAATCCCGTAAAGGACTGTAAATTTGCTTGAAGTCCGTAAAAGTCATTATTTTAAAAAAAGATCCGTAAAGTCCGTATTTTTATAGAGAAAAGACGAAAATTCGTAAATTGTACGATATATTTTGATTTTAGAGAAATTACAAATTATTGCAGAAATTCAATTATTTTCAAAAGTAATAAAATCCTTCGCAAAAATTCAATTAAGTTCAAATCCACGCAAACCTTTAATTATATTTTCATAAAATAATAAAAATTTCACAGGAATTCAATTATTTACAAATTTTTTATAAATTTCTTCGCAATCATTCAATTATTTTCATAAATAATAAAATTTTTGCAGGGATTCAATTATATTCGTCGTATCGTAAATAATAAAATTCTTTTTAGGAATTCAGGGTGGCCACTTGTCAGTAAAGTCAGTAAAGTCAGGGAAATGTCAGTGAAACAAAATTTTTGTCAGTAAAGTCAGGGAAATGTCAGAAAAAAAATTTTTGTCAGGGAAATTAAGAAAATTGGGAATTTTTTCGACTTTTCTTCCAAACATTTCAAGTATTTATTTACAATTTTTAAAAATCAATTTTTGAAGAATTTTAATTGCAAATTTTGAAAATAATTGAAATATCAAAAATTTTAATGAAAAATCTTTAAAGGTAAATTTAAAAATGAAAGTTAACGAAAATTAGCTTCTAATTTTTTATAATTCAATGTTTTCAGTATTTTCATTTACATAATTCCAAAAATTCAAATACATTACATTTAATTCTAATTTAATTCTAATTTAATTCTAAGTTAGAGAAAAAAAATTTAATTTGGTTAAAGATTGTGGTTTAAAAGTTAATTTGAACCAAATTTTATCTTTTTATCCGACTGTGGAGCACAGAGAGCCCGGTCACAAAAATATTAATAACTTTTGACCTAATGCAATAGACTGACTTTTCTTTTTTTTAAATACTCGTGATAAAACAGGGAATGATAATTTCTATTTGTTTATAATAATTATTGCTGTGTTAAACAAATTATGAACAAAATCTAACAAATATTTTTTGTTCGAAAGTATGATTAACGACAGGAAATTTTTTTTCAATAATGTGATGCGTAAAAATGGTTTAAACAATAACTCTTAAAACAATTTAAATTTTGCTAATTCAACGTGGGGGTCATATTTTGGTTCGAAAATACTATAAAATTATTGATATGCAATATAACTAGTGAACAACATTTGATCAAAATTGTTTAAATAGTCATATTTCTTAAAGGATTAAAGAAAACAAAAAAAGGTTGAAATATTATAAAGTCTAGGGAATTTTTTGTAGATCTTCCCTAAGAATACATATTTGTTGAGAAATTTAACAGGCAAATAACTTTTGAAATTTTGCAGAACTCTTGTTTTTTTGGTAGAGAACTCTAGAACTCTTTATTCTCTTTCAGAATATTAGGTCAAAATTCTTTTTTGCAAAAATCATAGTGCTATGCAAAGTTAGCACTATGATTTTTCATTGTCGCTTTTTTATTGTTAATTATCAGAACTATTTAAATAATCGTTAGAGAACTCTAGAACTATTGCTAAAGTGCCCAGAACTCTCGTAAAATTTTTGATTTTTCAAAAAAGTAGTGCCAACTTTACATGACTAACTTCAAAGTCTCGTAGTTCAGTAATTTTTGTGTTTTAAAAAATTGTTATGAAGGTTTTTTGTCGAACACTATCGGGGGCTAACAGAACTCTAATCAGAACTCATAGAACTCTCAATATATAAAAAATCAAATTTTTTTTGAAACTTCAAAGTCTTGTAGTTCAGTAGTTTTTGGGTTTTGGAAAACTTGTTATTAAGGTTTCTTGTCGAACACTATCGGAGGCTAACAGAACTCTGAGCAGAACTTTTTTTTCGTAACATTTTAATTTTTTTGAAAAATTCTTGAATTTTTAATTATTTTTTTATGATTTTGGATTATGAGAACTATTGAAATAAACTGTAGGGAACTCTAGAACTCTCTTATAGCTACTCAGAACTTTAATAATAAATCAATTTTTTCAATAGTGGTGGGCTGCGTGAAGTTAGCCCCCCATTATAAAAAAACATATTTTTTACTATTTATTCGACGGAACTATTTCTAAAAACTATCAGGAACTCTAGAACTATTGTAGAGTAAGTCAGAACTCTAAAGAAAATTTAATTTTTTTGAAAGTGGGGGGCCAACTTCACATACATACATATTAATTTTAACTTAAAATATACTTAAAACCAAAGAAATCCTTTTTTAAAAATCCAAAATCGGTTAATTAGAACCAAAGTTATGTCACTTTTAAGAAAAAAAGACAAAAATTTTGAAAATGCCATATTTTTGGTAATTTTCAAAATTTTGAAAAAATATTTGGTGGAGTTGTTTATCACTATAAAAGTAATAAATTTACAAAAGTACAGCCAAATCCCAACAAGTCATGAAAATAAGTGTGTTGAACTGAAGCGGAATCAACCAGTTTTCCTCATAGGACTAGCCAAAATGAGGAATTTTGGTTATATATACTCTAGCGCTTTTGAATGTAATTCCCATAGTCCACACCAGGCGACCGAATTGTCGTTTTTTGTCGTTAACGGTCACTTGCGTAGGCAGAGGGTTTCAAGAAAACGTCAGAGCAGTTTCCTGTATTAAGGGGAAGTGACACCTTTAACCCGAAAAAAATTGATTTTATTTTTTTTTGCTTAAACGATACGTTATAATGTGTAGAATAGGAAGTATATCATGAGAAGTAATTTCGAAGTTATTTTATGTGAAAAAAATCGAAATCTGTAGAAGGTCTCCAAGAGCGTTTTGCACTGAGTACCTGGCGTGGCGACAAGACAACATCAACAATAATAGTTGACCTTGCTAGTTGCTAAGGAGTCCACACGTCACAGCAATAACCAAAATACATGTATTTTGGACAGCAGGCATGCCAATATAATACAATACCCAATTATAAGTTTTTACAATTGATTATTTAACAAGGGTAAACTATGTGAAGAGATACCAGGATGCATACACCTTGCGGAAACTTTCTGCTATCTTGGAGAGATACATCGACCTTCACGACCGAACATACAATGTTTACGTGCCCTTGGATATCATGGACGTCGCATCAATGCTTCGGCAATGCTATAACGTCTATGCAGGAGGACAACAACGCTTTGGTGGTGCCAATAATTATTTTGGACAGAGTTGATAGAGACAGATGTATTCAGCTGCGAAAGGAATAGGGAGCGTGCATTGATGTAATTGCTGAGGAGGTTAGCAAGATGCTTAAGACCTGCGAGATCCAGAAGAATGTTAGCATGACAATTAAGGAGGGACTAAAAAGTCTAAAATCGCTCATTCAGGAGGTTGGAGAAAAGCACGATGAAGCGAGGAGAACGGATGAACGTCTCTATCAAGGATTAGTCTGGTCAGTGGAGGCTCGACAGGACCTTAAAAAGAAGAAGGAGGAGGTGAAACCTCCAAAACTGTCTGCACGTAAGGTTGACAGGGTTTCGAACGTAAATCAAGGTAGGAAAATACCTGGGTTACCGCCACGATCAGCTATGGTGGTTAAGCTGGCTAAAGGTGTTAGTTATGCTGATGTCTTAGGAAAGCTCAAAAGAGAAGCTGAACCTGATGCCAGCCAGACAAGAGTGGTTGGAGCAATGCCCACAAAGAAAGGTGACCTTCTTTTAAAAATAGAAGACTCACAAGGAAAGGAGAAGTTCGCCGAAGAGGTGACAAGGATTGTGGGTGATCTTAATAAGGTGCATCCGTGACCTGTGACCTGTGACCGGCCTCACCGCACTTAAAGCACGCAGCCGATCTGTCCTCCTTCTGGCATTTGGCTCCAATATGGCCGTATCCCAGGCATCGATGACACCGGACGACCATTACTTTTCTTTTGATTGGGCAACACATAAAACCAATTTTTACGTGTCCCAATTTCTCCAGCCTGTTCGCCACTTTCAGATTGGTGACTACAACCGCGAGCTTCATCCCTCGGCGGTTGGGTCCTAAGACTGTCACTCTTCTGTTTCCTGGCTTACCCATTGCTTCAGACAACACTTGTTGCACCTCAGCTTCTTGGGTAAGGCAATCCAAATCACGGATCTCGAGTGTAACTCTTCGATCCAATGACTGCACCTTACCCATGCTTCCAACCGCTTTGGTAACCTCGGCGGTGAAAGCGTCTTTGTCGGAGTCTCCTCTGAACTTAATCAGAAGGTCCCCCTTGTTTGTAGCTTTTGCTGATACTATTCTCGTATGGCTGTCCTCCGGGTTAACCTCTTTGCGAAGCTTACCTAGAACGTCAGCATACGTCAATCCTTGACCGACTCGGATTAGAACTGTGGATCTTTTTGACCCAATTCTTTCCAATTGAGGAATCTTTGGATCTGGTACTTCCTTTTCCATTGGAGGAGCTTCCTCCTTTTTCCTCTTATGGGTTGGGGTTCTAGTCTCCTCTGGACTCCTCTAGTCCCTCTCTCTTCCGTTTCTGAGCATCTCTTATGATGCTTTTGAGATTACGCCTATATGAACGCTCTCTCTCTTCCTTACGGTCCTTGCGGTTACACTCGGCACCGCTCAGAACGCTTGCCAAATCGACGTCCGACTCATCGGCCGCGACATGCTTTGATTTTGCTTCTTTCAGCAGGACTTCGATGACTTTAAGTCCATCTTTTACCGTCTTCTTGACGCCCCTCTGAATGTCGCAAGACTCCATCACCTTTGCGACCTCCAACTCCAATTTGTCGAGACAAGTCGCCTCCTCCTTTCTGAGTCGCAAGCATATCTCGCGACTCTCTTTTATTGCCTCGTCGTCCACTTCCGAGTGGATAGCGCTGCGTACGGTCTTTCTGCTACTGCAACTTGACACACTCAGAAGGCTCGACGCGCTTCCTTTTCTCCTTCGTTCTTTGTACACGATGTTCTGTGGTTCTAACCTTTCCACGATCACACGTGGTACTGCAAGAAATTGTGCGCCCCTAATCCGCGCGCACTTGAGCATCAGTCCTGGGACCGATGGTGAGATTTCCCGTTTCCGGCCTGCTCACATGGGGTACCTTCTCTGAATTTTCTGAATCCATTTTTTCTTGCTGTTTAGTTGCCCTTTAGTGAAAAGCCCCGCCACCACGACAAGGTCTACCGAACATATCCATGATGCCAGTCGTGTCTGGCAGCGGACCCACTTCTCCCAGTCCATCAAAGAAATCAATGATGTTCGGCAGTGGATCCACTTCTCCCAGTACATCAAAGAAATCAATGATATTTGGCAGTGGATCCGCTTCTCCCAGCACGTCAAAGACATCGATGATGTTCGGTAGTGGACAACCATCGGCGGGGATAAAGGTGGGCTTTATGTCGTGCCTAATCAGAAAAAAGATGTATGGTCGTAAAGGTGCATGTAAAGGTGTGATGTAAAGGTGCAATAGGTGCCTGGGATACGGCCTCATATGAAGAGGTTGTAAGGCGGTAGACAGATCGGCTACGTGCTTTAGGTGCCGAGAGGCTTTTTATTTAAAGAAAAGCACGGCGACAAGGTTGATGTGAACTATGTCGCAGGCAGCGACATAGTTCCGTGGGTTAAAGAATAGTCCATATTAAGAAAGGAGAGCTTTTTAGTGGGTCGACCAGAACAAGAGCGGTCATTCCCACACAACCTAGGATTCTTTAACCAGGTATCTGAATTCACAGATTTTCCACTTCCGATTACAAAAAAATTATTATTTAACAATAAGCAAATTTTAATTAAGGAAGATTTCGACTATATCAGCAATTAGTGACATCTATTAAGCAAATTTATTTAAAAGTGTTCTTTTTTTGACAATTTTCTCTCATTTTTACACCCGATTTTATTAATAATTATCATTTAAAACAAAAATTTTAATCTACAAATCTTATAAAGGGGTTATACAAGTCAGGAGGTCGGAAAAATGAAGTTTCTCCGGATTTTTTTTTAAAAGAAATATTTATTTATTAAAACGAAAGTTTTACTATAATGTTTTACATGTTTTAAAGTTTTAAAAAAATATTTCATTTGTAAAAATATTATTTTTTTTGGCCTCTGTAGCTTATCTCCCAAAGATCCTAAAAAAAAGTGTTTCGCGGTGAACAAGATAACAATTGATAGAATCATCTGAAATCAAAAAGTTAAATAGATTCTGTTAGTGTATGAAAAAATGTTCTCTTTGATCGAAGGAATTAAAAAAATATTATTTTTTGACAAAATGGCAGCCAAAAAAACTTCATTTTTATGAAAAAAAATCGTCTTTAAATGTTGATTAAAATTATAATTTTATTTAAAAAACCTTTAATCAAGGACAGCAAAAAGTAGTTGTTGAGCTTGTGTGAAAATTAGAGCTAAATCGGTTCAGCGGTTTTTGAGAAATCTTGTTCACCGACTTGAAAAACATAGTTTTGATAAAAGCGAGTTTAAAGTTTCACAAACAGTTTACATTGAGTAAAATTTTTTTTTTCTCATCTTACATTGAATCATCTATTAAGGACTATATAGTGAGTCTTCCACTCCTGTTGCAGCTTCCAGAAAATACAAAAACATCGATTTTTTTAAAATCGTGACTGTTTAAAACCCCTTAATTGATTAAATGTGATTCAATTAAGAATAAATTAAGCAGTTTATAAACTCAAGTTTTTATTTATAAATTTCTACATTTTAAGTCATTTTTTACTATATTGAGGTGACTACTAACGCAACTTTAAAAAATCTATTAAAGTTATTATTGATTAAAAAATCTATTTATTATTTAGTTGATGTAATTTTCTCTTTCTTTTAACTTTTAGCGAAAACAACAAAATATTAATTTATATATTACTTTATATTGTTTTATAATTAATCGTCTTGATATATATTCGTTTATGATGTATAGGCAAACATCTACAACACATGCAGTTATAGCCAATATCCGGAATCCATTCATACTTTAGGAAGTATAAATGTTCAGCACAAAAACCTTTTAATGTATTTCTAAAATATCTTTCACACACACTCATTGTTTCAAAATAACCATTTTCATTCTCTTTTTAGTTTTTAAAAATGTCATCTGCTTCCAACGTTCGATGTTTTTCTTCATTATTCTCTTTCTCCATCGTGCTTTTCCTGTCCTCTTTCTCACCATGCCCCATTTTATGTTTCTTTTTTTATCGCCTCCACGCTTTTCCTTTTCCTCCTCTTTCTCTTTTTTTTAGCGAATCTCCCTTCTCTTCGCATGCTTTTTCCATCCTTCTTTCCCGCTTCTTCACGCTATTCTCCTCAACGTTTTTTCATTTTTCTTTTTTTTCGAATTTATACTTCTCCCCTTGCGAAAAAATTGCAATAAAATATAAAACGAAAATGTAGTAAATTTTATAATTTATAGACGAAAATTGTTTTTAAAAATATTTTTCTTTAAAAAAATCTGACATTTTTATTTATATTTTTTTTCGAACCTGTAAAAATGTTTTGATTACATTCTAAAAGAGTAATTATACTATTTCATAAAAATTTAATTTAAATTGTATTTAAAGTAATTGATTTCTTTTGAAAAATTATATTAAAGTATTCAAAAATAATTTAATTTTGTAAAAAATAATTAAAATCCTGCGATCAATTTTATAATTGATGAAAATAATTGAATTAATTGCCATAAAAATTGTTATTATTAGTGAAAGTAATTGAATTATTGTGAATTATTATTCACTCTAAAAATGAGTAGATAATCAAAAAATGTTCTATTCCTTTGACTTACGAATTTCTTTAATTATAAAATTATATATTATGGGGATTTCACGTGAAGTGATCCAGGCCTCATGCGTTTACACTTCATAGTTTGTTGACTTGTAGTTCACTTAAAACAAAAGATGTGAATTTCACAAAATATGGTTTGAAAAGGTTTTTTTCGTGTAGAATTTATAATTAAATTAATTAAATTAAATTTATTATTAAATGTAATTAAATTAAAAAAGTATGTTTTCTCTGTGTAGAATTTAATTTCGTAGCATTTTTAAAAATGTATTTATTTTTGTAAAATTATCTGGTATTGAATTTAACGGCGTAGAGTTAACAATTTATAAAGAATTAAAAAAATTGTACCATGCGTAAAATTAAATTTGGTAGAATTTAACCCCACAGCAGTCACGCCTTTTTTGTGTCTCACTCGCACTCCAAGAGCGCCCAAAAGGTTGAGTAGTGTTGCGTGGTAAAAAAATTTTGTATAAGAAAAAAGCTCAGCTTTATTTCTAAATAAAAATCTTTTTTTTTTAAATACCAATTATACAAAAAAATAAAAACTAATTTTAATTTTTAATTTTTCAGGGTAAAAAACTTTTGTTAGAAGTCATATAATATTCAAAATAAGAAATTATAATTAATATTAAAAATAAACTTACTTTCACTGCAATCTCTTGATTTTAAAGCATCGAACTCTTCAGGCAAAGTTTTATTATCTCGTGCTTTAAATAGTGCTCTGAAAAAATCAAACCAATTTCTGATCGGATCTTCTTCTTTTGTAAATTTTTAAAAGTCGAAATCCAAGATAATTAATGGATATCCTTTAGGATTCTCAAGGGCTCTCCACTCTGTAAATATGTTAGAAACTTTCTGAGATGAAGAATCTAGTTTTCCTTCTTCACTCCGATATTTGGCAGTTACTTTCCAATGACTGACTACAACTTCCCAAGGTTGCAAAATTTCTCTCAACCATTGTAAACTCTCCGACACTTCTTCAGATATTCCTTCCAAATATATAAAATTTAATTTAAATATTTAATAAATAGAAATAAAAGATATTAAGGTCATGTTATTCAGTGTGGCGTTTTTTCTTAGTAAAGTATATGGGGCACGTGACCACTGAATAACATAACCTTAAAAAAGTTTTTAATTTTGGTGAATTAAACTTCTAAATCGTTTAAAAAATTCAGATAAATAGAAAATTAAATTAATTGCATTTAGGGTAAGTACAAATTATGAAGAATAAAATTGGAAAATATTGAAAATATAAACAATACACAATACTCTTTTTGCAGATGATACTACTAATAATATTGCACATTGTTGTAATTTGTTTTTGTATTTGTGTGCTAATTTGCCACTTACAGGCACTGCATTCTGTGTTCTCGAGTCTTGTTTTTTTATCGGCGAAATGTAGTATATGTTTATATTCTTAGAAGGAAAGATTTTTCATTTTCGTGGTCCAGTTACAACCTTCTTAAGTAATGTATGCGTCGTTTGGAAAGTTTGGTTCACTTGATGTCAATTCGCTAATGCGAAAGCAAGAACTTTTGCATTGTGAACACATTTTGCTTTGTTCTTCAATAAAGCATGTTTGTGATGCAGATTGGTTGAAACTGTTAGTTAATTGCTGTGTTTTAATTAGAGACTATTTGCACAACAATTCAGTATAGTCATAATCAAAAATTTTTAGTTTATCGTTGAATTCATCAAGTATAAATATTGTGCATAACATCTGGAGGAATATCAATAGTAGGACTAAAGTTTTCAATTTGGTCAATTTTCAATAGATTCTTACTGTATCTCGGTTTGTGCCGTAAGGTTTAGAGAGTATTTTCTTTTCTGCGTCAAAAGCGTGTTCAGTTTCAATGTACTTGACGCAAATAACTTTCTGGAATCCGAATTAAATTAATAATTTCAGTTGTTGATGTTCGTACCTCATATAAACTAGCTTCGCAGGAAATACAAGTTTGTCCCGCAGTAAAACCTTCTTTAAATCTTGATGTCTTGCCGCAATATTAGATCAGCCATTTTGGATTTTCGAAAACTGACATCACATTCGTAATCAGGGACACCGAAAACACCCGAGTAACAAGTTTCAAGCAAAATGGTGTCATTTTGAAGAATTCGTTCGCCATATTGAATCCGCCATTGTTAATTTTTGAAAACTGGGAAATTGTTTCTACTTGATTCAAATAAATTTTTTTCATTGTTTTCAAATAAAAGCTATATCGATTTGATACCTACATAAAACATAAAACTTCTAGTTTTATTTTCTCTAATTTAAAATTTTTTATCTAATATTTAAAATTAAATAATTATTTTGGAATCAACTTTTTCTTGTCAATCTTTATTATTAAACAATATTTAAAGGCATGCATTTTATGTATATAAAATTAAATTGCTATTTTGTAACTAATTGCCCTAGATTTATAAACTTGGTGGATTTTAAGTTGTAGACAGTTCATCATTTTTATCCGTCTTGAGCTTTAATATTTTACTGCATTAAAGTTTGTGAAATTTAGTTTGCTAATTAAGATAGAATAAGAATGAAAATCTTTAATAAAAAATCAAATTTTTAGTCTTGTTTTATTTTATTTACTTTGGCTATTGATTTTCATTTTTTGTTTTATTTAAGGCTGTGATTATATTTTTTATTAATTTAAGCTTTAAATTAAAATTATTTCATTGGAGCTTTTTAAACTGTAATTTATACTAAAAAAGTGGAACATAAGATTAGAAATTAATTTGATTGGCTGATTCTATTTGAGAATGTAATTATTTTTTGTGATACAATATCAAGTATCGGTTGTGGGCACTCAGATTGGTTCGGTTGTGGGTACCACTGTTATTCATGACAAATCGAGAGATACCGTTGTCGATATAATTATAAGTAATTTCTTACAATATTTAATAGTGTTTTATGAATTTTAAGAGTTTATGTTCTAATCAGAGAAATCTTATATTTGTCCTTACATATGTAGCACAGTAGTTTGAAATTGAAAAGTAGTGTTCAAAATAGCATAGAGCCTACAAATCTTAAGTGATTTTGGATTTTCTTTTTTCTAAATAATCTTGATTAAATTCCTAAGAGATTGCTCAAGCCCAATTTTCAATTTGCAAATCCGCCATTTTGAATTTAAAAAAGTGACGTCATATTTATAATTAGCGACCCCAAAAACTCCAGAGTAAAGATTAAAGCCGTCTGCCATATTGGACCAGCCATTTTGAATTTTGAAAAAGTGACGTCATATTCGTAATTAGTGACCCTAAAAACTCCCAAGTAACAAATTTCATTAAGTTTCCTAAAAGCCATCGTCTAAAGTGTCTATTTGTTTATAACAATTAACAAATGGGACTTTTAATTGTAGACCTATATTCAGTTGCTTATAAGTCCGAAAATATTGAGTTTAGGAAAAAGTTGTCAAAGAATGAAAGTTTTAGTTTTCTTTCGACTTTTAAAAAATGTAAACAAAAAAATTTTTTTTATAAACAAATTAATTTTTTCTAACTTTGGGCCGGATTTTTTTTTATTTTTTTAAAATTTATTTATACCTTATAATATAGAGAAGATTTTCCAAAAAGTCCCGAAATGGGCTTGATGTGTTAAATGAGTTTTAAAACATTTTCAAAAAACACTTGCAAGCATCACAGTGGGATTTTTTTTACAATTAACTTTTTAACACTGTCTACAGCGTAGACCCTTTAATTTTAAACAAAGAACACTCAAGTAGATTAAAAATTTCACGCTGTAGACAGTTTTAAAAAGTTAAATGTAAAAAAAATCCCACTGTGATGCTTGCAAGTGATTTTTGAATATGTTTTAAAACTCATTTAACACATCAGGCCCATATAGGGACTTTTTGGAAAATCTTCTCTATATTATAAGGTATAAATAAATTTAAAAAAAATAAAAAAAAATCTGGCCCAAAGTTAAAGAAAATTAATTTGTTTATAAAAAAAATTTTTGTTTACATTTCTTAAAAGTTGAAAGAAAACTAAAACTTTCATTCTTTGACAACTATTTCCTAAACTTAATATTTTCGGACTTATAAGCTACTGAATATAGGTCTACAATTAAAAGTCCAAAATTTTGAAAATTCATAACTCGAAAATTTAAACAATTAAACAAAAATAAAAAAATACGTATCTGTTTTTTTCGATACAGAATAGAAAAATAGTTATTTATGATACAAGTGCGTAAAATCGTTGATTATACGAGTGTGACGTTTGCAGCTCGAGCCGAAGGCGAGTGCTGCAAGTCACACAAGTATAATCTGATTTACGCACGAGTGCCATACAAAATTTTTTGCAACACAAAAACAACTATACTTGCAGCAATATTGCTAATATTACTGTAACTTTAGGTGTAGTGGGGAACTGTTAAATGAAGTATTCTAGAAGCTAAAATAAAAAAATGTGATTGTAAATTGTTAATTAAAAGCATTATTTCATTGTTTCTCATCAAACAGTCACAAGAATGCGTAAAGTAACCTTTTTACGCACTGAAAATCACTTTACACACTGGAATTCACTTTACACACTGCTATAAAAAGAAGTACTTTACACACAGTTTTCTGTGTGTAAAATTCAATTTTACAGGTTAGTGTTGCAAAAAAATATTTTTGAACGATTTTAAGAGGTCGACTTAAATCTCACGTGGAATTGCCCATATGTAAAAAATTGCGTTTTGTTCAATTGTTTATACAAAATAATATAAATAATTATGCAAATTGAAAATAAAAAATCGGGCTCGAGCGACCTCTTAGGAATTTAATCAATTATATAATTAGTTATATATTTTGAACACTACTTTTTAATTTCAAACCACTGTGCATAGGGGAGGAGGGGAGGTCAAAATTAGAAAAATCATTCCTACGCACAAAAACCTGGGTTCATTTTTGTTGCAACTCAAAGTGAGCCCATGTTAAACGCCATAAAACGTGGCGCCAAAAAACGAGGTTAATTTTTGTAGCGCTTCAAATTGAGTAGCGAAGGCAACTACAAAAACCTAAGTTTTTTCAGTGTACGTAGTTAACCCATTAAGTCCCATAAAGAAACCAGCCATTGTATTAAAAAACTAACAATTGGATTCATACGAAAATTTGCAGAGACATTTGGAAATATTCTTTTATTATTTTTAGTCATTCCTCTTGTTTTACACCGTTCACAACTATAAAATCCACCGTGCCCTTTACATTTCTTTAGAAATGCTCTTGCCGATGTATTACAGCAGAAACCACTAACTTCCACTCGATAGTGACGATTATTGATAATTATTTCGTTCTCTATTAAATTATTTATTTCATTTACAAAGTCGCTCAAATAATCATCCACACTTTCAGGTTTAGAATCACCACTAAATACTGCAACTATTAATGGTTCAGACTTATAATCTTTATGCAATAATTGTCCCAAATTCGGTCAGAATTGCTCACTTGAACTGTTGTATACACTGTTAAAAATAAGACTATAACTTTACACTATAAAGATTGAATTTCACACCAAAAGTTTGAATGCTTGATTGGAAACTTCAAATCAATAGATAGCGATTCATTTGCCGGAAACATTAAACAAAATGTCGATTTGTAAATGAATATTTATAAAAATTGAAATAAAAAGAATGTCTTTTGTAAAGTTATAGCTCAGGTAGTGTATGCCTTTATGCAAAAGGCATGAATTCCCCATCAAGTGTAGAAAATCAATTGGAACTAGATAGATCGCCCCCATTTAAAGCAAACACGGAAGATCAATCCTCTATTTTCGCGATCGCGCGAAATTTGGTCCAGTCGGGAAGCTGTTGTTTTTCGATTATACCAAGTCGGACGAGAGCTAAGTTTAAGATGTTCCTTCCAGCGTTGACACCTCTGTTCCATGCTGTCTTGTAACTGAACCAATAGGCAGTTCTATTTCTCAAAATTTTCATCTTTTTATTGCACTTACTGCACATTTTAGTGGTATTGAATTCATCGATAAAAACAAGACGTAAATTTTTATATTTATCTTGCTTTTCGGCTAATCTTCGTACGACTTTTCTCAAAGGCTTGCGTACATGGCCACGCATCCATTGTGAAATTTTTGGACTGCCTATCGCTATAAGTTGTTTTTTATTTCTATTGCCCACTAGATAATCGGCAAGATAAACCGTTTCTCTTTGGACAAGCATTGTCCCACTTGAGGCGAGCAATTTTTCTTTTCTCCATATTCGGTTGTTGATTATAGAAGGTTTTTATGAAAAATGTTGTACTCGAAACAATAAGGGATGGATCGCGATGATTGACCTTATTTTTAAATTCTGGAGTTTCTAACAAATTTTCGTAATCGGATCATTACCTACTTTATATAAAATTGAACGCCGTTTATATTCCTGTGTTTGGAATCGAAATGATGCTGTGGGAATTTTAATGGGTTTGTCTTTAGAATTAATATTAAAGTCTTGCTACATTTCTCTTTCAATGCCACCGAAAGCAAGCTTTAACCCTGCGTCCAGTCCTTTTAAAATTTTATATTTAGTTTTATTCCTGTTCGGTAGACAAGAAATCAATTATTTTCTTTGGTTTTATAACATCGTAAATTACGGAGACGGCAATGCTTTCGGTCATAATTGTCCCGGAAAATTTATATTTCTCTTTATTTACGCGTAATTTCGAGATATTAAACAGTCTTTCTCACCTACGTTCATTTTCAAGATATTTTTCTTGATTCCTATCAGTCACGACTTTCTTGTGAATTTGGGAAATGTTTTTTAATTCTTCGTTGACGATAGACAAATCTTCATTTAAAACTTTCAATTTTAATTCCAATTGGGCCAGTCTTTCTTTATGATGAGGACTTTTTTCACTTTTTAATAACTTTATATTTCTTGTCACTATTTTTTTTATCACTCGACAATTTTTCCTTCTTTTTCTTCACCGGTGAGATGAGGTTCTTGTGATACGCCTCTTGTTTTAAAATTTCGGCTTTCTTCATAGTCTTTGTTGGTGTTTTTACTCTAGTTTTATTTATTTTTCTCTCGAAAATATTTTCCAATTCTATGAGTGCAGTATTTGTGTAGCAAATGTATTTTACACCAGGTTTCATTATAGGCACAAGCATGAAGCCTCTTATTTTCTCATCAATAAAGTATTTTTGTAATCGAATATAATATAAAATGTTTGTGACAATTATTTTTATCTTCGATGTCTCCAAAATCCAATTTCTCCAAATTCATTCGATTCAATGTTTCATTTTCACATTCATTTAAAGAAAGAAGCTTGTCAATTAAGGTTTTAATTGTGTAACCTTGTTTTTCTTCCTTCTCCTTTTCGATTATATTAAATGTTTCATAGCTAGTTTCTTTTTCAGGTGTTATTTCCATTGGTGGATTATTACTCGGTTTATTTTCGGGTGTTGTCATCTTCTTATTATCTAGATAAAGGTCTCGACATTTATTATGTTTTTCAATTCTACTTTGTCTTTCAGCATTTTTTTTCTCCTTTTCTTTCTGTCCCATCTAATTCGTTGCTTCTTGTTTCTTGTTGCACGTTTTCTTTTTTTTTCTTTTTTATAATTTTTTTTAATAATTCATTTTTGAAAAATTTTGCAAGCCGACTTCTACAGTGTAGTGAGATTTGTCTTGAAATTTGTCTGAGCTCGATGTATTTGATTTTTAAAGGAATGACAAAATTTTTTTAACATATAATTCATGAAAAGTAAAATTTTTTTTGGTTTATATTTTGAAAGACGATAAAATTTTGAAAAGAATAAGACCTTACAGAAGTCATTTGGCCAAAATTTGTAGAAGATATTCTTAAAAATCGTCATTTTCAATGTTTTACAAAAATTTGAATAACTTCTAAAATAATGAACGCTTTTTAATAATCTTAGGCTTATTTTAAAGACCATTTTCTACAGAATAAGAATTACTTATAGGCATTAACCTGTCATTTTTAACTTGGAATAAGCATGACGTCAAAGTTGGACAAAAAAATTCAAAAAATTTGAAATAATATTATTAAAAGAAAAATAATTTTTGAAATTCAAACATATATTTTTATTAAATTTTCTTGAAAAATCTACACCATATCATGTTTTATATATGTTCTAGAATAGTTTTTAGTACAAAAAATTGATTTCAAATTTTTCCAATTTTTTTGTCTAATTTTGACGTCATGCTTATTCCAAGTTAAAAATGACAGGTTAATGCCTATAAGTAATTCTTATTCCGTAGAAAAAGACCTTTAAAATAAGCCTAAGATTATTAAAAAGCGTTCATTATTTTAGAAGTTATTTAAATTTTTGTAAAACATTGAAAATGACGATTTTTAGGAATATCTTCTACAAATTTTGGCCAAATGACTTCTGTAAGGTCTTATTCTTTTCAAAATTTTATCGTCTTTCAAAATATAAACCAAAAAAAATTTTAGTTTTCATGAATTTTATGTTAAAAAATTTTTGTCATTCCTTTAAAAATGGGTGGACTGACAATTGCGGACGGTACTGTATATGTATTTTTAACATTTATTTATTCATTTATTTTCGATGAGTACAGTTAAGAATGAATCAAAAGGACAATTTGAACTCTAAAATAATGCGCTTACTCACTGAATGATGATTCCCTGTTATTAATCCAAATTATAATAAGTGTGTAACTTCACTAAAATTTTAACTCTAAATTGAACTACTTTTTGTATTATTTAAAAACTACCGGGACACTTGTTCCCGGGCACAAAGCAGGTGGAGCCTCACTCGCGATCCCGAAACCACTAAAACCTCGGTTCACGAAAATTAAACGATTAATCCACGTATGTGCACGTAATCGACTCAATTAACCGATTAATTGTTTCGTATTCACAAAAATGATTAAAGTCTTATGGCATTCAGCCGGCTAGCACTTAGTATTACCCGTTACACAATTTAATAACAGTAAAGAGGAAAACTTATGTGCACATAACCAAGAGGTTGAACTTCGGTTTTCGCGGATCGAGATCGGTGAAAAGACTGAAGTACCCTTTTGCAAAGATTGAGATGATTGAGTTTCTGAGGACCAGGGCGTTCCCAAATGTTCCCTTACCATTTTTCTTTAACCAATTGGATTTTTGGGAGTTTTAGGAGGAAAGGGAAAAACGGTCATTTGTAAAGTTTAATTTTGGGTCTTGAACTTGAGACTGGGTGGTACGACAAGGGGCTGGGGTGCGGTACTCAGGCAGTCTTATTTCTTAGAAATTTCAGGGTTGCTATAATGGGGTTGAGTGTTATAAACCATTGGTTTATTCGGCAAAAGTATATTTTTTTCCTTTACAACATTGATTGTTGTCTTGCTGCAATTAGCTGTACCTTCCCAGATGATTTCCATATTGTCGAGCCCATCTTCACCAGATTAAGTTGTAAAAATTTATTATATTTTCGTGAGAAAATTTTAAGGAAACGGATTATAGAAATGTAAATTGTTTAGGGGTTAGAAAAATGTGTAAAAGATCTAAAAACCCGAGGTCCTAAGCTAAAAAAACATAAAATAAACTAAAAGTATTTATCATAAAGGAAGTAAAATTGGTATAATAAAAGAGAAAGTTCACTATTCTGTGATGTACTAAAATATATAAATTTAGGAAGGAAATAATAAAAATACTAAAAATAATCTAGAAATATATGCGAAAATAAAATCTACAGGAACGTTACATACTTATGACATGCAAGTAAATACCAGTGAAATTTATTGTTATAAACAATTACTTTTTGTTATGTTACAAACAATTTATTTATTAACAATTTTTATTTTTTTAACACAAAATTAATTATATTTTACGAACAATTATTATTACCAGTTACGATTTCCAGGAAGTATTTTTTACTCTTATTTATTAATGTAACATTGTTTAAACAAAGCTTAATTAACAATTGCTACGTTACTTTATTTTTAGTTGTTTAAGTCTCGTTTTTTGTATATTTCCATGTATATAAAGTAATTTCTTAACTTGTTGTCAAATTTCACATTTGTTAATAATTTGAATTGTTATTAACAATTGTTAAAAATATTAAGGAGAAATTTTTTTTAAAACATAGTGTGGGACCCGATCAGTGACCAACCATACAAATAAGAAAATAACTATTTGATTCATACTCTCTTAATTTGAATCAGTTAAAAATCGTGGTTTTAACTGACAATCAGTGACTGACTTTTTGCTTCTGAATCAGTTAAAAATAACTGTTTTTCAGTGAAAAAATAACTAATTTTCAGTAAATAATAACTGAAAAAATAGTTAAACTGGACTAATTGAATCAGTCAAAAAAAATTAACTGAAACTTCAGTTATTTTTAACTGAAAATCAGTTATTTTTAACTAATTGTCAGTAGAAATATTACTATTTGAATTAGTGACTGACTTTTTGCTTCTAAATCAGTTATTTTTAACTGATTAAAATTTAGAGAGTAAGAAAATAAAAAATAGAAAAACAGACAATGTTGAATTGAAGACTGATTTTAAAGTAAGATTTACTTTTTATTGTGTAATTAAAGTTAAGATTTGTACACTCAACGTGCATTCGAAATTATCCTCGCTGATTCTACTCTGTTTTTATGATATTCAAACTATGTCTTAAAAAATTTCTCCTTAATATTTTTAACAATTGTTAATAACAATTCAAATTATTAACAAATGTTAAATTTGACAACAAGTTAAGAAATTACTTTATATACATGGAAATATACAAAAAACGAGACTTAAACAACTAAAAATAAAGTAACGGTGCAATTGTTATTTAAGCTTTGTTTAAACAATGTTACATTAATAAATAAGAGTAAAAAATACTTCCTGGAAATCGTAACTGGTAATAATAATTGTTCATAAAATATAATTAATTTTGTGTTAAAAAAATAAAAATTGTTAATAAATAAATTGTTTGTAACATAACAAAAAGTAATTGTTTATAACAATAAATTTCACTGGTATTTACTTGCATGTCATAAGTATAGTAGATTATGCAAAAAGTCACTAAATTTACATAATATTAAAAAAAGGTTTTGTTAATTTATTTGTTTATAACAAAAGCAAAAATTGTTTAAACAAAATAGTTAATGTCTCAAAACATTTTTAGAACATCGCTATAATGTTTTTGGTAATTATTAATAATATAATAGGCTTTCATAAGCAACAATATTTGTTTAAAGAAAAAAAATTTCTCATTTTTTTATTTAACATTTAATAAACAATTAACCGAAAATTTGTTTTTTTAATAAAAAACGTACGTTTTATGCAAAATTTTATCAGCTTTAATTGAAAAAAAAATTTTGTCAATCGATTAAAAATTGTGGTCTAAAAATCAATTTGTCCAATAGCGTGTTTTTTGCCCCACTGGGATGGTGGTGGGAAAAAACTATTACTGAGAAGAAGAATATCTTTTAAATTACTCCTCCACTCTTCACAACAATCTCTATCAATACACTTTACAATATACAATGAAAAAACATAAAAATCAAATGGTTTTGAAAATTATAACAAAGAAGACTGATGCTGGTATCTTATACCTGGAGGAAATATTGGCTTTCTTGAACATCCGTATTGTACCATTCAGGCGATACAAGTTCTAGTACTGGAGTAATACACTGCCATACGCCTTTCGACACGGTTATTTGGACTTCGGCCTGGAGAATTGGTTGTAGTAAACATTCCATCTAAGTCGTACTTTTTTAAATGGTTTATAGATTGAGAAATTACTTTTTTATAGCGTGGATTTTCATCCGGCCCACTATCTGACATAATTACGACTACTGGTTTTATTTTGTCGCTATTGTTATGTTCACCTATGAAAACATATTTAATACTTCAATTAATATTGAAAATGTACTGAGAAAAATATTTTCTCACTTTAAAATTAAAGATAAGTTTTATAATTTAATTGAACACAATTTATAATATATTTTAATTAAATAAATATGTTTAAGAACTGTACATATAAATAGAAAAAAATGCATTTTTTTTGTTTTGAAGCAATTCTGTTATTTTTTTAAGTAATTGTTTAGATGCTTTGCACTTTCCATTCTTTTTGATACTTCGATAATTAATCGGTTAAAAATGATGTTAATACCCTGAAAAAAATGTTTCCCGGAGTTAACTCTCTTGATATCCAAATTGAATAATACTTTACTAACAATTCTGTACCATTTGTCATTGTATAAAAAAATTTTCCTTTTGTGGCTTTTTAAAAATTCAATGAATATAACTTTATTATGAATGATTTGTTTGTTTCAGTGTTCGAAGCGCAACGCACAAACATTTGGAAAAGAAGAATGAAGTGAATTTCGACAAAATCTTTAATCAAATGTTAGGTAAACAATTAAATTTGAATATTAAGCTAAATTTCTTAAAAGATAATAATATAAGGATGATTTGCACGTAACTGTCTAATTTAGTAACGTCGTAAAATCACATTTCACATTGAAAAATTATTCCCAATAGGCTGTTCCGTTACGTCAATATTTAAGTTAAATTCGACTTCAGCAAAATTTAATTAGAATTAAATTTTAATGGAACGGACAATTGGGAGATATTTTTAATCATTTTTACTATATATCATAATTCAAAATTTCATATTCTTCTTTCTACAATTAAATTGGTCATAATCATAAAATATTCTTTTACCATCTCCTGTTATCATTTATTTTAACTATTTATTGTGGTTTTATATTCGGAAAACCTGATTTAAAATCTTAATTAAATATAAAAACTAGAGCTGAGAGTAGGCGTACGAAGCGCACAGGGGTACGGTCGGGCCGTGCACCCCAAAATTAAAAAATTAATTTCTCACGAATAGGTATCAAAAAACACCTCTCTGCAATTTTTAGAGATCTTTATGGATATTATAAGCATTCATTTAATTCATTTAATTAATTTTCATTTAATGAATTATTTATCTTCAATAATTTCAATAATTAATAATAATAATAATTTAAATTAATAATAATTCAATAATTTCCTTACAGTTTATATATTAAACTCTTTTTTCTAAATATTATAGATTTCGAAATAAAATTGCTGAAAAAATAACTTAAAAATTTAAACAACAATGTCTTACAAAATAATTGATATTTTGCAAAACTATTTTCACACCTTATAAATGACCCCGAAGACAAGAAAATGTCAAAATATAAAGAAAATCTGAGATTTAAAGCTTGCCCCTGCTCATGGAACGTCCCAACTGATAAAAAATATTTAAAAATAACTTTTTTAGCAGTTAAATTGATTATAAAAAAATGATATGTTTGTGGAAATCAGAGTTAACTTGCAATGTAAATAAATTCTGCTTTCATCCTTTTACATACTTAAAAATTACTTAAGGTATTAATAACTGCAATAAGCCTACAAAATTTTAGGAAAATTTTGTCATGTATTTGAGGAAGCAAAAGTCAGATATCAATTTTGGATTAAAAATGTAGAGGGCGTTTGGACTATAATTACTTTTAGTAGATGGGTAAGAATTTCTGAAGAATTCCTCAATTTTCTTTAGGGTAAGGAACTTGAAAGATACCTAGTGTTTTTGATATTCCATGACGGTACTAAGAAAACCCTTAAATGATTTTTCAAAATTTTAATTTTTTTAAAAGTTATAAACAATTAAAGTTTTTTGTACCGTTTTTGAAAAAATGTAATTTGTTTACTAATTAATTAATTCATTTAATTTTAATTAATTTTAAATAATTTTAATTAATTTAATTTTTAAAACACAATTCAACTTTACTAAGTATAAAAGTTTATAACTAACATTTGGTTTAAGCTTAAAGCAAGCTTAACAAGCTAACATCAACTTAAAAACAAATGGTAGTTATAGACTTTTTTATTTTCAAGGCAGAATCAAGTGGCTGGATCGAAGAAGGGCACTAATTAATTAATTCATGATTCTATAAAAAATTGACAAAATCGACCGAGAACATTGTTTATTTATAAAATTAATAATATAAAATATAATTTGTTTAAACAAATTACACTTTTTATTTACATACTGTATATTTATAGAAAGTACGCTTCCTACACGGAAAAAAAAAGTTGAAGAATCTCTCGTCAACTAGTATATCACTTTTGGATGGGACACAAAATTTCAAAATTTTCATTCACTTTTGATTAGAAATGGCGAACGTCAACGAAAAACTGAAACAAAAGTTAATGAATTTTTGATGAACTGTGTTAAGGATGAGTAGTTCGTCAAAAGTAGAGGTACAAGTTGACGAAAAAATCGTGAACTCGCGTGTGTCAGTAGTATGCGCAGTTCGTAATGCGCATCAAATATGGCTGATCAAGCATTCATCATTCAGTCGGTGTCATCGGTGTTTACATTCGGGTAAATTCTTTGATGAAAGTTATTATTTAGAATCAGTGTTTTTTATTACTTAGTGAATATTTTTGTTTGCTAATTTCCTTTGTGAAACAAATAATTCATAAAATGAATTAAAAGTTACGATCAGGGACTTTTTCTACTTTCCACGGCCCTGAGTTTTCCAGCAGACAAAGCTAATCGTTTCGTTTGTCGAAGGACAGTGTATCTAGATTTAGCCGTGGCGGTTAGTTGTTAGGAATATTATGTTATAGGGTATAGGTACTAGGTTCGAATCCCGTGAAGCGAATTACGAATTTTAATGGCGATAAAATTGTGTATTCTGTGTAGTTGGGTGCGTATAGGCGTCAAGTTATCAAATTAAGTGAAATACTATAAAAAAGTAGTGTCTGGAAATTATTTTTTCTTGTTTTTAGCATTTTTTAAAAGTTCACGAATTTTTCGTTAACTTTGGCGAAAAGTTCGGAAACAGTACTATGTATCTAGTGAAGGAGTTGATGAAATTTTGACGAACTGTGTTTGTTGATTTTCAAGAATTTTGTGTCCCATCCAAAAGTGATATACTAGTTGACGAGAGATTCTTCAACTTTTTTTTTCCGTGTAAGCTTTCTGCAAATACAAATTTTATTAAAATCGGCTAAGACAATTTAAAGATATTGAATTTTTTTAAAAAAGGTGCAAAAAAATTTAATTGTTTATAACTTTTAAAAAAATGAAAATTTTGAAAAATTGTTTAAGGGTTTTCTTAATGCCGTCATGGACTATCAAAAACACTAGTTATTATTTATGTCCCTTACGCTAAAGAAAATTTGGGGATACTTCTGGAATTCTTACCCTAGGGTTATAATTTATTATTTATTGCTGATTACTAATATTTCGCATTTATAGATTTTTTATTTTACAGGTTATCTTTTATTCAAAGAATTTTGCGAGACAGCCGCAGAGGAACCAATTCCACAACTTAGGTTTTATGAACAGGTGAGTTGAAATAATGAATTCCTTATGTAGCACAGAACTCCGGAACTTATTTCAATCCTAAATTTGTTTAACTTCGAAAATTTCTGTAGCAAATTGTTCCGGGTGTCTCATTGAACATTTACTAAAAACAAATTCAAAAAACATCGGATTCTTTTTTAATTTCCATTATCGAAAGCCTGACTTTTTTCCTACAAAAATATGTAAAACCGAAAATGGGATTAAAAGAATTGTTTTTCTAGAAGTTTTTTCATGCGCGGGAGTACAGATGAATGAAAATTTTCATTTCTTGATTAAGTTAAAAATAACTTTATTTTTAGATTGGAGTTTTTGATAGATAATCTAGCTTTATATTATATTTTCATTATCAAGTTTCTTTGAGAAACTTACACGGAAAAAAATTAATCTCTAAACTTGAAATACTATTAATTTGAAGTCCAGTGAAATATAAGTGTATCTAAATTAAACATTATAGTCACAATTACTGTGATAAGTTGTGTTTGATTCTGTCAAACTTTATACCAGAAAACGCCATAAATTCACATCTCTGATTTAGAGATTTGTTAATTTCACAACTTTTTTTATATGAATTAGGTACATTGTGTTTTAAGTTAATCAGTGACAAAAAAGATTTAAACCATTTTAATTAATTAGGTATTAATTTTATTTTCAAATATCAAAATAAAAGCGAAGGTCTGTGAAGGAAGGTCTGTGAAATTTTAAGGTTACAATTGTCGCCCGACAAAATACGGCACTGACTGATTTAAATGACGTGAAATAGGTAAATAAACATTTTTCAACCACTTTTTCTCTAAACACAGACACTTTTTACAAAATAGGCCAACATACAATGGGTAAGAATCTTCTTAATAACCTAAATTCAAAAGATTGTTTAAATTCATGCAGAAACGCGGTTGTCAAGCGGTTGTAAAATGTAAAATTGGAAATGATTGGAAAGTAATGTAATGACAGACAACAAGAAGCGGATTACTGTGCCAGTCGCCAGAAGAGGGCAGAAGCATGCAGAGAGCACAATGGTCCAGCTGTTATATTCTTAGCATTACATCACTTTCCAATTTTACATTTTACAACCGCGTTTCTGCATGAATTTAAACCATCTTTTGAATTTAGGTAATTAAGAAGATTCCTACTCGTTGTATGTTGGCCTATTTTGTAAAAAGTGTCTGTGTTTAGAGAAAAAGTGGTTGAAAAATGTTTATTTACCTATTTCACGTCATTTAAATCAGTCAGTGTCGTATTTTGTCGGGCGATAATTGTAACCTACAAATTTTACAGACCTTCCAACGCCGTTAAAACAAAAAAATGAAATAAAAATATAAAATTCGTATTGTGTTTTAAAAATATCCAACTACTTTTTTATACTTGTCAATGTATAGTTCATACAGGGAAAACAATATAAATATTTTGTGAATAATTCTCACTCTAAATGTGATAAATTATAAATTCTTATTACATCGAGTTATTACAAAAATAAGAATTATATAAATATACGACTAAAATTTTTAATATTGTTTATTCAAATAATATATTAGATTTGAATTTATTCAAGTAAGTTGATAGTTTAGAACATATGTTCCATATGTCATAAAATTTGAGATTCCTAATATCATTTTTAGGCATAAGAAATACGTGTTCTTCACAATACTAATATTCGGATTAGATATAATACCAAATTTCAGTTTTAGTGATCTGCTTACATCTTACGTCCGATTCCAGTGATAGTTTATGCCTAAATCTCAGATTTAATCTCTAATTTAGAGATTAATTTTTTTCCGTGTAATTTACATTCCTTAGCAGCTGGATACGTAACAATATTGTTTAGAATAACAAGTTTCGATTTTTCTTTATGGGTCAAAATAAGTGAAACCGGCCACTTGAAAAATTTTTGTCCCCGAATTTAAAGTTATCTATGGTTTTTGATAGATATATGAGTAAACTTTTACCCGCTAAAATATTTTGCAAAAATTTTATTTATTTTGAAAGTTATCAGGTGTTAAACTTTTAGGTTAGTTTTTATTCTTTTCATTTGATACCGTCACTGGTGGAAGTAACAAGGGCGCATAAGAATAGAGAAACACAGAATTTTCGTAAAGAAAATCGGGTGCTTCTTATTCTAACATGCAGCCCTGTCTTTGGCCGAGCCATTGGCCACGCGCTTTCCTTGCATTTTCCTCCATTTTTTCCTCACGCGCCTCCCTTTCACTTTCGTCCCTTTCACTACGTTCGTCGCTTTCCCTCATTCGCTGGCGGGCTGCCAAGCGTACGGCCCAATTTCTTCCTTCCCCGCGCCGCCTACGCTTTCCCGTCTACCACTCACTTGCTTTCCACTACCACCGGCGCGTCAGGCCCTTTGCTTCGCCTGCCACTTTCTCTCAGTTCCTAATACCCTGGTGTTTTTCCGCGCCTATTTTCAATTTATTTTTTATAAATTATGGATGTTCGCGAGTCACACTATACGTTATATTTTTATATATTAAATCAGGAACATATATAGATATAGGAGGAATCTAATATTTTAATAGTTTAAGTTATTCAACATACGTGGTATTATATATTCTTACGAGGGTATAATAATTACTACGTAAGTATAAGAATAATTTTAACCTATTTTATAAATATTAAATTATCACTTTAGTATTAAGAACTTCGTTTTGTTATTATTTTTAATTGTTAATTAAGTTTTAGAATTAATTAGAATAGGGATGTGTGAGAATCTTTGAAGATAGAGGGAAACTCGCGAGGAGACGCGCGACTTTACCTCTGGCTCAAGCGAAACGCGTGAACCGTACGCGCATTTCGCGGAGTCAAAGATAAGAAGCGCAAGCGCAAACTGACCCTCTCTCTTAAGAAATTTCTCCCACTTTACGTTTTGGAAAAGTCGCGGATGATAAAAGCTGATGCACTGGACCAAAACGTCAGTTCTATCCTGAGCTCACCTAGAGGTTGGTCTTCCTCCTCCGCTCAACTTAACCACTACATTCTGAAATTGTACTTAGAATAAATTGCGAGTTTCGGACTTAGAATAAATCGACGAGTTTATACTTATAAAATTTTCAAGAAAAATTGAACTTAGAAAAATTTCGAAGAAAATTGGACTTAGAAAATTTTCAAAGAAATTTGGACTTAGAAAATTTTCGAAGAAAATTGGACTTAGAAAATTTTCAAAGAAATTTGGACTTAGAAAATTTTCGAAGAAAATTGGACTTAGAAAATTTTCAAAGAAATTTGGACTTAGAAAATTTTCGAGGAAAATTGGACTTAGAAAATTTTCAAAGAAATTTGGACTTAGAAACTTTTCGAAGAAATTTGGACTTAGAAAATTTTCCAGGAAAATTGAACTTAGAAAATTTTTCGAAGAGATTGAACTTAGAAAATTTTCAAAGAAATTTTAAACTTAGAGAATTTTTGCGGATCTCCACCCTTAGGGAGTTACCGTAGTGA
The DNA here is from genome assembly GCF_015476425.1 of Leptopilina heterotoma. Lineage (NCBI taxonomy): Eukaryota > Metazoa > Arthropoda > Insecta > Hymenoptera > Figitidae > Leptopilina > Leptopilina heterotoma. Next base: position 3,474,105 of record NW_025111131.1, on the reverse strand, counting down.
ACCGACCATTGTATCACCATTCGTTTAATAAATCGAAACGAACACAAGCTGTTGTCATCTTTATTCATAATACCTTCCAATGGTGAGTACATACTTCTCTCAATAAGTTCATTACTTCTACCGCCTCCCGAGTTGGTTTCCTCTCGGTCACGTTACACTTACACGGAGTCAAGCTGGTTTCCTCTTGACGTCCCTCACACTCTTGAATTGAGCTGGTTTCCTCTCAAGAAGAGTAACATTAAAATCGAGTTGGTTACCTCTCGATTATAACACACCGAGTTGGTTTCCTCTCGGTCACGTCACACTTACGCGGTGTCAAGCTGGTTTCCTCTTGACATCCACATTCTAAATTTGAGTTGGTTTCCTCTCAAATTGAGTACATTAAAATCGAGTTGGTTTCCTCTCGATTATAACACACCGAGTTGGTTTCCTCTCGGTCGCGTCACACTTACGCGGTGTCAAGCTGGTTTCCTCTTGACATCCACATTCTAAATTTGAGTTGGTTTCCTCTCAAATTGAGTAACAGCTATAATCGAGCTGGTTTCCTCTCGATTATTACCTACACTGTCCGAGTTGGTTTCCTCTCGGACCCATCTCACACATTTTTTGGATCAAGTTGGTTCCCTCTTGACGTTAGACTAAAACCCATATTCGAGTTGGTTTCCTCTCGATATGAGTAACCGCTAACATCGAGTTGGTTTCCTCTCGATGTCATCTCCACTCACTGAGTCTGGTTCTTAAGCAACCACACTCATCCGTTTTTTTTTGTCCCAGGGTAAGAAGCGGTCCTTACGACGAGTGGCCCAAGACTGGGCTGAACGAGGTTTGCAGTTCGACGAGTGCCCTTCCGCGCCAATCGAGGAAGTGCAGCTACAAGTAGGAGACGAGTGGCTTTACCGACAATATTGTCTCAGACGAAATAGGCCTGCCCCTTGGGACGCACCACCTCTCCCGTTGCCACTGCCACGTTTCGGTATCGCAACCGTCAACGTCACCGTCCGTCGAGGTGAGCCTGAAGCTGTCTACGCTCCTATCGCCGCTGCCGCCGCCCCAGCTCCAGTAGTTGAAGTTCCGGAAGTAAGAGAACCAGCACGACTTCCTCGTCCCGAAGTTTCGAACTTCGCTTCACGGGAGAACTGGTACTATTTCGACTACGTGTCCTCAAACCGACCCAAGCCACGGGCCGTAGTCAGGCCTACCATCAGCCAACCGCCACAGCCGTCGCTGGTCCCGACGAAGGAGTCAGCTGTCGCACCGGAAGACGTTAAAGTCCACGAGGGCGAAGGATCGTTCAGTCCCATTGTAGACAGTCCACCTCGATCACCTCCAACCCCAGAGGTACGTCTGCAAGAGAAGAGCCCACCTGAAGCTGAATTGGTAATTGAGGAGGACGTCTTGAATCTCGAAACGTCACCCCTCAGCGGCGGTCCTTACTCCCCTGAAGGAACGCCTGAGGCCACGCGACTGCGACCTACATTTTCTAAGTTGCCGTTAGCGAAACGACGAAAAATTGTCTGCGATTTATTAACTTTATTTTAACATTCACACACTCACACTTATCACCCAAAGATCACACAACAGTATTTGACAGACCACTTGTATTATTAGTACGTAAGAAAGTATGAATAAATTATACATTGTCTTCCTCTAATTCACTGTGTTGTCAATGTCTTAACGTGGAACGTGGTTGGTTTCCTCCTCGTTCTAATATCCCAACCCACATTACAATTTTACTTCACTTTTCCGAGGTTGCGAGTCTCTCTCTCTCGCGCTCCTCGTTTTCTCGTATAGATAGTTAGTTGTCTGTTGGTCCAGTCACTTCCACCACAAGTGACCGGTATCACATTATTACTCCGAAACGAATGAAGATAATTTCAATTTTTTTTAAATTAAAGCTAAAAGTCTGTAGTTTAAAGTGCAACTGAAAAAATTGCTGTATAATAAAAATTTCTAATTGTTATTAACAATTATTTTAAACAATTGCGATTTAAAGTATGTTCTCAATGTCGGAAAAAAATCAAACTATACTCATGTGATGCGCAAAACTCTAACGAGTAAATTAAAAAAAAAAAGTGAGTAACCTCTAAAATTACAGAAGTTATGCATATTTTTCTGACGACGCGCGGGAATTAACTGATTCGCAAACTCTCGAGCGCGCGGGAATACGCCCGCTCCCGCCGCACTGCTCACACTTGTGTTTTCAAACAATTTATGTTTACAGAGAAGGAAAATTAATTAAAATATTATTTTCTTACTGAATAATTTATTAATATTTTTACTTTTGGAGTAATTATATACATAAAAACCATTTTGTATGTACTCATAAACTGCTTTGCAGTTTTTATGCTTTGATAAAAAACTTTTTTCGTGGGTCTGATATTCTTGAATCGTACAAAAATCGAAATTGATATTGTTTGTGTAGAATTTCATCAAAAAATTTTTTAAATAATTGGATTTCTAAATAAGATAATTGAATCATTTGTCACTTCTCCAAAATTCAATTTTTATTAGTGTTTTAACTGAAATTTCGTCTATAAATTCGCTATTTTTAATAATTTATTATTTCTTAAAATTGTATTCTCATAAAGAATTTTATTAACAAATTTTTAAATAATTGAATTCTTTGAACGAGTTTTAATAAAATGTTTAAGAATAATTACATTTTTCGAGGAATTCGATTATAATTGTACACGAAGAAAAATATAAAGTAACCTTTACTACTTTTATAGTAAAACATTTCTGATAACTTTTACTACTTTCGGAATAAATTCACTCCGAAAGTAGTAAAAATTATCAGAAATATTTTACTATAAAAGTAGTAAAAGTTAGTTTAAAAATATTTCAAAATTATTTGAACTAGCAACATATACCTCACTCGCTAACGCTCGTTCGGTTGTATTTAAACTTATTAGTTTTTACTTATTTTTTTTTTTTTTATTTGAACTAAGTAAATATTTACTGGACATAAATATTTTAATTTATGGTATCTATTAAATAGTTATTTGAACCAAATACAAATTACTTAAGTCAATTAAATAGAATAATTTAATTTAATAAATATTGCTTTAAATCAATTATAAAAATTACTTGATTAAATAATGCATAGTTTTTAATTAAAATAAATATTTATTTGCATCAATAAAATAATTTTTTTGAAATAACTAAACTTAGAAGGTTAGATTTTGAATGTTAGCCTGATTCTCTGAATAATTAGTAAGAAAAGGGCGAAGATACGTCCATTCTTTTCTTACTAATAGGATTTTCTGTAGGTAATGATCAGGGTGTTTTTTTGAAATTTTTACTGCACTATTCTTACGCATGTCACCGTCACCAATATTGTTACAATATATATTGTAACAATATTGTTACAACAAAGTCTAGACTTTGGGTTTTTGCAAGTCTAGACAATATAGTTGTATAATAATATAAATTTTTCTTTCTAAACCAGAATTTGAACATTTACAAAATTAAAACCTTATAGTGGTTAGAAAATGTAAAAAATTATTAATATTTATAAAAATATAAATTATTTTATTTAAAATCATTGTGTAATAAGACAAAAATTATGAAGTGACATTTACAAAAAATGTCATTGTACATTATACGAAATGTTATTTTTACGTATTCTCTTACTAAATCTTTCATTTTCGTCCGCTATCCTGGATTCGCCATTTTGTATTTTTAAAAAGTGACTTTGGATTCATAATCAGTGGAATTTTACTGAAAATTAGTTGAAAAGTACTAAAATATCAGTCATTCTTCACTGATTATTATTTTATTGTGATTTATTTATTAATATTGTAAATTTCTGTCAAACAAATAATTTTACTAAAAGTCAGTTGAAAATTACACTTACAGTAGTGTTTCATTCGAGCAACACGATCCGAGAAACGAACAAAAAACGATTTTCTTTTTGTTTTGATAACCAAGCTGTCATGTTCGCTCGTCTTATTGAAGTAAATTTTCATAAATGTTTATTTACATTATTCGAAGATAATTAAATCTTAAAAAATTACTATAAAAAAATTCTAATAATATTAGTTTTTAAAAATATTATAATGTTATTTTTCGAAAATAATTGAATTTCTTAAAATAATTCTTATATCCTAATTTACCTTTAAAAATTTTTTTTAAATTTTTGGTAATTCAATTATTTTCAAAATTTGCAATTAAAATTCTTCAAAAAATTGTAACAAAATACTTGAAATAAATTAATTATTTTCAATTAAATTTTGCACAATTTCAACTATTCAAAAAGGTTTCTATTGTAGACATATTTGAAAAATTTAATTGTGTTAAAAAATTATTCAAAGAAATCTAAGTATACTTATTTTTAATTATCTATAACTTAATCTATTGAATTTAGAAAAATTACATCAAGAGGACAAAACTTTGTTCTTTCGTCTACTTTTGAATAATGTTTAGAAAACTAAATTTTTATTAATGTTTATTAAAAAATTATTTTATACCTAAAAATGTTAAATTTTTTTAATTTAGGCATGATTACAATCACAGGCACACAAAAAAAAAGTTGTCTGTTCATTGAACAAGACCTACATGTCTTATAGTATTTTGGCCCCCTGAATACGAATATGAAGTCAGAATTGCTCCAGCACCCTCTGTTTTTTTAAATCGAAAAAACTACCCTTAAGTCTAAAATTCAAGAATTAAAGTAAAAAAAAATAAAAACACGGCTTTCTTCGGAGTAGAAGAATATATTTGTGCGTTTTCTTCTTTCAACAACTCAAATAATGTCAAAATTGCTCCACCACCCCTGTTTTTTTAAATAGGAGAAACTACCCTTAAATCTAAAATTCAAGAACTAAAGTCAAAGAATGAAATAACCACTTTTTTGCGAAGTAGAAGAATATATTTATGCGTTTTCTTCCTTCAACCACTCAGAAATATTGTCAAAATTGCTCCACCACCCCTGTTTTTTTAAATGGGAGAAACTACCCTTACATCTAAAATTCAAGAACTAAAGTAAAAAAATATGAAATAACCGGTTTTCTTAGGAGTAGAAGAATATATTTATGCGTTTTCTTCCTTTAACCTCTCAGAAATAATGTCAAAATTGCTCCACCACCCCTGTTTCTTTTAAATGGGAGAAACTACCCTTAAATCTAAAATTCAAGAACTAAAGTCAAAGAATGAAATAACCAGTTTTTTTGCGAAGTCGAAAAATATATTTATGCGTTTTTTTCTTTCAACAATTTAGAAATAATGACGAAATTGCTCCATCACCCCCTGCCCTTAAATCTAAAATTCAAGAATTATAGTAAAAAATGATATAACAGGTTTTTTCCAAAGTAGAAGAATATATTTATGTACTTTTTAAAAAAGCATCAGCATTGCTTCATCACCCTCTTATTGATTTATATTGAAAAAACTACCCCTTTAAGTATGAACCTAGAGTATACTAACAACAATAAAAACAATTAGTTTTAGACAAAAGCATACGTTCCTTTATTTTTGTTCTCATAACTAAAAAGCAGAATCAGAGTTAATTTATCATTATTTGTTGTTGAAAGAAGAAAACGCATAAATATATTCTTCTACTCCGAAGAAAACCGGTTATTTCATTTTTTTTCACTTTAGTTCTTGAATTTTAGATTTAAGGGTACTTTCTTCGATTTAAAAAAAAGTAGGGGTGGTGGAGCAATTTTGACATTATTTCTGAGTTGTTGAAAGAAAAAAACGCATAAATATATTCTTCTACTCCGAAGAAAACCGTGTTTTTATTTTTTTTTACTTTAATTCTTGAATTTTAGACTTAAGGGTAGTTTTTTTCGATTTAAAAGAAAACAGAGGGTGATGGAGCAATTCTGACTTCATATTCGTATTCAGGGGGCCAAAATACTATAAGACATGTAGGTCTTGTTCAATGAACAGACAACTTTTTTTTTTTAATAATAAAAATTAAAAATAATTATTTTTAATTTTTATTATTTGAATACACAATTAAAAATAATAATAATACTCCGCAAAAAAGCCCAACTAATAGAAAAATAAAAAAGTAGGTTAATTTTAAATTTAGATCCAACTATTACAATGTTATAGATTTATTAAGTAATATATAACAAGTAATATTATATATATTTCTCTAAATAAAGATGTCTATTGACTTTTTAAAATTGATTTTCTTAAAAATTTCTTTATTAAAAGTATTAATATTTAAATTTTATAGTAATTGCTGTTTTAAAAAATCAATCCGGGAATATTTATTTTTGGTCCGGGAATTTAAAAATAATTATTCACTAGACACCTTGAATTAATTTTTAACTTGATATAATAATTTTAATTCACTAAAATGAATTTAATTTTAGTTTTTAATAGAATTAATAAAAAAGAATTTAAATGTTTTTGGATATCGATTTTTTTCAAAAAATAGGTTATTATTGTATTATTTTTAGTTGTCAGTTATGGGAAAGTCGAGAAGCAGTCGAGAAGTTCGGTCGATGACAATTAGAAAATTAGACGATACGATTTGACAATTAACAAAAGAATAAACAAGATGATCGTTTGAAAACCAAAGACGATAACCAAATAATCGCTCGAAAAAATGAAATTCGCGGATCGAAGTGAAACACTAACTTACAGAAATATAAGTCATTTTTCACTGATTATCCATTTAAAAAATTATTGTTGATGTCTGCCAAACAAATACAGGGTTGCCACGGACCTGGAAAACCTGGGAAACCCGGAATTGTCATGGAATTTTTTTTCAGTCATGGAAAACCTGAAAAATCTGGAATTGTCAGGGAATTTTATAAAGCCTGATACTAAAAGCTCAATTTTTTGTATTTGAGTCGTAAAAATTTCAAGTTTTCAAGTTGACATACAACTTTTTGATTTTAAATTTAGTGCTTACAATTGAAATCAATATGGCATTTCTAAATTTTAGTTTCTTTTGGTCTCTATCTTCCTTTAAATAATTTTTAAATTAATACATTTTAGAAACCCCAAAATGTTATGAAACTGAAGCAACTTTTATGCAATGAAAATTTTTTCTTTTGCTAATTGTTTTTTAATGTAAGAAGCCCTTTAAAAAATTGCAATCGAAAAAAATTGCTTCTGAAGCAAGGAAATAATAATTTAGTTAAAATTTCGGGATATTTGGAAAATCTACGAAAAAATAATTAAAAATCACTAATTTCCTTGCCTTCCTTAGATCCTCTTACAATTTTTTTAAATGACTTGTCACATTAAAATAAATAATTTGTAAAAGAAAAAATTGCTTATGAGGTGAGGAAATAATAATTTTGTTTAAATAATATATGGATTTTTCGAAAATCTGTGTAAAAAATCAAAATTAATAATTTCCCCGACTTCGATCTTTTAAAATTTTTTAAAAGGCTTCTAACATTAAAATAAATAATTAGCAAAGAAAAAATTGTCATTGAATAAACGTAGGTAACTTCAGTTTCATAAAATGTTATTAAAATGCTTTTTAAAATACTGGTTTAATAATTGTGAAAAATTCTAAACTTAACTAAATTTTTAAATTTAAAAAGATTTGCTCCTCATCTTTCTTCGGAGCGTATCTCAAATAACCTTACAAATTTTAACTTAATTTTTTGTTAATAATGAAATTAAAAATTAATAACTTATTTTGTTAACAATTTACTTAAAGGATTTTATACTTTTTGTCGTAATTAGCTAAAAACATACCAAAACAATTTTATTTCTGGTTTGGAATTTTTTAAGAAATGGTCTGGAAAACCTGGAAAAGTCATGGAATTTTAAAATCGATGTCTTGTGGCAACCCTGAAATAAATAAGTAAATACACAAGTAAATAAATAAGTTCCATTACAACACAGACAGCGCAGCATTAGCATAGATACATATATGTGATTTGTGTATATGTAGGAGTTTATATCTGCATATGAGCAGTATACATGTGTATGTAATTTATGAACATGTGTGAGTATACATGTACATGTGATTAGTGTATATGTGTGAGTATACATGTGTGGGTGTTATGCGCGCATGCTTGATATTCATAGAACACTACTGCGCATGCCTGATATTCATAGAACACTACTGCGCATTCCTCACATTGATAGAACACTACTGCGCATGCCTGACATTCATAGAACAATAGTGCGCATGCCTGACATTGATAGAACACTACTTCGCATGCCTGATATTCATAGAACACTACTGCGCATGCCTGATATTTAAAGAACACTACTGCGCATGCGTAATATTGACAGAACACTACTGCGCATGCCTAATATTGACAGAACACTACTGCGCATGTGTAATATTGACAGAACACTACTGCGCATGCGTGGCACTAATAGAACACTACTGCGCATGTGTAATATTGTCAGAACACTACTGCGCATGTGTAATATTGACAGAACACTACTGCGCATGCGTAACAGTGATAGAACACTACTGCGCATGTGTAATATTGAAAGAACACTACTGCGCATGTGTAATATTGACAGAACACTACTGCGCATGCGTGGCACTAATAGAACACTACTGCGCATGCGTAACATTGACAGAACACTACTGCGCATGCGTAACATTGACAGAATACTACTGCGCATGCGTAACATTGACAGAACACTACTGCGCATGCGTAACATTGACAGAACACTACTGCGCATACGTAACAGTGATAGAACACTACTGCGCATACGTAACAGTGATAGAACACTACTGCGCATGCGTAACATTGACAGAACACTACTGCGCATGCGTAACATTGACAGAACACTACTGCGCATGCGTAACATTGACAGAACACTACTGCGCATGCGTAACATTGACAGAACACTACTGCGCATGCGTGACATTGTGAATATGTATACATTTGTGTTAATATTATTTTTAAAAGATATACATATATATACGGCTAGGGTCGGTCGGTCGGTCGGTCGGTCGGTCGTTCTTCAACTTAATATAATAAGAGATTTTGAAAAGAGTTGCTCTCTAAATCTGAATTAGTAGAATTCTACTAAGGAATAGTAAAATTTGACTAATTTTTAGTAGTTTTCATGGACGACTTTTCCCCTTTTCAATTAGTAGAATATTACTAATTCTTAGTAAAATTTTACTAATGTTTTAGTAGAAATTCACTAATTAAAAGTCACTCATTTCACTAAATGAATAAGTAAAACTGTTTTATCGACTATTAATAAAACAGTTCTACTAATTGTTAGTAGAAATCTACTAATCAATTAGTAAAATTCACTATTTGTTAGTAATATATTACTAAATCATTTGGTGGACGACTTTTCGCCATTTCATTAGTAACTTTCTACTAATTCAGATTTAGAGAGTGCGTTTACAATTTTCATAAATAGATGAACTTACAAATGATTGCAAAAATTATACGAATTATATGATTTGCAAATAATAAAATTCTTCTCGGAATATAAGTTATTTTCAGAAGTTTCCCTCAATTCAATGATTTTCAAAATCTACTATTTTAATAAAATTTTCTAAGAGAATTCAATTATATTAAAAAATAATTTTAATACCTACAATTCCAGGCAAAAATTTAATTATTATTTATTATTAAGAAATAATAAATTATTAAAAATAGCGGATTTATAGAAGAAATTTTAGTTAAAATACTAATAAAAATTGAATTTTGTAGAAGTGACAAATGATTCAATTATTTTATTTAGAAATCCAATTATTTAAAAAATTTTTTGATGAAATTCTACACAAACAATATCAATTTCGATTTTTGTACGATTCAAGAATATCAGACCCACGAAAAAAGTTTTTTATCAAAGCGTAAAAACTGCAAAGCAGTTTATGAGTACATACAAAATGGTTTTTATGTATATAATTACTCCAAAAGTAAAAATATTAATAAATTATTCAGTAAGAAAATAATATTTTAATTAATTTTCCTTCTCTGTAAACATAAATTGTTTGAAAACACAAGTGTGAGCAGTGCGGCGGGAGCGGGCGCGGGCGTATTTCCGCGCGCTCGAGAGTTTGCGAATCAGTTAATTCCCGCGCGTCGTCAGAAAAATATGCATAACTTCTGTAATTTTAGAGGTTACTCACTTTTTTTTTTTAATTTACTCGTTAGAGTTTTGCGCATCACATGAGTATAGTTTGATTTTTTTCCGACATTGAGAACATACTTTAAATCGCAATTGTTTAAAATAATTGTTAATAACAATTAGAAATTTTTATTATACAGCAATTTTTTCAGTTGCACTTTAAACTACAGACTTTTAGCTTTAATTTAAAAAAAATTGAAATTATCTTCATTCGTTTCGGAGTAATAATGAAAAGAATAAAAACTAACCTAAAAGTTTAACACCTGATAACTTTCAAAATAAATAAAATTTTTGCAAAATATTTTAGCGGGTAAAAGTTTACTCATATATCTATCAAAAACCATAGATAACTTTAAATTCGGGGACAAAAATTTTTCAAGTGGCCGGTTTCACTTATTTTGACCCTTATAGTTCTGACACAATGAAAAGACGAAAAAGTCATGGCGATCGACGTTATAATCCCTTTGCAAAGGATTATCATAGATCTTGTGGTGATATAAGAACGATATCAGCAGCGATTGAGGTTTTTGATCAAATTAAAGAAAAGTTTCAAATCTGTATACAAGTCATTCAGAGAAAGTATTACTTTTGATCCTTGCGCCTAAATCTTAAGGTCGTAGAAAATTAGCAAATAAATTCGGAACATCTGAGCGACTTGCGAATAAGGCTAAACAATTGGTAGTCGAAAGTGGCATTTTAACATTCCCCAATGCAAAAAAAGGTAGAACGTTATCTGTTGAAACTGAATCTTTAGTTATAAATTTTTATAATGATGGGTCTCGAAAACAAGTTAAAGAAAAGAATTAATCTCTCAGAAAAGATTAATTTTATGCAATCTGTCTGAATTATACTTCTCTTATCAACATCACTACCCTGAAGTAAGAATTAGCTTTTCAAAATTCTCACAATTGTGTTAGCAATTAATTTTTGGATAACAATTAGACACGAGGTTATTTCACAATTTATAAATCAAACACAATTTATAAATGAAACAATTATTTTATTAAAGTTAAATTAATTAAAATAAATATAAAATTGAGGAAAATAAACTACAGCAAGCTGCCATCACATAATTATAAAATATTCTTTAGGACTGAGTTTCGACACGACCGACTCATCCTATCTCTATTTTCTCTCTAACATTCATTCTTTTTATTTTGGCGCTATTCACTTTCCCCTTATCAATATATTTGCGCGCTTTCCCAAACAACCAATAGAAAAATTAGATTTTCCCTCCAAATTAAAATAATAAACAGAACAAGCAAATAATATTGCCAACAATTGAGACCTCGTAATTGCGTACTTGCTAGATCAAGTGGCACTCACACGATATGCGTATGTGTTAATTACGAAAATGTGAATCTTATGTTAGATGCTCTAAAAATACATGATCTGATCCGTAATACTTATTCTCCGATACTTACTTATCAGTATGCTCTAACAAAAATTGTATGCCCTAATGCTGCTTCGGATTGCTATTTGGATGAATGTGAATCATGTCCTGATCTGCCCATTCAAAGATTTTCTAAATGCTGTTTTAGAAAATAATTGTATTGGAAAAATTGAATACCAAAGTTGTCAACACACTGACAGAAGCACATTGCATACAGAAATTGCAGATGCAGAAGAATTTAGTGATGCATGTCGGACGAGACGATCGAGAAATTACAATTACGAGAAAAATGATCGTCTTTTTATTTAATAATATCGTTTGGCTCGTTATAAATTTGACAATCTCGACGAAATGTCGATCAAAGTTATTTTTTAATAAATTGAAGTTAGTACTAAAGAAAATATTATTTTTCAATATCTATTGGTTATAATTTTCAAAATGAAATCAATTCATACAATAAATACTTACAGTGTAACTTTAAATTTATAATTTTTTTACACAAATTTTCGAAAAAATCTACAGTTAAGTTAATTTTTATTTACAAAAAATAATTATATTTTCTATATATGTTGCACATATATTAATACTGATACGTTTTCTTATTTGAAGGGTGGCATGACAAAAAGGGTCAAGTGACAAGTTTTCAAAATTGATATTTTTTATAAAAAAAAATCAGGTAAATATATTTACACAGTTCTGTAAAAAGATTTTCTTGTAAATTGCTTTTAAACTTGTTTATAATAAAAATAAAAATATAATTAAATATATTACTGAAAAATTTTATGTCTATTTAGAAATAGTTTCATTCTTTATCTAATTTTGAACAATTTAAATATTGTTCTTCTGTTAATTTTTAAATATTCCTGTTTGTAGTTTGCATTTAAAAATTTTGGTACTGTTTACTTTCAAAAGTAAACATTTAATTAACAATTTTCTTGAAAACAAACAACTTTTTTAAAGCAGACTTTTTTGCAATAAAATCGTCAATTGAATATTAAAAAACAAATTTCTCAGTTTTTCTTTAAACTGTATATTTATTTAACAATTAATTTTATAAGAAAATATGCGCATTTGACGTAACCCCAAAATGGTCCACTTTTACTTATTTTTCTCACTAATATGTAGATTTATCTTCATAAATTGTATTTCCACTGGCAAAGCGCAATAATATTTCGAAACAGTTTTATTAGACTTCTTCTGAAATGATCAGGGAAATTTTTAAATGTATTTTCGTTTCCTGTGAAATCATGAAATTATTATTTTGCGCCTTTTGTCATGCCACCCTTCATTTCTAATATAATTTACTGTCATCATGATTCGATTTTTGTCGAACGAAACGAGCCGAACAAGAACAAAGAAAAATAAAAAATATCGTTTCCTTGAAGTTCGTTTCAAACGAGAACATTCGAACGATGTCGAGCATTTATCGGTTCTACGTGCATCACTAGAAGAGTTTACGGAAAGACTTTGGGAGCGTCTGTCGAAATCAGAATCTCATTTTTTTATAGCTAGGGAACAATCGTCTTTTCTTAAAAGTTTTAAAAAATAACTTAAAAGAAGGAGAATTTATTATTCTGTGCGATTTTGCTGAGAACTACGCATTTATAGTTCAAAACGAAGCTCAATCGTTCCACTGGAATAATAACCAGACCACCATATTTACTGCTGTAATTTATTATAAGAAAGACAATGAGGTAAGATATCGCAGTCTAGCTATTTTGTCAGATTGTCTTAATCATACAGTTGCTCTTTATCGATTTCAGAAAATTATAACGAATTTTCTGAAAGAGAATTTTGAACCCGAAAAATTGTTTTACTTCATAGATGGAGCAGTGCAGCATTTTAAAAATAAGTATAATTTTACAAATCTTATACATCATGAACATGATTTTGGTATTCCATGTGACTGGTACTTTTTTCCTACTGCGCATGGAAAAGGACCCTGTGATGGTATCGGAGGGATAATCAAAAGATTTGCTGCAAGAGCAAGTCTACAAGCATCATCTAAAAATTGCTATTTTAACTGCTGATGATCTCTTCCAATGTTAAAAAAAATACTTGACTGAAATAACTATATTTTTTAGTAATAAGGAAGATCATGCATCGTGATGTGCAGATGAACTGGAAACTCGCTTTACTCTTTCGAAATCTATTCCTGGTACTAAAAAGTTTTATTCTTTTGTCTCTTCTGCTGATTCCACTTTGATTTTAAGAAAATATTCCACATCTTTGAAATATGATGTTTTTCTTAAAGAGAAAAAATTGAGAAAGCAAACAAAAACACAGAAGCGTTAAAAAAACTCCGACAGAATTTTATTATTTTACATTTTTTCTCAAATTAAGTTCTGTAAATAAGTTTATAGTTATAAATTTTGTTCTTTTCGGTAATGTATATATTTATAGTTGTAAATACGTTCTGTTCAGTTATACATACGTTCTGGTCTACTACTAATATAAATTTAGGTGGTACTGATGAGCTTCAATAAAAGCGAAACCAGGAAATTAAACTCTAATTGAACTTATAAATTCTGAAGAATTCAGAAAAATATAGTTTTAAACTAAAATAATTGCTTAAAGTATTACTATTTTACAGTTAAACGCTTTATAACACTGCGGCTACTTGACGTAGCGTATTCACGCGCATAAAATACCTTCTAAAAAATATCAATTCTTTTATTCCCATTTGCGGTTTTACATATTTTTGTAGGAAAAAAGTCAGGCTTTCGATATATTTTATTTAAAAAGAATCAAAATGAGCGCATGGGGAGAAAAAGCTTTAAAAATCACCCATAGAAAATTAAAATTGACTAATTGAAAAGAAAATTATGATTAATTGAAAATCACCGTATGAAAGCGAATAAATTCGGGCCCCTGTAACTTGACAGTCCGTCATACTAGGTCTACCATTTTTACAAATTTCATAGAGGTCTACTAATACTACAATTTAAAAGTAATTTCACAAAAATCGAAGGCTATAAAATTTTTGGCGGTATCACTTGGTTCAGAATTATATAAATCCAAATTCATATTATTCATACTTAGTGACCTCGAAGACCCACTTGCAAGCCTATTTTGTGTTTATCAGAGCAACTATTTTCTATTATCTTTTATATACTTTAAAATGATTACACTTGAGAAAATTTCTTCCTTTGCATTTTGACATATAGATCACTTAGAAAATATATTAAACCAAATAGATAGGCTATTAATTTTAATAAATTATGATTAGAAAAAATTGAAAAAAATCGTGTTCCTTTTTTCACTTTTTCAATTAAATTAAATTGTTTTGTATTATATTGAATTTTTTTTAATTTAATTTTTTAATAAAAATTTTGTATGTATTACAGATTAAAGCTTACGAAAAACTGGAATGTCCGGAAGAAAGAAGAAAGCTTGCAAAAGAAGTTTACGATAACTTTATTATGAAAGAATTATTGGCACACTCTCATGTAAGTACATCTGTAAAAATAAAATTAAATCTAAAATACATAATTGTAGAATATTTGTTATTACAATCATATGTCATTATTCTTTATCAATAAAGTAACATTTGTTGTAGAACAACACAGAGAAAAATGTGAAGACGAGTTATCCACTCAATAAAGTAATCCTTTATAGAATAATGTGTGTCAAGCGCACATCATAGTATTACAAGTATATTGCTTAGTAATATGAAAATATCTTGTAAAGTTTCAGGGCGTATTTTAAGAATCACGTTATATAATACCGTTTAGAATTTACTGTCATTTAAAAAGGGGGCCCCTTGGAGCCCCCTTCCTTAATCAAAAAATTTTTTATTTAATATTTTGGGAATTTAACAAAATTGGAAATTTTTTTAAAATAAAGTATTAATAAAAAAATTATTAGAATATAATTATAAATTCTAAACCAGTTAACATAACTGAAATGAAAAGATTTTGAAAATGTTATTTTATTACATTTAAACTTGACAGACACTTGTTAATTTACGATTTATACAATTAAAAATTATAATTCTTTTAAATTAGGTTATTATAAAATTATAAAAAAGACATTGGTTTCTACAACTATTTTATCATTTTAAAGTTTGAGTGAAAAAATTTTATACTTGCTTATGATCATAGTAAATGCGAATTGGATAATTTGTTTATTTGCGGAAAAATAAATTCTAGAATAAACTCATTTTGTTAATAAGACGTTTATAATAATTTTCATTAATATTAATAATTTTTTTTAAATACTCGGTATAAAATTCGGAACAGATCTCTGGAGCTACATTTTTAAAAAATTTGTTTTAACATTTAAAATGTTTCAACTTTTTTAATACATTTTTGAGAAAAAAGCTTTATTTTGTTTAATATCAAACAAATTTCATGTCGTAGTTTAAAAAAATAATAAACCAATTGTTAATATGTTAATAAAATTATTATAAACAAACTATAAAAACAAATTGTTTACTTACACAATAAATGCAGTGAATTTTTATGAAACATTTTACTCGGGGGGTTTTCGAGTCGCTGATTACGAATCTGAAGTCGATTTTCAAAAATTCAAAATGGCGGACCACTAATAGTAATATTCATTTGTTTTGCTAACTTGACGTTTAGTTAACAAATGTTCCGAATTTTATACCGAGTACTTTTAAAAAAAATTATTGAAATCAATTCAAAATTGAAGACTGTAGGGGGTTTTAAGACAATTAATGTCGTTTGGTCCCACTGTGAGAGCCACCATTCTACTTCCTTCAGTGCACCTGTTAAAAGTTTCCAGTTTTTTATTATAAATCCAACCGTAAGCGATTGCGGGGCATGCTGCTGCCAGTACTCCTTTAAGTTTGATTAAATTTTACAATTTAATTTCTTTGTTTTTTAAACTCGTGTCCAGGGTATTTTTAATTTTAACTCGCTTGTCGTGTGGAAGCTCGATTGCCATTTCTTTCGAGTTTATGATCATGACGAGGAATTTACACGAATTACTAGGGGTTGGTTCGCTCTTTTCCCAGTTAATTAGGAAACCTAAATACTGGAGGATATCAATAGCCGTGTTGACGTTGGCCAAACACTCTGCGATAGTACGACCAAAAATTAGAAAATCGTCTAAATAAACTATTAGTTTGATACCCTGTAATCTTGGCCGATTAGCAACCGGTTTTGCTATCTTGGCAAAGGTAAAAAGAGCCGACGTACTAGAAGAAAACCGTCTTTTAAATCAAGCCTCCACATGAAATCCTCTTTATCGAGTTTTATTGCGGTTTGTAAATCTTCTATCTTAAAATGTTCTTTTCTATAAATTCATTGGATTTTTTTAAATTTAAAATAAATCTGAGGGAGCCGTCTGATTTCTCTGTAAGAAAAAAAGATGATAAATACTGTGCCTCTGTAAATCCACACTTTTGGATAGCTTTGGCGAGAAGCAGTTTACCGATTACTATGTCTAAATCCTTGTTAGGTAAAATAGGGGAAAGTTCGCTTGTTTGATGTACTTTGTATTCGAGGTTTATAACGTAACCTTGTACAGTTGTAAGGGCAAATCGATCTTGTATGATCGTTTTCCAATTTCGTACGTAACTCTTCTTTGCCGGGTACGGTCTCTGTCTGTACACTGAAAAAAATTCTGTGTGGCTGCCACATGAGTGGTGATGGCGCTACATTCTCTTGCATCGAGTGCTCTGCCCTTCGGTTTTCGAGTGCGTCAACGAGAGCAGGTAGCCTTCCCGAATAGACGGGAGGCTGTCATACCGATATCTCGAGATTGGTGCAACCTCGTATTGAGCACGCCGAGATTTTAGTTCGGTGTATATGCGTGTGAGCTGTGACGCGCTATGCTCTTTTAATTCGGGGTCGCTGATTGGACGAAGAACCAGTGTTGTAGCCATCTCTCGCGGTGAGGTAGTGTTCCCTTGAGAGCTGATCTCCCTTCCGTAATCGGGATAGTACTTACCATCTGATCAGTGTGGTAGCGACATTCGTAGGTAAGGTAGCGACACAGAATTTTTTTCAGTGTAGCTGCTTCTGGAGGTGGATAGTCTCGAAGAACTGCTGTTCCTGTAACTCCCCCGTCCCATCTCTTTTTTAACGGTGGAGCTGCGCCAATTTAAAGCACTATTGGTTTTCGGCGAAATCTTGGTCTTCGGCTTCAGGTCCATGGCTCTGGAACTCTCGATTATGGATTTGAGGTTATCTCCGAATAATAACGACATTGGCTCTAATTTTTTGAGAATTTTTTGGATCCTGTCTTCGTATTTGCCCAGGATAGAAAATTTTCTAGCTTGAGTTAGCGAGAAGAAGAGATCCAGAGACCCAGAACTTTGACCGAGTTTGATAGGCTGGAAAGGACCAGTTCTCTTTCCAGAGGTACATCATTGTCGTGAAGGATGCTGTCAAGAGAGGACGATTTTGCTTAGAGGGCTGTGCCAGTTAAATTTTGATATTCTTTGAAGAAATCATCTTTGATAAATTCCTTGGGGTGAAGGTTCACTGAGACTTCTTCATTTAGGGCCGGAGCTTCGAGACAGAGATTGCCGCTTCTGGGAATAGACGAAAGAATAGAATCTTTTTCCTTTTTGGAGATTAATCCGTTGAGCTTTGATTCTGCATGCTATATCGTCGCTGAGCTTGATTAGTGCGGAGGAAGCTATAGTTGTGTCAAGTCCGAGATAGAAATCTGCCTCATTCATGGGACCGTCCTCGTGGCCCTCTTGCTTCGAGTTGCTTTCCAACATTATTTCCACTCTGGGTACGTCTGGAAATATATATAGTTTTTAATTATATCTGATTTATTTGGCCTTAGTTAATGACTTTAGTGTCAGAAATCGGCTCTTTATTTAGGTACTTAAATCAACTTGGAATTGATTCTTAACCGATTAAAAATGTCGGACGGCGTGGCGTACCTAGATCTTTTTTTACTGAAACTTACCCTCTCTTTTATCATTGTCCGTACCAGCCATCTCGACTAGAACTTTGTTCATTTCCGTTTCGAGATATTTAAGCTTCTCTGCTGGGTCCGTGAGATGGTGATTTTCCATAACGATGCTGACGATGATACACGTACGTTTTCTGCGAAGTTGCATCAACCAGCGGATTTTTTTTTACTATATATACTGTTTAAAATTGTCTAGAGCCTACAAATTTTATCGTATTTTGATGTTTTTTGTCTTCTACATATAGTTTTTGCACTTAAGGTCTCTTTTACCGTGAAACGTCACATATTTATTTCATTTTCACCAATATATTTGAAGTGTGGGACAAATCCTGATAGTTAGCAGATTCAATATGCAAAGATTTTACTTATTTTGATTTTACAAGTTATTTTGCAGTATAAAATTTTAATTATTGTCTTTAAAATTATTCTCTGCTAATTATTTTAAAAATGTACCTAGATATAATATTCTATGATATTAAATTTGAGTACTCTGGAACTCCCGAAGGAGTCACAGGCAAAGTATGTGACATATATGTGACTCCTGGTAATTTCACTTTGAAGCTGCTTAGAGTTCAAATATATGTAAATAGTTATGGTCGTACAAAGTTTAAAAAAGTGAAAAAACCTTTGCTTTAGTTTGTATATTTAAAATGTATTTCTCCTTTTTTCACTAATTTTTAAATATAAATGCAGCTATAGTTAGCGGCACTACTATAGCCAGTGACATCTGTAGATCAAAAATCTTGGGGATTTCCAGTGTGCCTAGACGTTTGTCTTGTAGTTCAGTATTTTATATATTTATTCACTCATGAATATATAGATGCTACTTTTCAATGTCCATTTTTCTCCGTGTATACTTCTTTTTTCTATATGTGACAATTATATAATGATATATTACTTTTGAAAGATATTTGTGATAATTTTGTCTTTTTATAGTTTCCAAAGTTATTTTATTTTAAAAAATAATTCTAATTTTTATGATGTATTACAGGAATACTCAAAAGATGCCGTTTCACATGTACACAAGTATCTTATGAAAAATGAGGTTCCTGTCAATTTATTCGAGGTGGGTACGTGATTTAAGTGATTGACTTTTGAATTATTTTAATTAAAAAAATTAATTTTAGTATCTATGCATGTAACTGTAGTTTAATATTTTTAGATTTATGCTACGATAGTCAATTATATTGATTTTTTAATTTGAAAAAAATTTTATAAAAAATTATTGTTATGATAACATTTTATAGATATTTATTTCTGTACTATTAGAAAAAATTGTTCTATTATGCAAGTAACTCCATTTTGGATCAGAAGTCAATAAAAATATATTTTATAGGGTTTCTACCGGATAAGGAACTCTAAAATCAATCTAATAAATTCCCATAATAATTTAATTACTATAACCTGCATTAAAGAATTTGTGTACAGATTCTTTATTTTCAATAAATAATTCCTTGGGCATTAAGTTTTATTGTAACTATGCCTATTTCTTTATTCTTTTAATCATTTCCAAAAATTTTTGATTCTCTGTTTCGTCATGTTGTTTAAATTAAGTTTCATTTTTCTTACTGCCGCTTATATGTGATCTAGTTTTAGAGGTACGCTGATTGCATATCTGAAGTCAGTTTATAAAATAAAAAACGGCGGAACTGTTTGTAAGAAGCTTTAAGCTCGTAAAGCACTCTAATTTTTAAATGTTTGTGATCATATTATTTACTATAATTACCTTTAAATTCTCGCTTTTATAATTTTTCAGAATGTTTCAATAACTTCCTTAAAACTGTGCCATGCATCTTTAACCATATTACTTATTTTATTGATAAATTTGTCAATCTTTTTTTTATTCTAGGCAATTAAAACATTTCCCTTTTTTATCTAAGGACTTTACAGTTTCATTTCTCCTTGTTAAATATTTAAAGAAGGTGAAATTTCACCACCGTTGAGAGTTCAACCAGTGATTATTTGTTATTTTTTGAACCGAGTTTCAATAACATTCTTTTAGGTCATTTTTTACGTAATGATTTTTTCGATCTCTATACTGTCTTACAAATACAATAAACAAGGTGTTTTTGTAAAACCAAAAATAGTCTGACACTTTTATAATCTTCTTTAACTTCTGTTGAATGCTCCATATAAATTGAAACAAAATGATTAGTGATGTGAAAAAGAACTGCTTTTAGAAGAATCAATGTCTCCAAAAAATGTCAGCCATTTTGACCCCAGAAAGCTTTAAAGAATGAATGAAACTCTTTGCCCTATACGGAAAAAAGTACGTGAAATTTTCATTGACTCAGTACTTAACTTTTGGATAGGACTGAAAGTCCTATAAAAATTCCAACATTTTAAATAGTATTTAAGGGAAAGAACTAGAAAATTTCTAACACCTTGCATGAGAGTTTCAAAAGCAGTCAATGAAAATTTCTAGCACCATAATTGAGTTTCATTGACTATCAGAAAATAGTAGATTTCTGAACACAGGTGGCTGGAGGAAAAAAAGTTTACCTTAATGACCCCTAATATCGATTGATATTAACAATCTTTTGTGTATCTCTGTACTGAAATAAATATAAATTGCATTTTTTGAAATGGTTATTTTTTTAATAGGTTATTTTTTATTCTAATAGTATTTATAATAGTAGCTGCAAACCACGGTGGGTATTGTCGTGATGATGGATTATGATTGTTTTTTAGTAGAATAAACATTTTAAAAGCATCGTTGATAAAAGATAGAAAAATGTCAGAAGCTTCATCGACGTCATTTAATTCGGTTAGAGCCGACTAATTCATTTCAGTTAAATAAACGTATAATAATAATTGAAAATTGAAAGAGGCAGTAAAGCGACTTTTGGAAATAGAAGCAGTAGTTCTTCAAATTTTACAAAATAATTCTTCAAAATTATCATTCACTCTCGATGGCTGGATCTCCGTATCAAATCGCTCTTATTTTGGTGTCACTGCTCACTTCATCAACAAGTCTTTGAAAATGCATTCACTAACTCTTTTCTTCATTCCATCAAATGGAAATCATCCAGGCAGAGACATTGCTGTAGCATTTTTTAAGGCAGTAAACAATAGTAACTTGAAAGATAAAATTCAGGGAGTAACGCTTGATAATGCATCAACTAACACAATATTTATAAAGGAATTATCCACATTAATGAAATTTGATGTAGTTGATCAAAATTTCAAGTGTTATGCACACATGTTGAATTTAGGAGTACAAGATTTACTTAAAGCTTTGAAAATTGATCATATTATTTTCAACAAAATTAAATGGACCAAGTGAAAAATCTCGAATTTATTTTCGTCGGATTTGATGAGTCATTAAATAAAATAGCTCCAAAAAACCAAGTGGATTTAAATATTCGTTTCTGGAATAACGAGAAAAATCAGGTTTGTTCTTAGTACTTAACATCAGTTTTCCTTCATCACACTACATCTGAAGATCTACTTGAAGGTCTGAAAGCTGGATTAGGAGAAATTAGTACCAACAAAATTTTACAAATTCCATGGGTGGACCTTATGTCAACTGGAAATTGATTCGATTATTTAACTCGAATTTACGTTGTACTCCTGGTACTCCATTAGTGTCTTTTTTATTTTGTAGTTTGACACTACTAAAAATTTGCATGACTCGTTTTGTAAAAGAAGATGTGATGTCAGAAACTCTTTTGCAAAAAATTTATATACTAAAGAAGTCAGACGGCAAATACAAAAACTTAATGTGGACAAAAGATATCGGTCTTGGATATGCCACACGAAAAGCTTTGTGAAAATGTAAAGATGTTAGTTCTAAGTATAGATACTTCTTTTTAAAAGAAATTGCAGAATCTGCTTGCAATGTTTGGTAGGAAAGTTACTGGAGAAGTCTGCATTAAAATATCGTTAAACAGAAGCTTTGACCTGTTTGAATCCTTCCAAGATAGCTTTTTCAGCAACAGACGCAAAGATAAAACTGCTCACCTCCTAGGATATTCTTTTGGAATCAAATATCTTTGATTCTGGTGTAATTCAAAAAGCTGATCGCGAATACCAAAATCTACTGTCGGATCAATATTTCATTGAGTAAATGAAGTTGTTTTCTAGAAACGATAATCGGTTAGACGACTTTTGGATGAAAACTCTTACAAGTCTACGACAAATTCAATCTGACAATGTTAAGAAAGCCTTAAAGACTTTTTATACATTGTCTCATGGAAACGCATCATTTGAAAGAGTATTTTTGGTAATAGATGAAATTCTTGGCGAAAATTTATAAGAAGAAACTCTTATTTTGCTCTTCAAATTATTCACGATTCTGTAACGAAATTAGGAGGTCTTCAAAATGTTACAATGACAGATTCGCTTTTTCTTTCAATGAGGAGTGCTCACAGAATGTGGGAAGCTGCATTGGAGAAACGTAAAATATAGAAAAGGAAACTGCGAAAAAAAATAAAAGAAAAAGAGAAAAGGATTTTAAAGGCACAAAAGAAAAATTGTTATCAGAAACCTCAATTAAAATTTCCCACATTGATCATCGATTAAAAAATTTATGGGAGAAATAAAACTCCTAGTCGGAGAATTTTACCTAAGCTTTCAGTATTAGAAAAAGTAATTTTTTTTTTGTGTTTGACTCGACTCAGGAGATACTAAGGAATCATCTGATGCCAAGAATTTGAAAAGGCATTTGAGGTAAACTTTTTTTCCTCTTACATATCGGTACTAAAGTTTTCCTTTATAATTAAGAGAATTTTCTTCTTTTATATTTTCTATTAAATGTCAATTTATAAACAGTTTGAAGCTGCGCTCAGAAAAACAAAAAACAATTTAAAAATATTCATTCTCGTATAAATTTTTTTAAATTTTAGAGCAATAATTTCAATCAAAGAAGAAAGATTACAATTAATCTTTTAGTTAAAAAACTTTTAAATATAGACAAAAGTTATTTTTTGTCGATGAATATTCGTATATTGAAAATAAAATGTAAAGGACTCTTTTCATTATTTCCTTGATATAACTAAGTTTTATAAGAAAAAGTAGGCATAAGAAATACTTTAGAAATTGTGTTCTATCTAAAAGTCAAGCATTTTTTAGAAAAAAACCTGTATTTTTTCCGTGTATATTCTTTTTCCTAAAGTAAGTTCATTAATATAACTGAATATGAAATTCAGATAAAATAATGGATAAAATAATCCATCAAAATCATACACTGACCCTGCTACAAAAAATTATAAATAAGAAAATGTTTCAAAAATTTGTCATTAGAACAAATTTGTTAACATTAATTTTTTTACTCAATGGACGTTTTCTGGTTTTGAGAATAACAAAATAATTTTTTTCAAATAATAAATAAACTTCAACTATCATTAAATTAGCAGTTTTGGTTTGCATTACGATTATTCAGAATTAAGTGATTTTTATAAAAATAACTTTCTATGAAATGATATCGACGTTTTATGTATATTCTACTATTTTGATAATATTCTATGAAAAATTTTCCATATTATTTTGAAGTATAACTCAAACTCGCTCTATAATATTATTAGTAAATTTAAAAATTTTTATAATTATATTTCAGTAATTTTTAACTTTTATTTTTATTTGTTTCAGGTTTTATTGCACTTGGTTTCAAATAATTTGTGTTTGTGATTCTAAAGTTTTAAAAAGATTTTATAAAACGGAGTTTATAAGATTTATTTACAAGAGTCAATGATTATAGTGAGGTAGTAAAAAATGAAAGAAGTTTGGATTCTTATGTAAAGACTTGATTTCTGCTTGGTTTCCTCAGTCTTGCAATGGAGCTTCTGGAAAGAGGACTGGAAATTGTGAGAAAATTTTAGATTTTTGTTTTACCTTTTTATCTTTGAAAAAAAGAAAAGAATACTTAGAAACATGAACATTATTAATAGGTATTCATTTTTACTAGATATTGTTATGTAGTATCTTAAAAGAATCGTTTTTGTTTTACATTGTTTTGAAGCTTATTCTAAGTAGAAAGCAATAAATGCATAAAATTTCTTTTCGTTTTTTAAACTAGCTAGTATTAAAAAGAATTATATTTTTGAAAATAAAAAGTTCTAAATATCTCGTAGATTTACACATTTAATAAATTGATGTTATACATTTAATTAACATTTAACGATTTTTAGACATTTTGACAAATTATATCAAAAAGTACTTTTAAAAAATTTAAATTAATAATAGTTTCAGGCAGTACAAAAAGGTTTCACACGCATACGAGCAACATAATGTTTACTCTATGCTTAGTGTTTAAATACTTAAAACTAAAATGTTATAATTTTTCCTAATTTTTAAAACACATTACTTTTTTGAATTTACATTTGGCTTTAGAATTGTATTGTAATAGAATATTTTAAAATAGTAAATACCAAAATATCACATACAATAATGGAATGTTTTTTGGAAAGAATATAATTATTGAAATTTATCTATTACTCAAAGTTATTAAATAAATAGTCTTGGTAACATTTTGAATTAATGTTTAATTCGTGAATAGAAATTTTTACAAAACAATTCAATTAATAACAAACAAACTTTTTCCTCTATCCTAATAAGACTAAGTTTAAACTAATTATTTCATGATTTTCGTAATATTTATCAAGACTAGATAAGCTTAATAACTAGAAAACCTAATGTTGATAATTAACATATCATTTAAGTATATTTTCTTACATTTATTTTAAATCAAAAATAAATTCATTATTAAATGCAAAATGTATATTCCAAAATCCGAAAACGCTGATCCAATTTTTGACGCTGCCTATGTTTCTTTAAATTGCTTTTGTAACATTAAAAAATTTAATGACTTACTAAGAAGTCTAGATTAATATGACTAAGTACTTACCCATAATTTGTATTTCAAAATCCGGAAACGCTGATCCAATATGGTGTACTTGTATAATGAAAGTGGCATTACATGTAATTATAATTTTCAAAAGCAAAAAGTACGTATGAGTAACAAAAATATTCTATTCGTTGTTTTCCGTTTATATAAAACAAATATTTGTATATATTGTAATTCAGTTATCATATTAAAAAAAACAATCGTAAATAGGAACGTCAATACTATCCTAATATGGGGATTGTATTCCCAGGGAGAAATCGACGACCGGCCTGGTGCCTGGCTTTTGACTGCCGGGCCGGCACCAGCATTCCAGCCGGCTGGGTGCTGGCACCAAAAAATTACATTTCAGTTTAAATAATTGTTTAATTATTATTATCAATACTATTATTCATTCTTAATTGGAAACAGTAGATATATTAATCTTTTGCTCTCACCCCTTCCCATTGAAGTTTATTGAAAAAATTACCCCTTTTCTTTATAAAATAATATTATACCAAGGCTCAAAGCTCTTTCAATTCCCAGTGTATTTTAAATAGAAAAAACCATTTTTCGTAAATTTGATATAAAAATCTAGAAAAACCTATAGTTTCCAATCTAAGCGAGCAGGACTGTTTTCGCCTGCAATCTTCTACCTTATGGCCGGCTTTTCCACATTTGTGACCATAACTCCTCTTCTAACGTTGTAGGACACGAACCCAATCTTTATGTGCCCAATTTTCTCTAGCTTTTCAGCGACCTCTTGGTTAGTGACCAGGATTGCGAGCTTTACTCCTCGCTTATTTGATCTAAGGACCGTCACCTTCCTACTTTCTGCTGATATCGTAGAAAATTTTTTCATGGAATCCAGAACGTCTTTTCTTTCTGTAAGGACATCCATATCGCGGATTTCCAGCGTAGTTCGTCGGTCCGCCATCTGCACCTTACCTAAAGCTCTGATTACCGTTGTCACCTCCTCGGTGAAAGATGCCTTATTTGAAGTTGCTCCAATTTTAATAAGGAGGTCTCCCTTTTTAGTGGGTAAAGCTCCCACAACCCTTGTCTGACTGGCCTCCAGGTCAGCCTCTTCACGAACCTTCCGCACCATTGTGGCGAATGACGTTCCTTCAGCCGCTTTGTCGATCACTGTTATTCGTTGTTGTGGCTGTCCTTCTTCCTTAACTGAATTTTGCTTTGGTGCTGGTTTGGTACCCTTGCCTTCAGTCCTTTTAGGAGGTTTCTTCCTCTTTGTGTCCTTCACAAACTCAGGACCGCTTCTCTTCCGCTTCTGACTCTCCAAAACAACGTTTCTTAGCATTGTTGCGTTAAAACGGTTAACCAGGTTAATCCTTAGTAGAACTTTTCATTTTTTCTGGTCGCTTCTGCGTGCTTCTCCTTGTCATCCTTTATGAGCGATGTTAAGCTTCTGAGTTCCTCCTTGATTATCATATTGAGATAATCCTTCCTCCATTTTTACAATGGAGGTTAAATTCAAAATTTCTACTTGTTCGAGGGCAAACGAAAGAGTTCTAAGACAAAAATCATCAGCTAATGTTAACTACTTTAATTGTTAACTACTTCTATTTCTTGTCCTCCATATAAATATGATTTAAAAATAGTCTAATATTAATATTTCCATCCTATCGTCAACGGACTGACCCCTGCAACCCTGTTTACAAAGAAAATTACCAAGATCACTAATAAAAAGAATGAATAGCAAAGAACTCAATACCTCACCCTTCATTACACCGTGAGTGACCTTGACTGATGTACAAGAAATAAATAAAGATATAACATTAAATTTTAACCATTATTACTGAAAAAATAATTTTAATATTATAAAAAGTTACGATTCTGTCACTATATCTCAACTGTAAATTATAAAAATATAGAAATTGTTTGCAAACTCACGTGAATACTCACATACTATTTTTTCTAATACACGTGTACCGAAAGTACAAACGAGAAAGAATGTTTATTACTGTTGACGGTATA
Organism: Leptopilina heterotoma; assembly: GCF_015476425.1. Classification (NCBI taxonomy): domain Eukaryota; kingdom Metazoa; phylum Arthropoda; class Insecta; order Hymenoptera; family Figitidae; genus Leptopilina; species Leptopilina heterotoma. Next base: position 3,446,959 of record NW_025111131.1, on the reverse strand, counting down.
AATGGTGTAATTTCGGTGCGTGTATTAGAAAAAAGTATTTATTTACTAAATTTTATCGTTTTAATGATCTATTATTAAATTCCCTAAAAATTCAATTCACTAATATACGGTTATTTATGCTAGTTGTAAAAAGTAATAAAAATTTTGATTTCAGCCGTACATAGAGGAAATTTTCAACCATTTAAGGGGTGATCCGTTTAAAAAGTTCCTAGAAAGGTAAATTTCTGCTTTGCTTCTTTGTCTTATTTATTATCAATTTATTTTAAATTGTTGCACATTTCAAGAGCAAGCGAAAATAGGACATTAGTGCTCATATCCCTTTTATATTTCTGTTTAGATAAAATAATGTCTTATATTAACAAATCACAAGTACAAAGCGTACAAAGGCGCAATATAAAAAAAGTATGTTTATATTAGTGAAAAAGAATAGTATATTATGCATCCAGGGTGGAACTGCGTGTATTTGTGCCAGGCGAGATGTTTGCAGAACAGCGGCTCGTTCTGTAAACATTGGGCGAGGCACACAAACATGTCCACCCGTGGTGCTTTTGTTATTTTCTACAAAACATGCAAGCAGAACGAGGGTTATCAAGTATTTAAGAATCTTGATAGTTGATTCGTCTTTACGTGCTCGTGTAACACATGCCATTTTCTATAAGCGGTTCTGTTAAAAACAAAAAGTGTACTAATATTTCTGAAATCATCGTACACTTTACACGAGCGACCAGAGCCAATTAAATTGAAGCTATACAGTTTTTTTTGCGCGAAAGTTTTTTTCCCTGTACGAGTTACTAGTCTAGAAACGTAAATTTCTTGCCATGTTAACAAGGAAAAAACACCGAGCTTTTTTGTGCATGCGTTGTAGATTCTCGGAGCGCCTAAGGAGCCCTCGACCTCTACTCGTGTCACAAAAAACCAGGATAAACAAATTGATCAGCGTTTGTTCCCGTGTTACTTACGATACTTTTTATTCCTAATGCACAAAAGTGTCGATAGACTTTTTAAGACAAATGGACGTAGATTTCTAAAAAACTTTTTTTAATGAAGGTGATTTTCTATTTTTCTTTCTTCTAATAAAAGTCATTTTCTAAAAATATTTTTTTAACATTATTAAAATAAAAATCGTAATTAGCAAATAGAAATATTATAGGGATTTTATTCCTAAAGATATTTAAAATGTTCTAAAAATTGTTTTATAAATAAATTAATTTTGGTATAAATATTATGCAAATTATTTTTTTTAAAGAAGAACAGAATATTGTTAACAAATTGTGATAAGAAAATAGTAATTTTATAACATTTTTTCTTCTTTTTCAAAAAGATACATATAATTTTATATAAACAGAATTGTGATTAAGAAACAGAAAATATGTAAAATAATTTTTATTTCTTAATCTTCAGTGTTTTAACAATTTTCAAACTTTTAACAAAATTATGGAATTTTATAAATTTTAGGAAAATAAATATTATAAATCATAACTTTTCAGAAAAACTTTTTTTTAGAAATGAAAACTTGTTAGAAAAGCTTTTTTTAGAAATCACATTTCATTCGAAATCGCTTTTTTAGACAAAAAAGGATTCGAAATTTTTTTTAGAAAAAGTAACCACCTACCGTTTTTATGTATTGAACACAATGTTTTTTCTGAAAATAAAAGGATCTCATTATTTATAAGTAATACTCGTATAAAATAATTAATTAATAGAAATTTGTTTAAAAAATATTAGTTAACAAATGCGTAGCATTCATATTTTTTGAAGTCAAGATATCAGATTTGATTCTTTTATATAAACACATCATAATTTAGTAAATTGCATTTTTCAACTTTGTTTATTGTATTTTATAAACAATAATTAATTAATAAATGCGCAACAATGTCAATTTGAAAGATAAAGCCCCGACCCACTAAAACGTGATGCACGTTTTTCGTTTCTGGAAACTTAAGGTACACTCTCACCTCACTGCCTGCCTGCCCGCGCAGGCAGGCGCCATAAGAGTGAGAGAGAAAAAACATTTAATTTGAATTTTCTGACTCTCTTACTCTTATGTGTTACCATGTCAACCTGCAGGCAGGCAGGCAGTAGGAGCTGTGCTAGCGCCTTTATTCTTGCATAAGAAGCAAGTAGCGTTCCTCTTACAATCCACGACCTTTTGATCGACTTCTCCGCACCTAAAGCACTCAGTCGATCTATTCGTCATGTTGTCACTATCCTTCTGATCGGGCATGACACAAAACCAACCTTTATGCGTCCGAGCATCTCCATCCAGCTTTTCAGCCTGATCCGGTACGGTGACAACAACTATGAGTTTCATCCCCGTTTGTTAGGTCCAAGGACCGTCAGCTGTTTGCTTCCTGACGCTTCAGGTCGTGTATCTCCAGAGTAACCTTTCGGTCCGCGTTATGCATCTTACCCAAGTCACCCACAACTCTTGTCACTTCCTCAGTAAACCCGTTCTAGTCTAAGGAACCTCCTATCCTAATGGGGAGGTCTCCCTTATTAGTTGGTCTTGCTCCAGCTACTCTTGTCTGTCTTGCCACTGAGTTCACCTCCATACGGACCTTTCCCAGCATCTCGGCAAATGACCTTTCTTCCGCGACCCTGAAAATCATTGTTATCCTTCAGCTGCCGACCTCACCGTAGGGTGAGGTCCATGACCTGGTTTTGGGTTTGGTGTCTTAGTTTTCACTAAGCTTCCAAAGCTAGGTTTTGATGTCCTTCTTCTTCTTTATCTGCTTGGTCACCTCTGTACTACTTTCACTACTTCCAAAGCTAGGCTTTGCTTGGTGTCCTTCCTTTTCTTTACCTGCTTGGTCACCTCTGGACTACATTTTACTTTTCTTCTTTTTCCTGGAGCAGTCCAGCACGACATTTCTAATGACTTTTTGTTTGGAATCGCTCTTGTCTTCTCTTCCGATCCTCACTTATCTCTTCCGAAATGGACATACCGTGGTAGAAGCGCGCATCCTGCTTCTTCGCGGCTTCATGCTTCTTCCTAACCATTTCTGTCAGGTTCTTCAGACCGTTTCTAATCTTCATATTGACGTTCAGCAGCACCTTGCAGGACTTAAGCATGTTGCATACTCCTCTTATTCTTGTAGCTTCATACAAGTGTACCTATCCTGATGGTCAATAGCGATAGCATCAGCAGAAGCGTTGGTGAAAACTCTAATGCAGCTGCCTACACTTGAATCACTACCTTTTCACTATCTACGCTGGTGTCTGTTCTTTACGGTCCAACCACTTTTTTTACTTGGATTCTTTCCACGATGATCCGCAGAAGCTTTAAAGTGTTTTTGCCCTCCTGCATCCACGGGCCACCGGCCATCACTCCCACGCTATGGGCTTGACGATCGAAACCGAAAGGGGATTTATCCGAAGCATTTTACTGTAGGTAGTCATTTTTTTACCGCTCATTTCCATAAATCGTAGGTTTTGGTTGCTTATCCCAGCACACTAAAGATGGCAATGATGTTTGGCAGTGGACAGCCAGCTCTTGGTTGTCTCGTATCGAGGGACAGTCGATCAGTTCATGTTATTTACTAATGAACTGATGAACCAAAGTTATTAAAAATCCATTTTATGGTCATTTTCTGTAAGATGTCATTTTTATTGATTAAACTAATTACTAAAATTATAAATACACTTTATGGTCATTTTCTGTAAGATGCCATTTCTATAATAACTTTAATTTATTAGTAAACAATCTGAACTAAAACGAACTTTTTCTCTTTCAAATTGACGCAATGTGAGCAATTTCATTCAAGTTCCCTCAATTTAAAGAGAAAAGAATGAATTTCGTTTTGAAATTTTTACCATATTTATGGGACATCCGAAAAAAGAAACATTTTCTCACAAGTTGAATGAATTTTTTAATCCCAATAATTAAAAGAGAAATTTTTTAACTGTTTATTATGTTTTGAAAATTATTTTATTCGATAATTAAAGACAAATATTTTTGCTGATTGTAATTATCCTTAGATTATTTTCATTCAACTACTGAGAATTTGCCGCAGAAAATGCAAAAAATTATTAATTGGAAATAATAATAAGACTTTTTTTATAAAAATATGTTGTCGTATTTAATCTTGATACTTGGCTTCTTTCCTGAAACAGACGTAGAAGTTTCGAGAACGATGTATGTATGTATCAACATCTAATGGTATTTTCGCTTAGTTCATAAATTCTTCCTACACGATTAATTCGATGCATCTCCCGCACAAATGTTGGTCCATGAGGTTCAAAGTCATCGATGTTGTTAGTAAAATTCTGAAAAACAAACATGTGAATCATTTCGTGTAATAGTGTCCGTGAGATTGCATCTTCATTTAGGATGTCATCGTTGCTGCAATGAAGAGGAATGCTTATTAAAATGACACGAGTGCCAAATGTAGCCAATGCACAATTACTTCGGGCATAAGTATATGAAAGGGTAAAACCGGCAGAACGAAGTGTACCGTTGAAAAATATTCCATCAAAATTTGTATACAGTGCGAAAAGGTTAGGTCTGTCACTAGCTGGTACACGTGAGCGGTTGCGATAGGCGTAGGGTAGCATCCTAAAATCAGTGACTCCACTGGAACGAGTACACGACGAGCGACAAGAGCGTCGGGTCATGATACGTGTTGTCACGCGAACGGACGATCGTAAACTGCCGCCGCAGGGTTGCCAGACTCTAGTCTCGAGAAAGCGCGGCTTGAAGCTGGTCGAGGAGCCCAAAAGCGCCACTAGAAAAGTTAAATAAAGTAAATTGCAGTCGGTAAACTGAGCAGCTATCATTTTCGCCATAAAATCATTGTTGGAAGCTTCCATTTTGAAAAATTCTTTCAACTCGTGCCATTGGTCAATAATTTGACAACATGCTGAAAGCCACATATGAGCCATCGCGTTTTACTAAGAGAAATTAATTTCTCTGGTGCTTTCCCATTTGTTTTGCCCTGAAAATGAAATAAATTATTAATATGCAATACTTTTCTTTTAATGCAATTTATGTAAAATAATTAATTTTTGGTGTTACCTTGTAAAAGTTTTCATATTTATTTAGTCTTAGAGCACTGTGTGCAAACCAATTGTAAGTTTGTTGTATTAAATGTGAAATTGAATCCGGAAAAATCTTGTACGCATATTCTGCACATTTATGAAGTGAATGGCAAACGCATTTTAATAATTGCAAATGTGGTACTTTTTCTCTGAGGTGAGTGTAAAAAGAATTCTCAGACCCGCATATTGCCGGTGCCCCATCTGTCCTAATCGACTGGAGTTGATTTAAAGGTAGTCCATTTGATTCTAAATAATTAACGAGTGCAGAAGCAAGATTTTTTCCATTGCAGCTTACAACTTCAATGATACCCAAAAAGTCAGTTACGAAACTTTGACGACGTTTGCAAAAGAATCTTATACACAACCCCATGAACTTTGACACAGATATGTCTGTCACTTCGTCAGCTATTATTGCATAATAAGAATCTCCAACATTACGTATAAGATCTTTTAAAAAACTGGAGCTACAACAGAAGCTATAAGTTGCGAACATTTTGTCCGGTGTAATCTAAGATTTTCCATTGAAATTCCTTTTCCGATTAATTTTAAAAGGTCGGTTCCTATTCCTATCTATTCTGCTGTGTCACGTTACTACAAAACAGCACAAGAAACATTAGGTTGAGTCCACAATAGATAACTAGTGTTCGATTGTCTCCTAAATTTCTAGGTTACGACTTACAACTATCGTCCAACAAAAACGTCATTGACTGGTTTAAATGACGTAGAATTGATAAACAATCATTTTTGAGATGGTCCTTATTTTCTAATCTGCAAAACAGCTCTCACTGGACTCTGTCAGCTCAGAGCATTTAATTTTTGTTTTTCGTACGCTTTTTGTATTACTATAGTAATACAAAAAGCGTACGACCTGGTATCGATCTATAAGCTTTTCAATTGAAAATTCATATAAAACATTAAATCTATCGAACCTAACCTCAAAAACACATAAGATTCCAAACAAACAAATTATACCATACACAGCGCAATAAAAAATAGGTAAGCTCATGAAAGTAACAACTTAGGTGTTTCTATGATTGCTGATTACAAAGCCGGTGTTAGTTTATCAAAATTCAAAATGGCGGATCCAACATGGCGGACAATATAATTAAAATTTGTTTGGATTGGATTGAAAATCGTTACTCGGGGGTTTTCGGGGTCGCTGATGACGAATCTCATGTCGGTTTCTAAAAATTCAAAATGGCGGATCCAATATGGCGGTCTTTATTATTCTAACGATTTTTTTAAATGTATTCCTCGCGGTTTTTCGGGACCTTTGATAACGAATCCTATATCAATTTTTATAATCTGCAAGTCTTACGAATTGTTTTCTAACAATTTTTCTAACAATTTTTCTAAGGGCAAGTGCCCTTTAAGATCCGGAGCTTCGATTATTAAAAAACCATCAACATATTCATAATCAGTGACCTAAAATCCCTAGAGTAACAAGTTTTAAGCAAATTCGATGAATTTGTTTAAAAGTGTGCGCTAAATCGAATTTCGTAAAACTACATCGGATTCATAATCATCGACTCCAAGAACCCCGAGTAACAAGCTTGAAGCAAATTATAATCTTTCTTTAACAAAAATTAAGTAAAATCGGTTAAGAAGTGAGGGCTCGGGACGATTATTAACAGTAAATTTCAGTTTGGTCCCACTGTGTAGCGATCAACAATTAGAAATCAATTAACTATAAGTTTAACAGGGTATTATAAATGTAGAATATCCTATTTTCCGCATATGCTCACAATGTATTATATTAATTTTTTAAAAATTGTCATTTTGATTAATTCCAGTGAAAAGTACACAAGATTTTGCCAGTGGAAAAATCTCGAATTAAATATTCAGGTAATGATAGTAATATTATTTTTTTACAGTTAATAATAATGATGTTTAAAATATTATATGGATTTTTAAATTTGTTATTTCAGTTAACTATGAATGACTTCAGCGTACATAGAATAATTGGTAGGGGTGGTTTTGGCGAAGTTTACGGATGTCGAAAAGCAGACACAGGCAAAATGTATGCAATGAAGTGCCTCGATAAGAAGCGCATTAAGATGAAACAGGGTGAAACTTTAGCACTTAATGAAAGGATAATGCTCGCTCTAGTCAGTACCGGGGTAAGTTATACATATAAACAAAATATTTTTGGAGAACAGGAATATAGTATAACATTGTACCTATGAAAATAGTTTTTCAATTTAATTAAATGGATATTATTTTTTTGTTTGAATATTTAACCTTTGATAGAAAGTATCAGAAAGAAAAATTGAATTAGAAATTTAGGAAAACAATTTTATTGAATCCGGAAGAATATCAATTTGATTAAGGTTTTTGTATCGAACATGATTATTAAAACACTTTCTTTGCAATACATTCTTAGTATGATTGAATTACAGGTTGATTGCCCTTTTATAGTATGTATGACTTATGCCTTTCACACACCTGACAAACTTTGTTTTATACTGGATTTAATGAATGGTGGCGATCTTCATTATCATCTTAGTCAACATGGCGTTTTTAATGAACCAGAAATGAAATTTTATGCTGCAGAAGTAATCTTAGGTCTTGAACATATGCACCGGAGATATATTGTTTATCGAGATCTTAAACCCGCGAATATACTTCTTGATGAACACGGACATGTTAGAATATCTGACTTAGGATTAGCTTGTGATTTCTCGAAAAAAAAACCACATGCAAGTGTGTAAGTACCAACTTGTATGTGAATGTTGATTATGTTGTTCTATGTGTATTTCGTTTTTCTCTTCGATAATTTAATCGTAGTACCACTGTTGTCAAAATGTAAAACTTAAGCGTATAATTATTTCTGACAAACAAATTTTCAAAATATTAAGAAATCTATTTATTTAATGTGGGATATTTTTATTTTATTTTTATACTTATATTAACTGAATTTTAACTCGTTCATTATACAGTGAGTTCTCGCGAGTCGTTCAATTCGCAAAAATTTTCGAGACCATAAAACTCACAAGTCGTTCAACGTATAAGCCACGCCTCCAGGTCAATTTCAGGGATGTGTGAAGCAAATTTATCTCCCTAAAAGAAAGACAATATTCAATGGCTTTGGTCCGTTTAAAATGTACAAAGGAATTGAACGACTGGTGAATCGGACACTGATCAGCTGTTAAACGACTCGCTAGAACTTACTGTACTTGCATCTCATACAATTACTTTAATAGAAATAATTATTTTTCAGCGGCACACATGGTTACATGGCACCCGAAGTTCTTTCAAAAGGCACAGCATATGACTCTAGTGCTGATTGGTTTTCGTTCGGATGTATGTTATATAAGTTATTAAAAGGACATAGTCCATTTCGACAACATAAAACAAAGGATAAACATGAAATTGACAGAATGACTCTAACTATGGTAGGTATATAAACATACGTTAGATAATTTATAATTCATATAATTCCTCTCATTATTAAATTAATTAACATTTGACAAACGCGACTACATTTACCATAAGAATCAGTGAAGTCGGTACAGTAGTTTCCTGTTATTCCATTTAAACCTTATGATTTACATTGATTCATATGATAAATGAAGTCGGGTCTGTCAAATTTTGCCTTTACCACTTTTTAATAAATTTTCACTATTTCGTTTCGCAATCGGCATTTTTATATTCCGGTACAATTGTGCTTGAAATTTATTATGTACACAGAAAAACGATTTACTTAAATGCAGTTGCACACTCTTACGGAATTTAAGTTGTAATGTGAGTCAGTACACTCTGCATGAAAGTCATTTTCAAGTCAAAAACCTTAAAATAAGTTCCGTGCAGTGACTGAAACTTAGCTAATGTCGGTAAAATAGTTTGACGTTATCTGCTTTAAGACCTAAGCACAACTGGGTCGGGTACCGGAAACCATGGGCTAAAATAAAATCCGTATTGGCTCATGCTTACTGAATAAAACAGTGGTGTACAATTTAGAAATAAGAATAATATATAAGGAATTTTTTACTGGATCCACGTGGACACTTTTTAAATAGTATTTTTAGTTTTAAGACTATTAGAATCATTAAAAAAATAACCAAATAAATTTTTTTAGAACGTCGAATTACCAGATACGTTTTCACGAGAATTGCGTTCACTTTTGGAAGGTTTACTTCAACGAGATATTAATAATAGATTGGGTTGCCGAGGGGGAGGAGCTGATGAGTTAAAAGAGCATCCATTTTTTAATGGCATTGACTGGCAACAGGTTTATCTTCAAAAGTACACACCACCACTAATTCCACCTCGAGGTGAGGTAAACGCTGCTGATGCTTTTGATATTGGTTCTTTTGACGAAGAGGACACTAAGGGAATCAAATTAACTGACGCGGATCAGGATCTATATAAAGATTTTCCAATGGTTATTTCTGAAAGATGGCAGGCCGAGGTTGCTGAAACAGTATTTGAAACAATTAATCAAGAAGCTGATAAGGTATGTCTGTATATGTTTCGCAGCTAATTAATTTTTATACTACACATCTTTTAATATAAAAATACTATTTCTCTCTTAGTTCTTTAATTCTTATAAAATTATAATGTACTATCATTTATTATTCTAATTATATAATTGAACACGAATGTTGTGCGGATTTCCTTCTGGTTGTTTTCAGTATATTATTATAATTATTTATTCCCCTGAATCCCACACGGTCAAACAAATGAATGACTTTACAACCTCTCGTTAGCTATCTAAAAAATTCATTTACGATGAAATCACACTGTAACTCAATTTTAAAAATTTTAAATAAAACAAAAAACAATTTTCTGTAATTCTTCTTAATTTTGAAAATACTTACTCTTACTTAAGCATTATTAATTGTTTTATGAATTAAAAACAATGTGTTTGTAGGTTGAAAACAAAAGAAGAGCAAAAAAAGTTCGATTTGAAGCAGATGAGAAAGGTTTGTTTAAAAAATATTTGTTAAATTAGTATATTGTAAAAAAATGTCTATTAACAACTAATCATGACCTAGTGAAAAAAGAAAGGTCTAGCCAACGTTGATTCGATGTCTAAGAGGTCTAAAAAGACCCATTTAGACGTGGTTAGACCTTTCATTTCTCACTGGGGAAGAGACTGTGATTTTAAATGAATAACGATATTCGTCTTTACAGGATCTGATTGTATTTTAAATGGATACGTTAAAAAATTAGGTGGTCCTTTTGCCAGTGCATGGCAAACACGTTATGCAAAGCTTTATCCAAATAGACTAGAACTTCACCCAGAATCAGCTGGCACACGTCCTGAATTAGTGTTTCTAGATCAGGTACTACTTTCATATTGCATATTACATTTGATGGATGGCATGACAAAAGAGATCAAGTGACAATTTTACGAAAATGAGGTAGTTTCATAAACAAGTTGTGAATCCAAATGTTCATTACATGAAGATTTTGCTTCCTCTTTTCCACTTATGCTGTTCAAATTATAAATAAAATCATCTCGGAAGATAATTCCAAATTTTTCGAAGGATCTTTTTCCCATTCAATTCGTCAGCTTTATATTAAAAACTAATTTCCCAGTTTGACTTTGTATTTATATTTTTTTAAATTAATGTTAAAAGAAAATATGCCCATTTGAAGTAATTCCAAAACAGAACACTTTTACTTATTTTTCTAGCTAATTTGTAGGTTTATCTTAACAAATTGTATTACCACTGGTAAAGCATAATACTATCTCGAAATGGTTTTTTCTTAAATATCCAGGAGAATTTTTGAATGTGTTTTTTTGGCTTCCTGTAAAATCATAAAATTAGCGCTTGACCTCTTTTGTCATGTCACCCTTCATTTTTATATTAAAATTATTATTTATATTATAATTATCATATAAATAATAATAAACTACTTATAAAATATTACCCATGTGAATATAGCTGCATTTAGCACCGTCATAATGTTAGTTTTAGCATAATTTTTCTACAGTTTGTTCTGTGTAGTAGGGAAGATGGAGGAATTGTCAATTCTTTTAAGATTAAACTGTCATTTGACATTTTGAATTTTTAAAAACTGATCATAGATTTGAAGTCAGCGACTCGTAAGACCCTACTACACCAGATTTTACAATAATCGTTCGAATTATTCCAAAAATTGGTAAGGGTTTCTACCCCTAAAACCGAGTTTGGTCCGCTTTAAGAAAATATATATTAAATCTAATATAGAGTAATAACAATTTTATTTAATTTTACAAATAAATTACTCGCAGACCAGAAAAGCTACAAACCGTAGCGCGTAACAATAAAATGAGTGTCGAATTTTTTTACTGACAAAGCTGGCCCCTGTTTGTCGGGATAAATTCGGATAGCCATACATACATAAAATAAATGTTAAAATGTGATTAATTAAGTTAATAAAATCTATTTTATTATGCGACAGTTAAACTAGGCACTAAATTCTTTGTAAAAGTTAAAACAAAGTATCACGTGTAAATTACTTTAATTACTAGAATTAAATAGTACTTTCTTTAAAAAACAAAATATCACATTTAACTACAAGATTTAAACATAAAATAACAATTTTTTAAATACTGTGAATAAAACAAGACATTCAATTATTTACCAATTCCAACCAATAATTTTGTAGCATAGGCAGGGCCTTTTCTAGAAATTACTGCATAAACAGATTTGTCAATAAATGACCACACAAAGTCACAAAGGAAAGGAAATGACTTTAAAGCTGTGATACATTTGTAACAGCTTTGGACAACTGTCAAATGATTTTGATAATTGTATTGTTCTTTATTAATATTAACAAACATTTTAGGGCTTTGCAAATATCCTATAAAGACAATATAAGGATGAATTTCTTGCCTCAAAGTTTTTAACCACTTCTCAAAGATTTCTATTTTATCCTTCACCTGTTCGGAATTCTTTAAAAAAAAAAAACGTTTGAAACAATTTCAAGTGGAAAACTCAAACACACAAAACTTTTAAAGTATGTCTCTGATGTTAGAAGTCTCGTCTTCTTTTCATACTGATTAAATTTGTTCATGCGATCTTCAAAAGTCATTTCCCATGCTGCTGTTACTTCTGATAAAGTGTAAGCTTCTCTATTTGAATCTGTTAAACAATCTAATTTATCTGAAGTTGTAAAGGAATTGCTGTTTAATATTTTAAGTTATGTGTAATATAAAATATAGCACTTAAAAATTTGATACTGACTCTCATTTTTTTATCGCAGTTAATAGTCGAACTTTCAAACATAAAGATTTTAGCAACTCGCAAATCTTTTCTCACAACTCTATAGTGATTGTATAAAACCCCCTCTCGCGGATTTAGCATTGTTTGCGACATTGTTTGCGACCAACTTTATGAGGAACTTCCTTTTCTGAAATTTTTAAAATCGTCGCAACGTTATATTCCTCTGAATTCGAAAATGGTTTTGTCTTCACTTGTGTCTTACAGAATTCGGAATGAGAGCATGTACTTGGTGTGTTCTAGGAATCGTAACGGAATTCTTAAATCGTTCACTTAAAAAATTTGCTTTTTCTTCATATTCTTTCTTATTGCAGAATTCTACATAAATTTCGTTTAAATGAACCATTCAAAAAGTTAAATGCCCATTCAAAAAGTTCTTGAGAACTCGTAATTTGATTATTGTAAGGGCGTTGAAGGTTTGTTCTCGTAGCTGTTCTTTTGATGGTTACTCCTATCCCGTTGCAGGGCTCTTTTCCATGGGAAGTTGCATGGAAATGCCATTTTCCTGGACAGCCAAAATCATCCTCATGATGAGTGAGGTTAACAAAATTTTTACGATTTTTGTACTGTGCTGCTGAACCATCTGTAAAATATATTATCTCGCTCATCATAATTCCTTTTTCGCTTAAGAAGGCTATTAATTTTTTTTGATACAGGTGAACAGCAATCGTATTATGCTCCAATGCGTCTGATATTATAGCAAAGCTAATGTGTCGCAAGTCTCGTTCAGATGTACGATAGTACACTACGAAAGGATGGATAGCGACTTGAGTCTTACACCTATACTATAATGTCCCTGTAATGAATCTTGATAATCGAATGGTTTTCTGCAAAGTCCATTTAAATCAGAAGTTCACCCTCTTTTTAATTGTTTTTTGTTTCGTCTAAAAACAGACTTTGTTGTTTAGCAATGAAGTCATGTTGAAGAAGTATTTTCATATGGTCACTTAAAAACTGAACGAACTCGTCTACTGGTTTTATTACAGTTTGTAAATCACAGCGATCTGTTGATAACCATTGTTTGAATGAGATTTCTTCAGTACATTCCTTTGAATATGCTTCCTCCAATAGTGACTTAAGATTTTCATCGCCAGGACAACTTTCACATTTATTAAAGTAGCATTTAATTTAAGGAGGATTACAGATTACCTGAGCCAACCAATCTTTAGCAGAGGAAAATGGTAAAGAATTAGATTTACTTAATTCTGCTATTTTACCATTTAGGAACATAAGTTTAGCATTCTGATGATAGACACAAATTCATACATTGTGGGTGCCACTTGTTCCTGCTAAAACGCACTCTTTCGGCGTTAATTCTGCAAATTTTGAAATTCCAACTTTTAAATTAGGATTTTCTTCTTTATATGCAACAAAACAATTCTCTTAAATTGCATATAACTAGACGCTTTTGAAGTTTTACTTTTTTTCATCAATTTTCGTTGTCACACAATCATTCCTACCTGGGATTACACGGCTATTTTTATCATCTTTATAGAAATTTGTAACGCTTGCAACAATTTTATCTGATTAAGTTTTTCCTGCCTTTTGATTAGGAATAGACAAAAAACAATTCGATTTAATTAATTTTTTAGCTAAACGAGTCATATGATCTGACGAATCAAACTCCAATTTAATTTATCGAATGGAGCAATGGTGGCAACTGGATTCAATCAGGCAAATAACTTAATGTCTAGGCATTTAGGGAATTGCCAAGTGATCTCGGCAATTAGAAAAATTAAAAAATGTAAAAGAAATTGTTATTATTTATTATATTATTATTTTATTATAAGTTTTAATAATAAATGAAATAAAAAATAAATATTTAATATAATAATTTTATTTTAATAGTGTCTTCATTTATGAGAACATGTTGAGGTCTGATGGCATCGCGAGTTATATATTTTATTTTTGCTTTAAAGCAAGAGCGCCTATTTGTATTGCACTGATTCGATGCTACCTTGCATCTGGGAAAATTGGGAAAATTGAACCTCAGAAAAAGTCGACATTTTTTGAGCTTTGTACAAAGTACACTATCACTCGAATTTAGCTGCAAATTGCACGATGCACAAAGTTCTGTATTATTTAATTGAAGAATTGATTGTTGAGAAGGCTCTCGATTTCTTTCTTCAGACCCAACTTTATCTCCCTGCTGCTGCTGATTGAAATCAGCAAGAGCTTACTCTAAATCTTCTTCATCATATAAATTATTTTCAACTTCTGTAGGACCTTAAATTAAAACTTAAAATGTGTAATTTTAAACCCTAGATGCGTAAGACAAAAAAAATATTTTTAGAAAAGTGGGGGTAAATATCCCAAAAAAAGAGGTTTTAGGGTATCTACCCTACGGGGTCGTCCATAAATTACGTAAGCCATTTGGGGGGAAGGGTGGGTCTGCTAAATCTTACGAACCGTAGAAAAAATGGCGCTAATGTATGTAAAAAAAACTTAGGAAGGGGGTGGGTGGTCAAATTTTCCAAAAAAGTGACTTACGTAATTTATGGACGGCACCTACTTTTCATAACATCCTAATGTGATTGGAAACTTTGGGTACTAGGATCGTAAAAAAGTCAAATTTTGCAGGCCTGTTTAATTTAGAAGGTAGATGTTTTCGGAATGTTTTTAAAAATCTTGGAAAAAATTTTGAATGTTAATAAAACAATTTTCTAATAGCCATGGTCGTTTTTGGTGTATAAGAAAGTGAGAAACTAGAAAGAGTGCTATATAAAAATAAATCAAAGCTTTTGTCAGTACTGGTAAAATGATGCCTCAGTAGCATGGCAATATTACAGGCGTCTAATTGCGCCAGCACTTAACTCCAGTTTTATACTGTAATGTCTGACTGGGTTATGATTATATTTATGGAAACAGTAGATAAGATTTAGTATATTTGTCACTAATTAAAATAATTGTATTTTAAAAAAATGATTTTAATGTTAATAGGTAGAAGAAGTTGCCAGTGATCTTCAACATGTAAAAGGAGAACAGTGTATAGTAATGCGCACAAGGGATGCCAAAATAGTCCTAACTAATCCGGTAAGATGTCACTTTATTAAAAGTACATTCATTTGTTAAACATTTTGAAGATTTTGAAAGCTGTGATATTCCTATTATATCACTTACAAAATTTAAGGTTTTATAGACATTAAAAAAATGGGGTTATAGTTTTGTAGCTGTATATTTATATTTCTAAATTAATTAATTTATATGTCATAAAATAAATATATTAATATAATGTTACTAACTTTCGGGCTTTCAAGTGCTGTGTGATCGGCAGTATTTTTTAAATTCGTTTGCACATCTTTGAAAATTTAATTGACTTTTTTTGAACATTTGCTTATAATATTCTGGATTTTATTTAACATCAAACTTTAACCATCTATCTCTCTTAGTGCTAAATAACACAAATGCCCCACCATAGGAAACTTATAGCTTAAGCTTACCGCAATATTGCCCAGTAAGTCAGGGAATATACCTCCGAATGAGGGGCACCTCCGATTTTAATAAAACTTGGTACACTAACGTATTTTGATGCGCTAATTACGAAAATAATAGGGAAAATTCGTGTCCGCCATTTTGGATCCGCCATTTTGAATTTTAAAAAACTAATGTCATATTCGTAATCAGCGACCACAAAAAAACCCTCGAGTAACGATTTTTAAGCGAATCCAATGAATTTTTCAAAATCGTGTTCGCCATATTGGATCCGCCATTTTGAATTTTTGAAAACTAACACCGAAATCGTAATCAGCGACCCCAAAAAGCCCTTAGTACCTAGTGTCATGAAAATTTATTCACAAGAAGGTCTTACACATTTTGGGACCATTTTGTTATATTTTAGCTACACACTGAAGGGGCTAAAGTAATAACTTTACATTGTGTCATCAAACATTGATTCGTCGTCCTTTTCGTTTGGTGAAAGGTCACCTGTATCACTGACCTCATCGTTATCCAACGCCTGTAAACGCTCAATTTGATCTAACAAATCCTCCCGAGTTCATCTCTTCCGCATTAACCTCTTCTTTTTTGATATTGTTCCTTTTCCTGTACCTTTGTTTTGTTATTCTCAGTACTTCGAGAATCTCGTTCTTAAATTCGGTAATACTGTGAGGCCCAACAAAAAAGGACAATTTCTCGCTGATTCTGAAAAAAACAATTAAATACTTAAGGGGGTAGTCTGGTGTTCGTGCCTGTTTTGAAAGCATATTTCGGGATTTTCTTTTCATTATAAAATATAATCACATAAAATCTTTTTACATCTTTTTATTATTAATATAAATTGTTAAAAAAATAATTTCACTATTTTCAACTTGATATTGTTATAGATATTTACAGTTAATGTTTATAACCAAAAAAAGAAGTAGGAGGCTGGTGCAGGTGATAACATCCGTTGGCGGCGTTGTCTAAATTAAAAAAAACCAAATTGATTATTGTTCTGTATGACAGTGGCTATGGCTAGAACTAGAACGAACCATTTTTGTTAATTAAACACAAAATGACGGACTTTTAAACAAAAAAGAATCAAAAATGGACTGTTTTTTATTGATAAAAAGTTAAAGATAAAAAAGTTATGATTGAAATTGAATTATTCTAGTTCGAGACATAGCCATGGTTATATAGAGTAAGATGAAAAAAGAAAATTAGCAATCGGTCGAATAGATTTTTTTAAATTACCTGCAAGATATCAAAATACGTAAACAAACTGTATTTTGTAAATATTGGATGTTCTTTTGGGTGAAAGTATATTTTAACGAGTTTTTATAGTATTTTATGGATTTTTACATTTTCTCGAAAAATAACAGATTTTAGCAAATAATGATGACAACATAAAATGTGTATTTTGCTAATTTTTTTGTAATCAGCGCATCAAAATACCAAGTATTAGTATACCAAGTTTTATTAAAATCGGAGATCTCCCTTATCCGGAAGTACACTCAAAATTGTTATTAATGAATTAAAACAAATTTTTACTAATTATGATACTTCCATTGAATTACTACGGAAGTTTTTTTTAATGTATTTAGAGATAATTATGCCATCGTATATAAATTAATATTCATATTTAATTTTTTAGGAGGACGAAATCAGTCTTAAAGAATGGGCACTATCGTTACGAATGGCTCATAAGAATTCAATGGAAATGCTTGGTAGTATGGCAAGGAAAGCTGGTAAAATCTATGGGACTGAACGCGATGTAGTGTCACCTCCAACGCAGCGTTCAACAAATGGAAACTAGCCCATTTTTAAATATTTATCACCACACTCCAATCCCACTGCCCGCAGCAGCGATAGCAGCAGCAAATTTTTTTATACTATTGAAACTAGTGAAACAAGTGACATCTATTGGCACTGAGAAATCGTGGGCTTCCTCTCAGAGCTCGACTATCATTCATCTTCAATTCCTTTTACTTCTCTGGGTCCTACAACCGTAGAAATAATTCTGGAAGCATAAAGGCGAATAGCGTCTCGATGCGTAGTCAGAGTAGCGAGTAGAACCGCATCAATTTATGAGTAATCCTTAAAAAAAACATATTCCAATAATCTATTTAACGATGAAAAAGGTATATTAGATGTGTTAAACCAAACTGATGAAATTTTTTAAGTACATTTTTTGAATACTCTATAAAGTACGGAAAATTCTTTATTAATTTTTCCAAAGTTTTTAAACAAATTATAAGAAGTGTCGAGAAATTTAATATTAAAAAGATAATTTTAAATACTAATTTAAAGTTAAATGTTACATTAAGATATCTGTTGAATACAGTCTTAATAGAAAGTTTATAAAGTATAATATAAACTTATTACTAGAACTGTTATTCAATAGTGAACTTAATAAGAAATAAAACTGAACTAAGTAACATCAGTTATGAAACATATTGTTATATAACAAAACATTTTTTTCACAAAAGTTAAATCGTTAATTTTTTAGATGGTAATAAAATTAAAAACTTTTTTTTGTGTGGTTGGAAATGAGAGCGATACTTTGAGTCAAACTTTGAAACTAATTTGTAATGTTTTGTTCAACGATTTGACAGAATATACTATTTTTATCATGACTATGTTAACAATTTATTTAGTGACATAAAATAATTTTTTTATTTTTTAATTTATTAACCAGAACTAAGTATATTATTATGATTGCAGTTAATAGGGTTTAGAAAACTTCTTATTTTTATTCAAATGATATTACACAATAAATTGTTAAATTTCTTTGGAATATATTATTATTTCTATAAATAATTGTACATGTATAACAATAGCAACCTGATTAATTTTTTAAAAAATTAAATAAAAATTTTTTTAGTAAATCAAAATATTTAATCTTAATTAAATTACAATCACTTTTCTTCTATACTAAATAAATAATTTGAAAGTGCGGGGACCATGAATTTTCCCATCTATTACGAATTTGTTGACGAATTTACATTTTTTTCGGATAATACATTTTTTCTACAATTATTCTAATTCTACTGTTTTACAATCTTGACCTTACTATTCTATGGCGTTGATGAAGATCTCAGTGCTTACAACGTTTGTCAGTTTTTATTTTGAAGAAAGGAAAAGGTGAATTATTAGTATTAAAAGCAGTTATTAACACCGAGTGCAATTAATTATATATTAACATTTGTATGTACGTATGTGTGTGAGTATGTATGTGTGAGTTTAATATTAAAAATATGGAGGTTAATTGTAAATTATGCATTTCAAAAAGTTGTTTTAAATATATTTAATATAGATTGTAGTGGAAATAATTTAATTTTTTCATTTCTAACATGTGACGATATGAACCGTTACTTAATCAATTGAGATTTCCTCGAATCACTGCCGATTTAGAGCAGGGGTATAGTATGAACCAGATTTTACCGAAAGATCAACTATTTATTAAGAAAAGGGTTGAGATTCTCCCGGATATACATATTAGGGTGGTTCAAAAAAATATATAGGACCTTCCACGTCAACCGGGACAAGACCGCCTCAAAAAATATATTAATTCGATTTTATTGGTTAAGGGCTTAAAATCTTCGTCTTCATGTCCTCTATCAAATACAATGTGGTACTTTTAAAAATTAAATATGGCGCCTTAAAAATAGCGCTTTATATGAATAAGAGCCTTTACATTACGTCAAAATTTATGTCAAATTTGACCTATTTTTTTCGCCTACATGTCAAAAAGAGTCTAATAAGGGCTTTTACGATACGTCAAAATCTATGTTAAATTTGACATATTTTTTGTCTACAGGTCAAAAAGTGTTTTGTTCAAATGCGTTCCATTCTTAAAAACATGCCATTGTTTATTGTTAAATATTTTTTAACAAATTAATTTTATATCAACAAAACTATATTTTTCATATTCCTCAGAACATTTCCTATAGATTAAAAAAAAATCGACTGAATTTCATCAATTTGAGACAAAAATATAAGGTTTCAAAGTATTGCAGGGTAAAAATCGCCCATGTGTGTATCGAACGTAAGTTTTTGAAGTGTGTACTTTAAGGGTTAAGAAAACATAATTTGAAATTTATAAAAATTAAAATAAATATAAAAGTAGAGATAGTGGGTTGGAGCGCGAAGCTCCCTATTATATATTGTATATCTAGGAGAGAGTGGGCACCATTGAACCGGGGTTTTTATAAAGTCCTAGTACTAATTAAATTTTACAAATTTTGATCAGTTTCATATGTATCAAAATAAAACTGATATACTCTTTTAAATAATACGTACGCGTTACAAACACAAATTATTATGATTAAATAATAAAATTTAATTTTTTTCTAACCTGTTAATAAGACTAGTGTCTTATTTTGAAGGCTCTGTGTTTTACATTGAACCACTTCTATTAAAACACAAGAACTTACTTTAAAAATAATATTTCTACTTATACTGTGTAAATACACTTTTTTATGATTTAAATGATTGAAATGTACATTTTTACAAATAAGAATTTTATATTTTTGTCTATTTTAGGCGATACGAGGGTGTTTTAGTCATATTAACCCATTTAACAACAAGGGTTTCTTTTAAAAATAAGGGTTAATATGACCAAAACACCTTTGTTTCGCCTAAAATAGACAAAAACAAGTTGTAAATCGAGATGTTCATTACATGAACATTTTGCTTCCTCTTTACGATCTGCAAAAAAAATTTGCTTCCTCGTGGAGGAAGCATTAACGACAAGTAGATTTAATTTTTAAATCATTTTTAATACAATTTAACATTTATAAAATAAAGTTCATTCGTCTTAATAGAAAGAATAAAATTCTCTTATACAGTAATATGAATCTAAATAAACTAAAAAAATTTTTATTAAAAAAGTGAATTTTTCAACTTTAATTGTAATTCATTCCATAATTTTCAATATAATATATACTTTATATACATCAATCGATTCGTCTTGTTGCAAAGAATAAGATTTTGGATTTATTTTTCAGTAGGGGAGACTAGGTGCAGTCGTTACAATTTTGATAAAAACAGTTACTGTGATTAAAGTTTAACTCCAATTTGTTTGGTCAAACGATTAAATCAAAGGTATATTATCTACTTTTAAAAGGCCATAATTGATTTAGCTCTATATCTATTATTTAATTAACTAGAGTCATTTGAGTGACAGCGTGTAAATTGTAACAACTGCACAAAGTGAATATCGGTTGTTACAATACCAAAAATCATCTATAAAATTTATAAATTGAAGACAAATAATTTTTTATAACCATTTTTATTAATTATTTATAATTTTTGGCTCAACGTAATAGTACGTGACAGTTCCATAGAGACGACAGCATTAATATTGTTTCGAAATGAAAGAAACTTAAAAAAGTTTTTTTTTCATTAATTTTGAAGACGAATTTAGAAAAACCATGAGATTTTTAATAAAAAATGAGTGTGATTACATTTTTGACAAATATTTTACATTTCAAACGAATCTGCTGAATTTTGGAAAAAATATCCGTTCTTATTATCACTTGTAACAACTGTACAACAGGTACATTTTTTACAATAAAACACTTTATTAAAAAAGTATACATTAAATGTGGACAACCAAGGCAGTTTTTTAAAGCTTAATCCTCATAGAATTGATATTAAAAAAATTCACTTTGTTAAGTATAAAGGTCTATTAATTATTTAAAAAATATCAGGCAGAGGAATATTTACTTTTGGCCTCTAAAAACCAATGTGCCTATTTTTTACTTGTAAAGCTTGCATATAATTTTTAAACATATTGCAGTAAGTTCGTACATAAAAACTAAACATTTTTCTCTTTGGAACCCCATCTCTATAACTAACTGTTTCTGAGATATTCCATTTGTAACAACTGCACCTAGTCTCCCCTAAATAATAACATTTTATTGTACAGCAACATGATTTTTAAGAAAAAATGAATTTTTATTAAATGTGTAAATTTATTTCTCTATAATTGGTTTTATTTCTATAAATTTAAATACAATATATACTTTATATATACCAATCGACCCGTCTTGGTGCAAAGAATATGAGTTTAGAAATAAATTAGAGCTGTGCAAATTTCAAAAATTCGATTCTCTCCATAAGAATTAACATGGGTTCGGTTCGAATTTCGAACCCATGTAAAATTCGAGTTTCTGCACACCTCTAAAATAAATGAGTAAGATTTTATTATATAGCAACATAATTTTGCGAAAAGAACTCATTTTTTGATAAAAATGCGAATTTTTCAGCTTTAATTGTCATTAACTCTATAAATTCTCATACAATTTATACTTTGTATAGACCAATCGATTCGTCTTGATGTAAAGAATAAGATTTTATTATATTATATTAACTTTAATAACCAAATTAAAAATTTTTTTTTAGAAAACAGTAAAAAAAAAAAATTATTTCAGAGAATTTTTTAAAGTTCAATAATCCATTTCGATATATTTTTATGATAAATATACCTGTCAAATTTTAGCCAAATTCGTTGAAACTTCTAAGAGTTATCGTGTTCACAAAAACGGGATCCACACACGCATACATCCGGACAATTGTTCAGGGTCTTATATAACATAGTCCTATATAGAAGAAAATTTGTTTAAAGGACTTTTAAAAATTTTGTAAATTAAACGACTACAAAGCTTCCTCCACGAGGAAGCAATATAATTATTATTTGCAAAAATGTACATTTCAATCATTTAAATCAAAATACCAAATGGCCTAAATGTAGGCCTTAGGGGCCCTCCTCTTTTAATTAAAAAACATGTTGACATACATAAATTTCATATTAACGCAATATAATAACTTCATAATAATATTATAGAAAATGTAAAGTATTTTAAAAATTATTACCTGTAACATTAACATCATGGTATGTTTCAATGGAAGTCTGGATTACACTACCGGCGAAAATTGTGCGACCGCTAACACTATTTTTAATAGTGACCGCTATTAAGAAACATACCCGCACAAAAACAGTGATAATTCCGTCAAAAATGAAGCTAGATGCTTTTTTTAAATTGCAATCTAAAGCTTATTAAATTTCCAATGAAATTACACTATTTTAATTTGTATTACAAATAGGAAGGGAGATATGTATCATGTTATAAACACAAAAAAAAATTCTATTTTTTTAAATTTCTTACCCTGACTTTGACTCCTGACAAAATTTAGAAAAGTTAATGGAAAAAATTGTTATACTTTCACAGACTATTCCTTGTAATCTAAGCTTTAAATAGATACCAAGAACAGCAAAAAATATTAACGGGTTCCCGAGATATTGCAAAAAAAGTCGGACCGTGCGAAGCAAAATTTTCCATCATCGATTTCTCTAATTCACCATTGAGTCAGTTGCGTGGCTGTGAAAAACAGGGTCGAAAATGAATTTTACCAAGTACATTCTTACTAGGATCCACTTTTTAAATATAATTATATAATAAATTAAATTAGAAAGTGGATCCTAGTAAGAATATATTTGGTAAAATTCATTTTCGACTTTTATTTCAGAGCCACGAAACTGACTCAACGGCGGATTAATTTTGCCAGGAGTCAAAGTCAGGGAAAAAAATTCCCAAAAAAGTAGAATTAATTTTTTGTGTTTATAACATGATATCTCGCTTCCTATTTATGAAATACAAATGAAAATAGTGTCATTTTAATGGAAATTTAATAAGCTTTACAATGCAATTTAAAAGAAGCATCTAGCTTCATTTTTGACGGAGTTAGACAACAATTTTTGAATACACATTTCTTATGTATCAAGAATAGCGTCCTCTTTCGTCCTCTTTCGAATAGCGTCCTCAAAAAACTAAAAATTGTTAAATAAACAATTCATACATCATTTTATAAGAAAAAAACACGTTTTTTTAAGATTTTAAAATTTTCTTATAGCTAAACTTTCAACATACCATCTACTGTTATAAATACCGCATCTAAAATTGTAGGGCTACAAGATAGGAATATTTTGAGAATTACATTTTTAACTGGCTGTCACAAAATGGCGACTAAAGTTACTGTTTTTAAACAATATTATAAATAAATTAAGGAAATTTTCAAAAATAGTTCATTTTGCTTGAAACTTGTTACTCGGAGGTTTTTGGGATAGCTGATGATAAATAAGACCTTACTTTTTTGAAAATTCAAAATGGCGCATCCAATATGTCGGACTAGGGATTTTTAACCCTAGAAGGAGTAACTGAATTTACTCACTCTCTAAGGAGTAACGCTTTAAACTTGTTTTATAAGGTTTCTATTTAACGAAAAAAAATTATGTATAGTGAATTTGATTGCTTTTTTAGTAAGGAAAGCAATAGTTTTATTCATTTTTTGACAAATTGAAAAAAATTTTAAATAATGGCTAAAATTTGAAAGCGAAAAAATCTAATTAGAGGCGTATTTTGAATATTGCGTGGGGTGTCCAGACACCCCAGTTACTCGTTCTATAGAGTTAAATCAATTTCATTCTATTGAAACTGGTCATTTGGGGTCGCATATTACGAATATGGCCTTAATTTACAAAAATTCAAATTGGCGGATCCAATATGGCTGATGAGAATTTTTAAAAACAATTGTATTCTCTTGATACTCATCTTACTTTAATTAACTATTTTTCCATGTGATTTTAAAAAAGACTGTTTGCAAAAATTTTCATTGCATTGCTGTCAAAAGAAAAACGTCCTTACTTCACGAGAATCCTAAGAATCAAATGAAAAAATTAGTTAATTAAAGTAAAAATAGATTCAAATTTTCCTAAAAAATGTTCAAAAAATATAAAATACAACAAAAAATTTAAAAATGTGAAAACAAAAAAAAAATGAAATTTTTTTTAAAAATTAAAAAAAGATCCCCCAAAGAACTTTTACCTCCATGCGGTGAGAATCAGTAAACATTCTAATTATTTTAAATATTCTAATGGCTTCTATTTAAATTAAATTTAAATATTTTTTTTCCGTCATATTAGATCCAACATTCAAATTATTTTGAAACTCAGGTTATCTTTGTAATGATCGACTCCAAAAACACCTGTGTGACCAGTTTCAAGAGAATACAATTGTTTTTAAAAATTCTCATCAGCCATATTAGATCCGCCAATTTGAATTTTAGAAAACTAAAGGCGCTCGCCCAGCTCGACTGCCTGCATGAGAGTAAGAAAGAAAAACATGAAATTTGAATTTTCTGACTTATTTACTCTCATGTGTTACCATGACAACTATGTATGCATTGTCTTAAGGTTATATTCGTAATCAGCGACCCCAAAAATCCCCCTACATAAAAAGTCGCATTGAAAATGTATTGACAGTTTGAATGAGATTTAATCCCGTTTTCTGATACGTTGAAACGTAATTTAAAAGTATTAATACGCATTTAACTTTATTATTTTGAATACGAAGAAACTATTCTGAATAATTCGCATTAGAAAGTATTGGGCCACATAGAAATAATTACAATTTAATGTGACTTAATGCTGCCTAACAGAAACTTAAAAATAATTATCCATAAGGGTCAGACCGTATATTTTGAATAAAGTCATTGCGGCATAATTTTTAAAAAAATTGATACTTTTAGAAATAAATTTGTATGATCTCTGAAAAACGAAATGAAAAGAATTATATTAAAATATTTATTACTTTTCTTAAAATATGATTGTAAAGTGGAGAAGGTACGAAAAATGGCACTTTTTTAGCAATTAGAAAATATTTAAAAAAGTATTGAAAAATTCTTAAAAGTGCAAAAAAATTTACTGATTCAGGTTTAAAATTAGTTGATTAATTATTCTTTAATAAAAAAACTAGTAAAAATATAAAAATAATAGATAAAATATGTTCTTAAAGTCAATCCGCCAAATAACCTAATTTTGACGTTTTTATCAATTAATTACGAGAAGGTGGAACTATTGAATTAAATAAAAACTCACCGAATATAGAGTATTTTTGATGAACTTTCAGGATTTCATATCACTTTTTTAATTTTTCCTTTAAATATACAAGAAATATTGAGTTGAAAGTACGCGATTTCTGAATTGTTGCGTACTTTACAACTTAATAACTCCGTTAAAGAAAAATAAAAAAATTTGGCACTTTCACAACTTCTAAATCACAACGAAATCTATACACTCAAAAATTTTCTTTTTGGTCCCGGGTCTAATTAAAAAAATATAAAGGTTTAAAAATTGCACACTTTTTCAGGTTAAAACTATTTATTTTCTTAAAATTGAAGTTGGCTTTTAATTTAAACACTATGATCGGAACGTGATTTACAATAAAAAGCCAACTTCAATTTTAAGAAAATAAATAGTTTTAACCCTTTAAGGCCCAGCGGTTTCGATTGAAACCACTTTTGTGTTCGAACATTCATAACTTTGTCAAAAATTAATCAATTTTTCAGTTCTAAACGCCAAAGATCCACAAATTTATATTACTTTTAAAAAAAAATTTATAGTGCAATAAATTTACAACAATCTTATAATTATAACTATATTGAAAAAAAATGTTTTTGCTAAGGGTTGTTAAAAAATTAAAAATTGTTAAATTACTTAAAGTAAGGCTCATGAAAATGAGTACTCGGGGGTTTATGAGGTCGCTGATTACGAATCTGATGTTAGTTTTTTAAAATTAAAAATGGCGGATCCAATATGGAACTTGGGGTTCTTGAGGTCACTGACTACAAATTTAATGTTAGTTTTTTGAAATTCCAAATGGCGGATTTAATATGGCGGCCTATTAAAAAAAGATGTTAGGTGTTTATGAAACATGGTATTCGCACTGTTTTTTGCTTACTACTCGGAAAGTTTTGTGTCTTTTCTTTCAGTTTTTGAATGTCAATATTAGCTTGTCACTTGTTTCTAAACAAGATTTCGCACAAGGTATTTTTTTTCTCACAATCACTTTTTCGTTTCTGACGATATTTTAGCGTTAGCAATTAGTTTCTTTCTGTAGTCGCCTATAGCGTCACTCGTTCGTTTCTAATTCTATTTTTCCAGTAGGCTTTTATTTCTTGTTTGCACAAAAATAGTTACCGCTTGCGAGAGAATTTCTATAAATGTTTGCAATAAAAAAGTAGCATCATTTATGAATGATGGGTTTTGGAGCATGTTAACCCCTAAATAATAAGGGTTTTGTATTTCAAAAAAATTAATTAATTAGCTTAAAAATCGTTACTTGGGAGTTTGTAGGGTCGCTGATTACGAATCCGATGTCAGTTTTTCAAAATTCGATTTTCAAGCCAATTAATTATTTTTTTTTTAAATTCGGCTGCCATTTTGGATTCGACATTTTGAATTTTGAAAAACTAACATCAGATTCATAATCAGCGACCCCAAAAACCCGCAAGTGGTAATTTTCATGAGCCTAACTCAATTTTTAAATATTTTTATCCGTCATATTGGATCTGCCATTTTGAATTTTGAAAAACTAACATCAAATTCGTAATCAGCGACCACACAAACCCCCGAGTAACGAATTTCAAGTGAAACCAAAGAAATTTTAAAAAAGCTAGCGCCATATTGGATCAACCATTTTGAATTTTGAAAAACTAACATGAGATTCGTAATCAGCAACCACACAAACCCCCGAGTACCAAATTTCAAGTGAATCCGATGAAATTTTAAAAAAGTCGTCCGCCATATTGGATCCGTCATTGTGAATTTTGAAAAACTAACATCAGATTCGTAATCAGCGACCACATAAACCTCCGAGTAACGAATTTCAAGTGAATCTGGTGAAATTTTAAAAAAGTTGTCTGCCATATTGGGTCCGCCATTTTGAATTTAAAAAAACTGACATCAGATTCGTATTCAGCGACCACATAAACCTCCGAGTAACGAATTTCAAGTGAATCCGGTGAAATTTTAAAAAAGCTGTCCGCCATATTGGGTCTGCCATTTTGAATTTAAAAAATCTGACATCAGATTCGTAATCAGCGACCACGAAAACCACCGAGTAGTCATTTTCATGAGCCTCGTTCAATTTTCAAATTTTTTCGTCCGCCATATTGGATATAGTTATAATTATAAGATCGTTTTAAATTTATTGAACTACAATGTTTTTTTTAAAGTAATATAAATTTGTGGATCTTTGGCGTTTAGAACTGAAAAATTGATTAATTTTTGACAAAGTTATGAATGTTCGAACACAAAAGTGGTTTCAATCGAAACCGCTGGGCCTTAAAGGGTTAAAACTATTTATTTTCTTAAAATTGAAGTTGGCTTTTTATTGTAAATCACGTTCCGATCATAGTGTTTAAATTAAAAGCCAACTTCAATTTTAAGAAAATAAATAGTTTTAACCTGAAAAAGTGTGCAATTTTTAAACCTTTATATTTTTTTAATTAGACCCGGGACCAAAAAGAAAATTTTTGAGTGTATAGATTTCGTTGTGATTTAGAAGTTGTGAAAGTGCCAAATTTTTTTATTTTTCTTTAACGGAGTTATTAAGTTGTAAAGTACGCAACAATTCAGAAATCGCGTACTTTCAACTCAATATTTCTTGTATATTTAAAGGAAAAATTAAAAAAGTGATATGAAATCCTGAAAGTTCATCAAAAATACTCTATATTCGGTGAGTTTTTATTTAATTCAATAGTTCCACCTTCTCGTAATTAATTGATAAAAACGTCAAAATTAGGTTATTTGGCGGATCGACTTTAAGAACATATTTTATCTATTATTTTTATATTTTTACTAGTTTTTTTATTAAAGAATAATTAATTAACTAATTTTAAACCTGAATCAGTAAATTTTTTTGTACTTTTAAGAATTTTTCAATACTTTTTTAAATATTTTCTAATTGCTAAAAAAGTGCCATATTTCGTACCTTCTCCACTTTACAATCATATTTTAAGAAAAGTAATAAATATTTTAATATAATTCTTTTCATTTCGTTCTTCAGAGATCATACAGATTCATTTCTAAAAGTATCAATTTTTTTTTTAAAATTAGGCCGCAACGACTTAATTCGAAATATAATGGTCTGACCCAAAAGCAACCAATTGATGAAAATAATATTACGCAAATAATTAGTACGCTTTAAATTCACATTAACACATTCTGGTTTAAATAATATTTAGAACTTAGAAAAACACATACCAATATAACACTGTACTTTTTTTATTCATACACAATGATTTATAGTAAGGGAGCATTTACACCTTCGGTAAAAAATTCCAGAACAGAAAATTTTTCATTAGAGTAAGAGAGACAGACTGTGTATCTGACTCTCTTACTCCAATGCAAATTTTCCTTTCTGGACAATTTTTACAGAAGGTGTAAACGCTCCATAAAAGTACACAAACAGTCTTACTTCAGGGCCGGATTTACACCTTCGGGGGCCCTAAGCATTAGGCAGGAGTTACTAAAAAAGGGGCCCTCAGCACTAAGCCCTTATAAAATTTGAGATAAAAAATGTGACAACTTAAATAATAAGTGTTTAATATATATGTATTTCAATTTCGTTATAATATAATATATTTATAAACATTCTTTTACTTTGATTAGAGAAATTTAATATTTATATAATAAATTTAAAGAACATTTTTTTATATTTTTTAGCACCACTGCAAAATTTAAAAATTAAATTTTTTTTAATTTAAAAAAATATAATCTTGGAAAAATTTGGGGGCCCTAAGCAACTGCTTATTTTGCTTATACATAAATCCGGCCCTGTCTTACTTAAATTTGCAACTGCACAAAACAGTTGAAAACAACTTTTCGAGGAAATATAATTGTTCTACATTCAGTCGCATTCACTAGTATTCAAAACAAATCTGAAAGTAGCATTAAAATGTATTGACTTGTGTCCAAAACTTCTTTTGTAATAAATAACTTTTAATCGCATTCAAAGTAACGCAAAGTCTCACATTATTTTTAATAATTTACCATTCTTTTAATATTTTTGGTATATTAATTTTGAGTTCCAATGCGTAATTGTCGAATAACGGGATTCACAACACTTCAGCGCCAATGTAAAGCAATACTTTTGAATTTGATAATTTATGTAGGGCCCTAATTGGGAAATCTAAGTTTTTTTTGTAATCAGCGCCTCTTTGAATTTTCAAAAAATAAAGTCAAATTCGCCATTTACGACCACAAAAACCCCCAAGTAAAAAATTTCAAGCAAGATAAGCTTTTTTGACAATTGAGATGCTCCGGATCTTAAAAGGGCACCTTTACCATGTAAAGTCTATGCGGAAAGTGCCCTTTTAA
Organism: Leptopilina heterotoma; assembly: GCF_015476425.1. Lineage (NCBI taxonomy): Eukaryota > Metazoa > Arthropoda > Insecta > Hymenoptera > Figitidae > Leptopilina > Leptopilina heterotoma. The sequence goes on along the minus strand of NW_025111131.1, from coordinate 3,417,067 downwards.
GATCCGGAGTCTCAATTTCCTCCACTTGTTTATGGGCAATTCACGTGAGATTTAAGTCGACCTCTTATAATCGGCCAAAAATATCTTTTTTCTATTCTGTATCGAAAAAAAACAGATACGTATTTTTTTATTTATGTTTAATTGTCCAAATTTCCGAGTTATGAATTTTCGAAATTTTGGACTTTTAATTGTAGACCTATATTCAGTAGCTTATAAGTCCGAAAATATTGAGTTTAGGAAAAAGTTGTCAAAGAATGAAAGTTTTAGTTTTCTTTCGACTTTTAAGAAATGTAAACAAAAAATTTAAAAAAAAAATTTTTTTTTTTAAACAAATTAATTTTTTTTAACTTTGGGCCGGATTTTTTTTTATTTTTTTGTACCTTTTAATAGAGAGAAAATTTTCCAAAAAGTCCCGAAATGGGCCTGATGTGTTAAATGATTTTTAAAATATTTTCAAAAATCACTTGCAAGCATCGCTGTGGGATTTTTTTACAATTAACTTTCTAAAACTGCCCTTATAATATTGTTTAAGAAAAATAACTTTTGTCGACATTTTGTTGCAGCCATTGAAAAATTTAATTTCTAAAATAGTTGTATCCTGTAGCCTTACTATTTTGGATGCGATATTTATAACAGTAGAAGGTAAGTTGAAGGGTTTAGCTATAGAGAAATTAAAAAAACCAATAAAAAAATCTTAAAAAATGGTGTTTTTTCTTTAAAAATGTTGTCTAAATTGTTTAGTTAACATTTTTTAGTTTTTCTTAGAACAACATTTGAAAAAAGAACTTTTGATACATAAGAAATGTGTGTTAAAAAATTTTTCTTGTAGCATTTTAGTATTGAAATATGTATTTAAACATTATGTACAAACTTTGTACATCCCGTCCTTAATGGGTTAAATAGTAATTTAATAATTTTTTATAACTTTTATTATAAGATGCAGCCGATATTGTTTAGCGCTGTCATTTATTATTTATTGTTTATTTAACTTTGTTTTTGATACATTTTTGTTGATCGTTAAAATCTTTTTTAATTATTTACTATATCTTAAAAGACGCAGCCGATTTTGTTTAGCGCTGTCTTTCCAGGCGCGGATCCAGAAGCAAATTTGGGGGGGGCGATTCGTAAATTAAAACCTTATAGTAATGAAGGCATAGACATATTAATACCTAACATTACACTGTGAGTAAGTGTGTTTGGGGATCGGCGCCTGTGTCTTTCAATATTTCTTTTTAATAGTTCTTATTATTTTCAGTTATTATTTAGTTTTCACTTAAAGACGCAGCCGATATTGTTTAGCGCTGACTTTCAATTTTGCTATTTGATTTTTTTTTATTATTGTTAGTTATTATTTAGTGTTACATTATAAGTACTGCAACCACAGATCATTAACAAAAAGAACAATTAGGTTTATTAGATAATCAATTAAATAACTAGGTACAGACATCCGAACCGAAAAAGATTTAATGACAGACTGACTAAAATGTTTTCTTTTAACAAAAGAATATTGTTTAACATGAATATAATTGTTATTTATTATCGTAACTCAATTGTTTAAATAATTTAAATTTTTAACATTTAGTTATCTTTAAAAGACGCAGCCGATACTGTTCAGCGCTGTCTTGCTATTTTCAGCTATTTAACTTACAGTATAATACGAAGTCAATATTTTTCAACGCTGCTTTTCATATGTTTGATATAGTTTTCCTTTAAAGACGCATCCGTTATTGTTTAGCGCGTTATTAAACGTTCAAATAGTGCTCCCTCTTTTGTAAATAATTGACCTTGAGATTTATTTATAGTTAAAGCAAATCCTAATCTTATTGGAAATTGTTTTCTAGACATTTCAAATGGTATTTCTTCATTAAAAAGTGACAATGTTACTCATGGCAAAATTACAATTTCCTTTTTGTAGTTTCCGGTAAGTATTTCGGCATAAATTATATAATTTTCTAATTTTATCAATCTCAATCTTGTTCCATTACAAAGTCCTTTTTCTAAATTAATTCAAAACTTTGGTTGGCACAAGTGTATTTAATGTATTATCTTCTTCATCTTCCTCACATAAATCTGTACCTAAATATTCTCTACTTTATTAATTAATTCTTTTAAGAATTTCATTATTTAATTCGAATACATCGACTAAGAGCAGAAAAGCACAGAATCTAAAGTGGACAAGTTCAGCATCTGTACACCAAGTTGAACGTGGAAGAAGTGCCACTGAGTGACAGATGCCGATATAGATGTGAAACGAATGTTGTGCTTGGCTTCAGGTACAGATGCTGTACTTCACCGAAGACGAATGTTGTTTTACGTTGCAGAGAAAGTGAATATAATAAATTAATTAGTCAATAAAATTAGTTATTATCAATAATTATTATTTATATTAGGGGAGAGTGGGGCAAACCGGACCGGTGGGTAAACCGGACCCCCCTCAATATTTCCGAAATGGCGAAATTGGAAAAAGTGTTGTTTACAAATTTAAAACAACCATGTTTAGTATACCTTATTTTTTCAATCTGACAGTTTTAGCTTGCGTTTGTGCGACGAAGGGAGCAAAAGTTTTTTTTAAGTTTTTTTCTACACTTTTACGAATTTTTTCTTAAGGAAATTCTGAGGAAATCGAGTAATGTTTCCAAATATTAGGTCTTAGGTTTTGAAGGTATACACCTCAGGAATATTTACCACCAAAAACTTTGATGAATTTGCAAAGCGTTTCTTTTTGACAAACATTTATTCTTAAAATGGGCCTGTGGAGCAAACCGGACCGTTTTCGGTGGGGCAAACCGGCCATAGGATATTTCCATTGAATTAAAGTTTCATAAAAATTATTTTTAAATAAAATGTTTCTTTCATTAAACTATTTACTTACAATGAAAAATAATTGTCTTCCAATGAGAATTAGACCCTTTAATATTGTTTCTCTGATAATGACAGACATTTTTATTTTTTTATTAAAAAAAATATTTATTTAATTAAAATTCAATCCAATATTATTATTTTCATTACTACAACCATTGTTTACATGATTATTTATGTTTTTTATTATTGTAGATTATGTAAATGCAATATTATAAATAAAAAACCAAACGGTCCGGTTTGCCCCACTCTCCCCTATTAAATAATGTTAATTATTATTAATGTTAATAATAGAGTTGAAGTTACCGATCACCCCGAGTCAGGTTAAAAAATATAACAATATTATATTTTTTTTTATTAAACTTTTAAATGTTCAGTATTTTATTTTTATCATCGTTATAAATTTTTACTGGTAAACAAATAAGGATTTTTTTGTGTTATTAATTTTTTGTCTTTTGTTTATGAATGTTTTATTTATGTATTTTATTATTATTATAATTATTTATTATTATTTATTATTACATTATTTTATTATGTATTTTAAACAGAGACATTCATAAAAAATTAATTAAACGAATAATCTAATGTTACAAAATTATTTGTATGTGCCTGTAAAAAAAAGTATTGGGAGGTACGGGATTCCGCATTGCGAGTGCCAACCTGCCAATGCGGTATTCGCAAAATACCGCATTGGGTGTCATGGTGAATACGGAAATCAAGGGGTCCCAATGCGGTGCAAGTTTTAAGCTGTAAAAAAATAAAATACGCGACAGGAGTAAATAATTAATGGCATAGGGGAAAAATGCGAGTTAAAAGAATGAGAAAATAATAATAGTGAGTGTAAAAATGAAACTTTAAGAGAAAAAGGTAAAATGAACTGTCAAATATGAGTCCAATGCGGTACACAATCGGTACATAGTGCAAGTCGCCAGTAGAGGGCAGAAACAAGCAGAGCGAATCGAGCGAACACAGTGGCCCAGCTGTCATATGATTTGCATTACATTACTTTTCAATTTTTTACTTTATAACCGCGTTTCTGCATGAATCTAAACAATATCTTCGATTATTGTAATTTAGAAGATGCTTACCAATTGTACGTTGGCAGATTTAGTGAAAAGTGTCTGTGTTCGGAGATAAATGTGTAAGAAAATGTTTGTTTACCTATTTTATGTCATTCAAACCAGTCAAAGTTGCTTTTGCTGCCCAGCGCATTGAAATCAGCCTATGCCGCATTGGGATCATATTTGACAGTTTATTTAATCTTTTTCTCTTAAAGTTTCATTTTTACACTGACTATTAACATTTTCTCATTCCTTTAACTCGCATTGTTCGCCTCTGACATTAATTATTTACTCCTGTCACGTATTTTCTTTTTTTTTAAAGCTTAAAACTTGCACCGCATTGGGGCCCCTTGATTTCCGTATTCACCACGATACCCAATGCGGTATTTCGCGAATACCGCATTGGCAGGTTGGCACTCGCAATGCGGAATCCCGTACCTTCCAATACTTTTTTTACAGGGGTATTATGTGCAAATATAAATCCCATAATTCAAGCAAAAAACAACCCAATAAAAATCTATCACCCCTGTTTCATCGCTAGAAACGAAAAATCTTTACAAAGAACTAATAAATGATGAAACTTTCTAACTTTTGGAAATAAATGCTTTTGTAAGGTCGATTATTTCATACCTTAAAGCAAAAAATTGTATAACAGGAATAAACAGTTTTTAGTTTTTTCAACCCTGGTAAAAATTTCGGACTAATTCCGGATTAAATACTGACAGAATATTACGGATTAGTCCGAAAATTGTACGAAAAGGGTCCGAAAATGATCCGCGTTAGTCTGATATTAATCCGAACGAAAACCTGAATTCTAAAACACTCCGATGTAATTCTAAATGTCTACGAATTGAGTCCGTAATTAGTCCGCAACAATCCGAATTTATGACCGGTGAAGAATTCTTCTAAAATAAGTACGGAATTATCAGAAATCAATATGTAAAGAATACGGAATCAGTCCGCAATAATCGAAATTTAATCTAGTTAAAAAAACTTAATCCGTAAAGTGTCCGAAGCAATCCGAACTCTGTAAGCAAGAAATCCGATATTAGTCCGCAACAATTTGAAATTAAGTGTTGCAAAATCCTATTCCGAAACAAGTACGAAACAATCCGAAAACTGTATGCAATGAATTCGAAAATTGTCTGCAACAATTGGGATTTAAACCAATTGAAAGACATAATCCGAAACAATCCGAAATCTATATGCTAAGTATCCGAAAATTGTGTGAAATAATCCGGATTTAATCCAATTAAAAGGCATAATTCGAAACAAATACAAAATAATCCGAAATCTGTACGCAAAGAATCCGGTAATAGTCAGCGGCAATCCGAATAATATCCGATCAAAACACACCAGTCCAAAAAGAAGTCTTATAATAATATGGAATTTGTATATATATATACAAATCTACAGACAGTCCAAAACAATCCATATTCAATCCAATTCAAAGACTTAATCCGGAATGATTTTGGTCAGATAAATTCAAACTATAATTATAATTTCGTATGACAAATATTTTAGTCAGGTATATACCTGACCATAACCAGATTAATTCCGGACTTAATCGGACTATTTGCAAGTTGCGTATTGCCATACTAACTTTAGACTAGATCGTACTAATTCCGGATTCACTGGTTATACACAAACCTATTGAGTTTGGATTTATCCCAACTAATTCTGAGTGACGAAAACCTGACCATAAGCAGACTGTTTCGGATTAGCTGTGGATTCACTGGTTAAACCAATCGGATTACTTCTGCATTTACTAGTTGCATATAATCTGACTAACTTCGGACTAAATAGGACTAATTACGGATTTAATAGTTATAAAAAACGGTATTGATTTTAAACTTAATTCATGGTGAAAAACTCCACAATAAATCGTACTGTTGCGGACAAATTCCGGATTAGTCCGAAATCGGTCTGACTTTTTTATGGTATTTACTTATGGTAAATAAAATATTAACTTTTGCAGTCAATTTGATTTTACACTAGTATTATTAGTTATAATATTATAATTAACACTGATTATGTGTTAGTTTCTTGTCATTTCTTTTCGTGGCACTTTATAAATTCTATTATGAATTTGAACTCCCATGCGAGCGTGCGGTATAGTGGTTTAGTGTATTCGATTACGGTGCGTTATAATGTTAGATAGGTGTAGGTTCGAATCCCCAAGCGTTAGAAATTTTAAGTTAATGTCAATAAAATTGCGATAGGTATATCGAAAAATATGTTGAATGTAGCATAAAGTAATAATAATTAATATGTGTAACTTGTATAATTTTTTTTTATTAACATTCACTAACTTGTCCGGACTAAATTTTGACTGTTTCGGACTAATTCCGGATTAACTAGTTAAAATTAACTGATTAATGTCGGACTTCATCAGACCAACTCCGGATTTACTAGTTGTTCACAAACCGTATAGAGTTCGGATTTATTCGGATTAATTTCGGTTGACAAAAACCTGACCATAAACCGCACTGTTTCGGACAAATTTCGGATTAGTCCGAAATCTGTCCGGTTTTTTAACCAGGGATATGATTTACGATACTGTGGTACAAAGGTCATTGTAGAATACGTCAATGAAAACTTTAAATACTAGAGAAAAAGTTATTTACAATTTTGGAGATACTGAATTCTATGTCTTACTTAAGATTTATAAGCTTCTAGATATTTATTGCATTTATTGTAATAGTTTTTGGAAAACATCAAGCTTTAACAGGACAAAAATTATCTAATCAATATTTACTATGCCTTTTAAGTTTTATGATTAAAAGGATTTTTGGTAAAATAAGATATACACTGGAACTCCCAAGAGAGTCCGACCCAAGAGAGTCACCAGCTGTGGTCGCGGCGTTTAGAGACGTCAGAGGGGTACATATGGGCGGGGTCAAAATCAACTAAGGAAAAGCAGGAGTGTAAATTTTAAGTGTTCCTTTAAGGCCCTGGTTATTTACATATTTAAAACCTATTTTTTTAAGATTTTTTTGTTTCAAACTTTTTTTTCACTGTTAAATAAAATTAATCAAATTGAAATGAATTGATACAAAACATTTTTTTAATAATTTGATTCAAATTTTTAGTAATAGTTTGATCAAATTTGGTATTTATTTAATATTTTTGAGAAAACTGTTTATTTAATTAATGCAAATAATATACTTTATTTAAACATAAAATTTGTTTCTACATTAAATATTATCTAATAGTATCATAGAATTAAACTAAATATCTGAAACATAATTTTTGTTTAACTGAAATAAAATATACTTTTGAACTATCAATTTTTTTTATCTAAAAATGATCAATTTTTGTAATCAAACGATTTTAAATTATAAATTATAAATAAACATTATACATTTCTATTCACATTGATAACATTTGTTTAATTTATAATATAAAATTGTAAAAAAATATAAAAATTTATATTCATTTATATAAATAAAATAAATGGGCCCTTTTCATATGGACGTACAAATATTGTTTTCATAGACCCTACGGCCCTTAATGTTTACATTTTCAAAAGGTCAAGGTCACTCTCCAAGAGAGTCACATAAGACTCCGCGATGGACTCCCTTGGGAGTTCCAGTGTAATTCTTATTCTTGTTAAAATACTTGATGTTTTCTCTTTTAAGATAAAAATACTCATGATAAGTTTTTAATATTTTTAGTTATTAATTTAATTTGTTTTTCATTTTAAAAGTAGTTTGTGTGCTTGTATTCTTGTGTGGTATCTGATTTCTTTGTTGCTCTCAGAGGTGTTCCTAAAAAGGCTGTTTTTGAGTCAACCGGTCAAAGGTCATATTTCAATTTATGGTTTCCTTTAACATTTAGAAACACTTTTGATTTTGTTCGAGAAATCATTTCCTTTTTAGCAAGGTTAGAGTTGACCGTTAAGAAAAAGGAAATATGAAACTGCCCTTTTTATGGTGTCATCTGTGAGCAATAAAGTTGTGAGAGAACGCAAGTTTTTTAGAAACAGACTACCTAGAAATTTGACTAGTCTGTTTAGTGTAACATTGTGAAGTCCTTTTTAGTTAATTTGTACATGTGTTTTTATGTGTGAGAAAAAAATAAAGGTTAAAAATATACAGGATGTAACACGGCAAAAAGCAACTAGCTGCAAAAGGATCGCTTTTAAATTACTACAAAATAGTAAGACGCGAATTAAAAGACGCGGACATTCTAAACACAGAATTACAAAGCAAATCGATAAGAGATAAAGAGTGTTAAAATAAAAATAATACAATATTAATATCTATAATATATTCTGGTCTTAAACCTATTACAGTTTTACTCACCACATGGTGTTCTATTGGTTATAGTTAGAGTTTTTAATAACTTGATATAAAAATACTGAAAATTATAAGTCTTTATATTTAGTTTTAATACCTATTAATTTTTAACAGCTTGAAATAGATTATGAAAAAATAATTGAAACTTACAAAGAGGCGCGCCCTTACGAAAATGTATGACATGCAAAACATGTCATGCGCGCATGGCATTATATTTGTGACGCCACGCAAATAATGTCATGAAAGTTGTGACATAAATTTATGTAGTGCGGAAAACGCCACTATAAAATTGGTATTTGCAGTGTGTAAAGATTATTTTTTTAAAAATTAATTATATACAGAGTAACTATAATATATGTTTTTAAAAACAAGTCAACACAATTTTTATAGTGCTATGAATTTTTAAAAAACTATACCCAAAAAATTCAAATTTATAGATAACAAAATTTCTATGTAGTTTTTCACAGAAACTTCATAATATAATTTATTTGCTTAAGATTTAAAAATCTATACAAAAGAGTCTTTACAAAGTCCTTAATATAATTGATTAAACAACACATTCATTCCTTTTCATAATACATTTGATAAAAGCTGTAATTTTTTTGATTGAATTCTTATCTGGATCTTTTAGTAGGTCAAGACATATTCTCCCAATTTCGTTTAGACTATTAGGAACATTTATATATTTCTTCCTTTCTGTATCAAATGTTTTACGAATCATCGTTTGATGCATGTATAATTTTGTTTAATTACTTTATAAAGATAAAGAATTATTCAACATAATATACTATAGAAACCTTTTTTCATACTCCGCTGCTGGTTGTCCACTGCCGAACTTCATCGATGTCTTTGATGAGCTGGGATAAGTGGACGCTTATCCACTGCCAGACATGATTGACATCATGGATATGTTCAGTGGACCTTGCCGTGGTGGTAGGGCTTTTCACTAAAGCGCAACCAAACAGCAAGAAAAAATGGATTCACAAAATTTGCAGAAGGTACCCCATTTGTGCAGGCCGGAAACGGGATATCTCACCATCAGTCCCAGGGCTGATGTACAAGTGCGCGTGGATTATGGTGGCGCACAATTTTTTGAAATGCCACAGGTAATCGTGGAAAGGTTAGATCCACAAAAGATCGTATAGAAGGAGAAATAATAAGAAAAGGAAGCAGTAGATAAACAGAGGGGGTTCTAGATAGAAGGAATCTGTTACCGACTTTACCGACATTAAAATTTGCAAAATGGGGTTGATGACTCAGAATTTTGCAATTTCGATTGATGACTCATCATCATTAGTATTTCCAGTTTTTGTTTTTTACAGGGTGCATTCTTTAATGATGACACACAATTTCTTTTTTCCCGGAAAAAAGAGAAATTATTTTTTAGGTCTAAAGAATGTAGGTATTTAACATTTCGCGGAATTTTTTGTTTTTTTCAAGCGCCAAGGAATAGAAACATCGTTATCTAAAAAATGTAAAAAATTATTTTTGCATGGACACTAATTAAAAATATTGGTCATATATTGACATCACTTTTATAGAACGTGAGAAAAAAATTTACTATATAAAGAAATTCTTTAAACTATTTTTTTTGAATTGTTTTTAATATTTCTTAAACTATTTCTGAGAATTGTTTTTCGTAATTTTTTTAACCTTGAAAAAAAGTATAAAAGACGAGGTGGTTTGTTAATAATTATTAGTCACTTTTAAATTTGTGCTCGATACAGTGAAGTGGTGCGTGTTTTTTAAATAAAATTTTTTTTTTTAATAAACAAAAAGAAAATAACGGAAGAAAAAAATGTATACCATGGATTTTTCAAAATTAATTAAAATTATGGAAGACGCTTATAATATAGTAAAAAAGATAGGAAATAAAACAAAATCATTACAAGAATCAGAAAAGTGGATTAAATTAGGATTAAAAAATATTCGCTATTTAAATAAAATTTTAAAAGGCAGATGATGCATTAGTGTAAGCGAACGAAAAAGAATTAAAACAACGGTAGAAATTTTGCCAACCATCAATCACAGATTTATTGAAATACAGAAAAGTGGAGGCAACATTGGGAAAAAAGTTAAATGGGTAAATTTAGAGACAGCATTTGAGAATAGAATTAGAACTGAAACTGTTGTTAACTTAAAACATAAAGATTCATTTAACTTCTTGAAAGATTCAAAGTCTCACATAAAATCTCGTTTAAAAAATGTCTTTAAAAAAATAGTAGTTTAAAAGTAAATTTTGTTTTTATTGGAAATTTTACAACTATGGAGAGTGGTGAAAATATAAAAGAAAGAAAATCTTTTAATACAATAAATGAAATTATTTTCCCCTCCTCAGACTAAGATTCTATTTTAAATAAAATGAATGATTATATTCTCAAAGAAGTTGAGGAATTTAATAAGAAAAAGTCAGGTTGGTCATTGAAAGAGATTTTAAATTTAATGGTAAATATAAATAGACATGCTCCAATTCAAGTAGGTTGTTGTGAAAATATTGAAATACCAAAATTCTTAAGGGATAAAAAGGCTGTTGTGAATATAAAAAATTATGATGAACATTGTTTCTTCTGGTCAATAATGGCAGCCTTGTACCCTGTTAAAAATAATTCAAATTTAATCAGTTCTTATCCTGATTTTAGAAATCTCTTAAAATATGAGGGAATAAGTTTCCCTATAAGTTTAAAAGATGTTTCTAAATTTGAAAAACTGAATAGTTTGAAAATAAATATTTACGGTTTAGAAAAGGTTGGTAAAAATAATGACGAGATTGTTCCTCTATATTTAAGTGATAATTTTTCTAAAAAAGACTCCATCCATTTATTAATGTTTAAAAAATCGGAAACTTTTTCTACAATAGATTTATTTGATAAGAATGACATTAATAATTTTACAAATAATAATAAGAATAATAACTATCATTTTGCATGGATTCGTAATTTGTCACGATTGGTAAAATCACAAATTACAAAACATAATTGTCGAACTTGGCTGCGTGATAGATGTTTAAATCATTTTAATCAGGAAAGTTAATTAATTAAACATAAATCAAATTGTTTGAATTTAAATAAACGTAATGTTATTTTACCAACAGAAAATGACAATATTTTGAAATTTAAAAATTTTAGATTTAAAAAAAGGTTCCTTTTGTATTGTATGCCGATACTGAAAGTTTATTAGAACCTGTGAATAATAAAAATAAATTAATTTCTAGAGCGTTTAGGAAGCATATTCCAACAAGCGTTGCATTTTATTTAAAATGTGATTTTAACGACTCATTATCCTGTTTTGAAAGTTATAGAGGGGAAAATTGCATTGCATGGTTTATGCAAAAATTAATAAATATTGCTGACATGATAGATTTATATGGAAAAAACTATAGTACCAATGAAAACTTTATCTAGCCAACAAGAATTCGAGTTTAAAAATGCGAAAATTTGTCATATTTATAAAACTCCATTTATTGAAGATGAAAAAAAACACCGAGATTATTGCCATTTTACTGGAAAATATAGGGGCGCTGCTCATCAGGGCTGTAATATTAATTATAAGAATTCTCAGTCAATTCCTGTAGTTTTTCACAATTTATCGGGATATGATGCACACTTTTTTATAAAAGAATTGTGTACTAGTTTCGAAGGACCTGTAAAACTTTTGCCTATTAATAAAAAAAAATATATTTCATTTACGAAATATGTAGATATAAAGAATGTAAATTTCAGATTTATAGACTCTTTTAGATTTATGCCCAGTAGCTTAGATAAATTAGCCAGCTTTTTAAATAATACAGAAGGAAATATTACTGCAAAATATTGTAGAAATATTGTTAAATTTAATTTACTAAAAAAAGGGAGTTTTTCCAGACTTATATTTGAAAACTGACGTTTTACTCTTAGCTGATATTTTTGAAAATTTTAGAAAAACGTGTTTATCTGCATATTATTTAGATCCCTTACATTATTTTACAGCTCCAGGACTTGCTTTTGATGCAATGTTAAAATTAACGAAAATAGAGTTAGAATTATTACAGGATATTGAAATGCTACTTTTTATAGAGAAATGTATAAGAGGAGGAATTTTACAATGTTCAAATAGGTATGCAAAAGCAAATAATAGATTTATGGGACAAGATTTTAATTCAGAAATTGACGAATCCTATATAATGTATTTTGACATAAACAACTTATATGGTGCAACAATGAGCAATTTTTTACCTTATTCTGATTTTAAATGAGAATCTAATGTATTAGAACTTGATGTATTAAAAATTGAAGCTGATTCTCCTCATGGTTATGTTTTAGAAGTTGACTTAGAATATCCTGAAGAGATTCATGATTTACATAAAGATTTACCCTTATGCCCGGAACATTTTATCCCCCCTGCTGTAGGGAGCAAATTACCAAAATTGATACCTGATTTGTTTCCAAAAACAAAATACATTATTCATTATAGAAACTTAAAATATTATTTACAGCTAGGAATGAAATTAAAGAAAATTCACAGAGTTTTAAAATTTAAACAATATAAATGGCTCAAAACAGTGTATTGATTTAAATACTGAATATAGAAAAAATTCTACAAATATATTTGAAAAAAACTTTTACAAATTAATGAATAATTCTGTTTTCGGGAAAACAATGGAAAACATTAGAAAACATAAAGACATTAGAATTGTTACAAAATGGGAAGGCAGATATGGAGCGAAAGTTCTTATCTCTAAACCGAATTTCCACAGTTGTAAAATTTTCGACGAGGACTTAGTTATAATAGAAATGAATAAGCTTTAAATTAATTTTAATAAACCAATTTATGTTGGGTTTACCATTCTTGACATTTCAAAACTTTACCTGTATGATTTTCATTATAACTATATAAAAAAGACATTTTCTAATAAAGCAAAATTACTATATACTGATACTGATAGTTTAATCTATCACATTAAAGTGCCAAATATGTACGAATATATTAAACAAGACTCACACCATTTTGACACATCTGACTACCCTATAAATAATTGTTATGGTATACCATTAAAAAATAATAAAGTTTTAGGCTTAATGAAAGATGAGTGTAACGAGAAAATAATCACTGAATTTGTTGGATTAAGATCCAAGCTATATACATATAAGTTACTAAATGAAGAAAAAATAGAAAAAAAGCTAAAGGGGTTAAATCTTCAACATTAAAAGAAATAACATTTGAAGATTATAAGAAAACACTTTTATCGTATAAAAATTTGACAAAAAAGCAGTATTCTATTTGCAGTAAAAAGCATGATGTTTTTACTATTGAAACAAAAAAGAAAGCGTTAAATTAGTATAATGATAAAAGAGTACTTTTACCAAAAAATACAGATACGCTACCTTTATTCATTATCATCTGTCTCTCTCATAATTATATTATACGTTAAGTCGATGTCTCATCTTATTGAAATCGTGTGCGTTATCGCAATTTCTCCTCTGCTTCTAAGACATGATGTTTTGTCTTTGCTTCGTGAATTTGTAAACTATGGGGCTGGGTATAAAAAGAGACCCCGTAGTAGGAGGTTCATTTAAAAAAGTGATTTTGAATTAGAAACATGTTCAAGTGAAGTGCAGTGATTTCTTTTATTAATTAATTGAAAGTGAATGAACAGTGAAAATATTATTTAAAATTATTAAATATTCATAAAAACTTTTTTAATTAATTCAAAATTATTTCTATAATTTTTTGACTTTTTTTAAATTCTTGTTCTTATTACAATTATTTTGATATTTTTTTTCAATAAAATTCTAATTTCTAAAAATAATTTAATATTTATTAATTTTCTAATTATTTTTTATTCAATTTTTGAATTTTTATTTATTTATTAAATATTAAAGATTATTTTAAAATTTATGTAATTCCTGATAATTTTTTTTTCAATAATTATTTTTTTAATTTTGAAAGAAAATATTTAAAATTTTCAAATTTAATTTAAAAAATTTTTTTAAATTAATTTTTCTTGAAAACAAGTTTTTCTATTTTATGAATTTTTTTACTAAATTTAATTTTTTTTAAAAATTATTTTAAATTTATTCATTCCTGATAATTTTTTTTTAATTTAATAATTTTTAAATTATGAAAGAAAATATTAAAAAAAAAATTTTTTAATTTTTCTTGAAAACAAGTTTTTCTATTTTATTACTTTTTTTTACTAAATTTTTAAATGTTTAATAATAAATAAATAAATAAATTAGGGTCATTTGGGGTAAATGTAAACAAGGGGTAAATGTAAACAGTAGATGTTTCAGCTAAATTTACAAATTTAAAAATAAGTACGACGTCAATATTTTAACCTCAGCTCACCTACAAGATGTTTTGAGTATTGCCAATATTTTATTTTGACAATTGGCAATGCCATAGTGTAAGTTATTTTTTAATGCAAAAAAGATTGAAAATCAAAATTTTACTGTTTTAGTATCTTGTCTCGCATTTGCATAAAAATAAATTTAAAAATCAAACAAAAATATGTAATTCTTTCTTATTAATGCCCTAACAAAAATTGACTTTGATTTTTGATTTTCGTCAATTTAGTTAATAAATAATTAAGTGTTTACATTTACCCCGAGAATTCGAAAACTCGGGGTAAATGTAAACAGAACTTGAACTACATTTTAAAAGAAAATAATTGAATAAATTTGCTTCTATTTCACAATTTCATTAATTTGGCAATGTAAAATTACATAGAAAAGGAAATTAGGTTCTCTTTGAAAAAAAATTTTTTTTTTTGAAAATTTGATCAATTTTTAAAAATATTTTTAGGTTCATCCGCCATTTTAAAAATTTAAAATTTGACTTTAAATTCGTATTCAGCGACCTCAAAAACCCCCTAGTAGCCAGATTCAAGCAAATTTAATCAATTTTTAAAAATATTATTTTTAGGTTCATCTGCCATATTAGATCCACCATTTTGAAATTTAAAAATTCGATTTTAGATTTTTATTCAGCAACCTTAAAAACTTCTTTTTACCAAGTTGAATAAAAATCTATTAAAATTTGTTCAAGTTATTAAAGTTTGATTGTTTATTTATATGATACATTAACAGTCAACTGGTTGATTTACTATACATCTACGAAGAATTTTTTTTCAGTTTTTCCATCCCTTAAAACAGTAGTACTTGAAATAACTTGTTTCTTAAACCTCGTTTAACTACAGTGGTGTTTACATTTACTCCGAATTTTAGGAAAATTTCAAAATCTCGGGGTAAATGTAAACACTCAGTTTTAGGCGATTCAGGTGCATCAATATTTTTTTGTACCTCATAAAATTTTTCTAGGGAAGTAAAGTAAGGGTGCGATCCCATCCCTATTGAAAATCCCCATATGGGAAACCATATGGGAAACCACATGGGATCCTATGTCAAAAACCATGTAAAACCCTACTTCCATGAAGGAAACCACGTGGTTTACCATGTGGTTTCCCATGTCAAACCATATGGGAAATTGAGACAGGATTTTAGTTAGGAATAGACATGGGGAATTTGAACAGTTCATCTATGCATAAAACCATATCAAATCCCAAATGTTTTTCCCAGTCAAATCCTAAACCGAATCCCATGTGAAAAACAGTATCATTTATTTATAATTATTTTCCCAAGTCAATCCCCAAGTGAAAAACAGTATCATTTATTTATAATGATTTTCCCATGTCAAATCCTAAACCAAATCCCATGTGAAAAACATTATCCGCCTTATTGAATATCCCTACATGGGAATCCACTTGGAATTTTACAAGGGATTTCACATAGGATTTTATATGGGAATTGACATAGGATTTCATGCAAGATTTCACCTAGGATTTAATATGAGATATCACATAGTATTTTATTAAAGATCCAATGAAGAAATTTTCAAAGGATTAAAAATTATTTAATAAAAAATTAAATAATAAATAGTATTAGTGTTACAAGTCATCAAAAAAGTAAAAAAACGATCATTTGAAACACGTCCTCTCTGCTACAGGTTCTCAGCTTTTATATACTTCCAGAGTCGTCTCAACAGCAAGAGAAGTCACTTTCGCCACCTAGCGGTGAAAGTATAGGAGCGACAGTAATTTTTATCATTACTAAGGAAACCATGTGGAATACCACGTAGGATTCCATGTGGTTTCCTACGTGGGGATTTACATGGGATTTTACTTAGGAATTCATTTGGGAATTTATTTCTACTTAAATTCCTAAGTAAAATCCCATGTAAATCCCCACGTAGGAAACCACATGGAATCCTACGTGATATTCCACATGGTTTCCTTAGTAATGATAAAAATTACTGTCGCTCCTATACTTTCACCGCTAGGTGGCGAAAGTGACTTCTCTTGCTGTTGAGACGACTCTGGAAGTATATAAAAGCTGAGAACCTGTAGCAGAGAGGACGTGTTTCAAATGATCGTTTTTTTACTTTTTTGATGACTTGTAACACTAATACTATTTATTATTTAATTTTTTATTAAATAATTTTTAATCCTTTGAAAATTTCTTCATTGGATCTTTAATAAAATACTATGTGATATCTCATATTAAATCCTAGGTGAAATCTTGCATGAAATCCTATGTCAATTCCCATATAAAATCCTATGTAAAATCCCTTGTAAAATTCCAAGTGGATTCCCATGTAGGGATATTCAATAAGGCGGATAATGTTTTTCACATGGGATTTGGTTTAGGATTTGACATGGGAAAATAATTATAAATAAATGATACTGTTTTTCACTTGGGGATTGACTTGGGAAAATAATTATAAATAAATGATACTGTTTTTCACATGGAATTCGGTTTAGGATTTGACTGGGAAAAACATGTGGGATTTGATATGGTTTTATGCATAGATGAACTGTTCAAATTCCCCATGTCTATTCCTAACTAAAATCCTGTCTCAATTTCCCATATGGTTTGACATGGGAAACCACATGGTAAACCACGTGGTTTCCTTCATGGAAGTAGGGTTTTACATGGTTTTTGACATAGGATCCCATGTGGTTTCCCATATGGGGATTTTCAATAGGGATGTGAGCAGAATACATCGACCGAAAGCAGAAAATCATGAGAGTGGAAAGAACAACAATATCTACCTATCTCTTTTGCACTCATGATTTTCTGCTTTCGGTCGACGTATTCTGCTCACATGGGATCGCACCCTAACAAGTTCATGCAAAAGAAATCCGTCCGTTTTACATTTTAACCAAAAAAACTAATGTTTTTGGTGAAACATAGATATTCCGTTTACATTTACCCCAATTGACCCTATTTGAAATTTTTAAAACATTATTATTTTGTTTGTTAATTAATTCTTATTTTTAAATTTTTTCTTTTTTTCTTGCATGGAGAAATTAAAAATAAAAATTTTTAAAGTTATTAAAAAAATAGTTAACAGTAGAATGTTAACATTTACAGTTGAAACAATTGAAATAAAAATAAAAGCCCAGTAAGAAGTAAGGAATTGAGAAGAATTGGACATTTTTAACTTTTTGCAGAAAATGTTAAATTATCAATTTTTTTGAATTCCGTTTCTGTCCATTTTCTATGTATTCCTTTTTGAGGCAAAGATTTCTTGAAAGTGAATTCCAATCAATTCCGTTTTAATATTTCTTTAATTTTTGAATTTTTGTGAGATAAGTGCTTCTAAAATTCGGTAATCATAGTACAGTTTGAATAGCTGAGCGGACAAGCTGTTTGTCTCCGACAATGAAGCTTGAGGGTTCAAATCTTCGAACCGTCAAATTTTTTTTCCGCCTAAAATATTAAAACGGTATTCAAAAGAATAAACTTAGCTTCTTTTCGGCTTCTCCAAATGAAAATGAAAAGAATTGGTCACAAACGGAATTTAAAAGAATTAAAAATTTCGAATTCTTATTAATTCCTTACTTCTTACTGGGAGGTTGTGAAAACATGGAAGGTTACAAAAGTATGCAAGTTGTTATCCAAGCACCTAGGAAATGGCTCCTAGACTGTAACACGCAAAAGTTCCAAGAATTATGTATGACTGGATTTTCTATCCGTGCAAGGGATGTATTTAATAATGTGATGACTCCGGATTCTACAGTCTTCTTAACTTTTAACAACATAAAAGGAAAAGTTCATAGCATGTTTAACGGGTACTAGATCAGAAGAGTTGATATGGATTTATGTGACATTTTGGTAAGTAACTCATTCATAAAAAATTATTAATATTACACAGGTACACAAAAAAAATTCGTTGAAAGGTTCCTTTGACCAAACCTGGTGTATTATATGTTTTTGGGGTCGCTGAAAACGAATCTGAAGTCCGTTTTGCTCCATCACGTCAGGATTTTTCCTAACCTCAAAATACATATCAGATTTTACGTGACAAATAAAATTCTATAAATATTGACAGATTTACCTCAATCTCGGTATTAAGGCTTTATTGGGGTTGCTGATTACGAACTTAGAGGCAGATTATTAAAATACAAAATGGCGGATCATATATGGCGGTCGGATTTATAAAAAAATCATGAATTTTAACAAAACTTGGTATCAAGGGGTTTTTGGGGCCGCTAATTATGAATTTTAAGTCAGATTTTTAAAATAAAAATGAAGGATTTAATATAGCTGTCGGATTTATGAAAATTTCTTGAATTTTTACAGAACTTAGTATCTGTGAGTTTTTGGACTCTGACATATAACGGAATAACTCAGTTGCCCGACGTTACAACGTGAAGTTGCCCTAGATACAGACCCACAAAAGAATTCCTGCTCAGTGACCTTAAAAACACCTAGATACCAAGTTCTGTAAAGATTCAAGAAATTTTTATAAATCCAAGTTTCGGAAAAATTCAAAAATTTTTTAAAAACACGACCGCCATATTTGATCCGCCATTTTGTATTTTGATAATCTGTCTCTTAGTTCGTAATCAGCAAACCCAATAATAAGCCTTAATACCGAGTTTGAGGTAAATCTGTTAATATTTATAGAATTTTATTTGTCACGTAAAATCTAATATGTATTTTGAGGTTAGGAAAAATCCTGACGTGATGGAGCAAAGCGGACTTCAGATTCGTTTTCAGCGACCCCAAAAACATATACTACACCAGGTTTGGTGAAAGGAACCTTTCAACGAATTTTTTTGTGGTCCTGTGTTATCAATATATTGCTTTTTGATTTATTTTTGTAATATTGTCTTTGTTAGTTACTTATTAATTATTTATTTAATAATAATTTATTATATCCCAGTAAAAAAAGTATTGAGTGGAGCGTTTAGGAATTAAGTGAAGCTCTGAGCTAATACGGATTCGAGTAAAATCCGTATTGGGACGTTTGACTCAATCTTTTTTTCATCTGCCGAATACGGTCTTACTTTAACATTAAAATTAAAATCACAAGAGCAGAGTACACATTATAAATTGAAAGCACAATTGTCCTGGAATGTAAAAATGCCGATTTTGATAAGAAACAGTGAATATTTGTTAAAAATTGGTAAAAGCAAAGTTTGACAAGCGCGACTGAATTAACCATGTGAATAAATGAAGTGGTAATTTAAATGGACGAAATGGACTAAAAGAAATCTACTTCTACCGACAGAAAGTTCCTAGAGAATTGTGGTAATTCACAAAACAATAAAATTTCATTGTTTTACAATTCTCTAGAAACTTTCTGTTGGTAACAGTAGATTTCTTTTAGTCCATTTAAACTTAGCACTTCATTTATTCACATGGTAAATTCAGTCGCGCTTGATAAACTTTGCTTTTACCAATTTTTAACAAATATTCACTGTTTCTTATCGAAATCGGCATTTTTACATTCCAGGACAATTGTGCTTTAAATTTATAATGTGTACTCTGCTCATGTGATTTTAATTTTAATGCTAAAAAATCTAAATGAATAAATGTACATTAATAAAATTAATTAAAATTAATTAAAAAAAAAAATTAAAAATTAAATTAAAATTAATTAATTAAAATTAATTAATTAAATTAATAAATTAACAGTTCATATATCTGTAAAGAATGTAGAATCTTTTACATGCAATAGTAGTAATTGAAGATGACCACTTTTTTATTAAAGACATAATGTGGAGGGATGTCAAGATATAGCAAATTTCTAGCTTCTACATCAATTTTATTTAATTCAAACCATGCAGTCAGTGTAGTATAAACATTCCTGTTAAAAAATTGTTCTTCTTGACGTTCTTTAAAATATATATTTTGTTCGCTTTCATTATGAATAGCTAATCTGTAAATTGTATGTAACAAATCATGAAGTGGAAATTCAAATATTCTATACATTGCTTCAGGAGGACCTACATATCTTGTATATATATCCTGCTTTATCTCATCATATAC
This sequence comes from Leptopilina heterotoma, assembly GCF_015476425.1. Lineage (NCBI taxonomy): Eukaryota > Metazoa > Arthropoda > Insecta > Hymenoptera > Figitidae > Leptopilina > Leptopilina heterotoma. The sequence continues at coordinate 3,396,532 of NW_025111131.1, read as the reverse complement.
AATACTTACATCTTTACTAATATTTATCTTTATTACGTTCCTTATTTTTAATAACTGGTTCATGAATTGTTTAACTAATTAAATAAACGTGTATTAATATTTTCATCTGGTATTTTTAGTATTCGGCGGATGAAAAAAAGATTGAGTCAAACGTCCCAATACGGTTTTTACTTGAATCCGTATTGGCTCAGAGCTTCACTCAATTACTTTCTTTTTTACTGGGATTAATTAAATAATTTTTTTATTGCTTATTTTTATTCATTTGTTGATTAATTATTATTGGATTGTTTATTTAATTTTTATAAATTTTATTTATTATTGCATTCAATAATAATTTATTATGTATTATCAATATATTGTTTATTTTTTTAAATATTGTTTTGTTAGTTAGTTATTTTATTGTTTATATAATAATTATTTTATTATTATTATATTGAAATATTTTTAATTACTAATTTACTGAATTATATTAATTAAATAATTATTTTTTTATTGTTTATTCTTCCTATTTATTACTTCATTTGTTTATTATTTCTTTAATTTTTTAAATATTATTTATTATTTCATTTAATTAAAATAATAATTTATTATATATTAACGTATTTTATTGTTTACTTAATTTATTTTATTTGTAAATTGTTTATTATTATTTCATTGACTCAATTTTTTTAATTATGAATTTACTGGTAGATCAAAATCTTTTAAAGAAAAGGAATTCATCGTCAAAATATTATGAATTGTTTATGAAGCCCATAATTCCCCTTGATCCTGTTGCATTTTAGGGAAATAAAAATGCATTTTATACTTTTGGTAATTGTACTTTGCAAGCTTTATCAAGACATTTATCCCATTCATCATTAGCTGATATCAATTGCTTTTCTTTAGCGGATTCAAAAAATGTTGGAAAAAATACATTATTAACAGTTCATATATCTGTAAAGAATGTAGAATCTTTTACATGCAATAGTAGTAATTGAAGATGACCACTTTTTTATTAAAGACATAATGTGGAGGGATGTCAAGATATAGCAAATTTCTAGCTTCTACATCAATTTTATTTAATTCAAACCATGCAGTCAGTGTAGTATAAACATTCCTGTTAAAAAATTGTTCTTCTTGACGTTCTTTAAAATATATATTTTATTCGCTTTCATTATGAATAGCTAATCTGTAAATTGTATGTAACAAATCATGAAGTGGAAATTCAAATATTCTATACATTGCTTCAGGAGGACCTACATATCTTGTATATATATCCTGCTTTATCTCATCATATACAATACTTACATCTTTACTAATATTTATCTTTATTACGTTCCTTATTTTCAATAACTGGTTCATGAATTGTTTAACTAATTAAATAAACGTGTATTAATATTTTCATCTGGTATTTCTGAAGACATAACAAATTTATCAACATCATCTGCTGTCTGAATTATGTCATTTTTATGTAAATATAATAATAAATGTATATGTGGTAAACCTCTCTTCTGAAATTCAATAATATATGTGTAAGCAATACACATTCCAATTTTTTTAGTAATTTCATTCATTAATTTTTTAACTTTTAAATTAAATATTCTATTAACTATATTTGGCCAACTTAGTACACCCAGGCAACCAGTTACTTGTTAGACAATTTCCTCAGTGATCACAGGTTACCAATAACGCAGTTACTAGTATGTTACAAGTTATTCAGTTAACATCATAATGGTTGACTTTTACAAGTTACACTTGTGTTCATTTGTTACCGTGAAAACTTGTAACATACTAGTAACTAAAATTAGTGATCCTAAAATCACTGAAAGTTTGTGCACATGAGTTTAATTTTTGTTATTCATGTATTTATTGAATATATTTTATCATTTAATTTACATGAAATATTTAGGTAAACAATCATGTCATAAGACAAATTAAATATATTAAAATCTTTCTAGACCGGTTCCATAAATAATTTTGTATGAAGACATCTAAATTTGCCTCAGTTGTATCTGTAAGAATTATTAATTTTGCTATTAAAACAATATTATATTTAAACGTTCACGCTCTGAAAGAAATCAAATATTTTCTAAATTACACTGAAAAAAATAATAGGCATAATGTGATTTTTTACTTATTTTGCCCAAGTACAAAATCAATACATGCAAAGCAAATTGTTTGTTAAAAAAAAATTTTGCCTTAATTAATAAGATTACAACCTTTTGTCTTTTATCAAGTAAATGGTTTATATAATACATATATACCTAATGTTAAATCGAATTTTAAAATTAATTAAAAGAATAAATACCAAAGTATTTTATGCTATAGAAATAAAATTATTTTATACATTAAAACTATATATGTAGACACATAAAACTGGTCCATTTTGGTTGTAGAGTTCACACACGTATAACTATTTTTAAAATTGACAAAGTGGTTCTCTTATTTTTCTTATTTAATTAAAATAAAATAATAAAAATAAAAGTTTCTCTAAATATTCAAATAAAGATTTGTCTTGTGATTATAACCTTATTAATTAAGACAAAAATTGCTTTTTTTAATGCTGTTTTATGGTCTCTTAAATTTCTAGATTACGTGCGACAAACAGTTATCACCAAAAGAATACGACACTGCCTGGTTTAAATGACGTGAAATTGGTAAACAATCATTTTCGAACAAGTTTTTCTCTTCACACAGGAACTTTTTACAAAACTTGCCCACGAACTAATGACACAAATCTTCTTAATTATCTAAAATCGAAAGATTTTTTTAATCCTTTCAGAAACGTGGTTGCAAAATGGGAAATACTGTAGCAATGTAATGCGAATAATATTGACAGCTGAGCCTTTACGCTCGCTGCATGCTTCTGCCCTCTAACGGCAAATGGCTGTAATAAACATCTTTTTTTTTTTTTTTTTTTTTTTTTTTCTGTCATTACATTACTTTTGTATTTCCCATTTTGCAACCACGTTTTTGAAAGGATTAAGAAAATCTTTCGAATTTAGATAATTAAGAAGATTTATGTCATTGGTTTGTGGGCAGATTTTGTAGAAAGTTCCCGTGTGGTGAGAAATACTCGTTCGAAAATGATTGTTTACCAATTTCGTGTCATTTAAACCAGGTAGTGCCGTTTTTGCTTTTGTTCTCAGACAAAAATTGCCTATATGTAAAAAACATCATTTGCCATTTTTTTAATGTGAACTCTATAGTTCACTTTTATGAAAGTATTTCCTTTTATTTGAAAAATAAATGTAATGTAAAAAATTGATTTCTCACAAACATTTTCAAAATCAAAATTTTCTCGCTTTTATTTTGTCAAAGTAAATTTTTTAAAAACTCACCCATTTACAAATTAGTATAACTATTTACTCAACAAGTGAAGATAACTTTTAAGAAATAAATAATCATATTTGCTGAACGCTAATTTTTGTTAAAAAATTTTAGTGTACAAAAAGTTAATTTGTCGCAAGTCAAAAAGTTTGTGAATTGTCTTAACATGTGTGTAAATAAATAATTTTTGCTATAAAGAAGACATTTTTCCTTGCAAAGATATAATTTAAAAAAATATTAAAATGCATTGAAGAGTTATTGAATTTTCCATTCTGATAGCCTGATTTAGTTTTGTTATTCTTTATTTACAATTTTGATTTATTTTATATTCAAGTGTCAAAATTTTATTCTCTATATTTATATATATTTTATTCTCTTTATTCTATTCTCTATTTTATTCTTATATGAGTTTTTAGACATTCATTTCAAGTTGTATTAAATTGAGATGTGGTAAATTATTTTACTATATATAGTTCACTCTTTGTTTAAAACAATATTTTATTAAACGAACAACAAACAAATCCACTTACAAAAATTTGAGGTTATCTGTTATAAAAACATAGCTGATAAATGTTACTGAATTGTGACACCTGAGACAACTAAATGTTACTTATTGGTTATGACATTTTGTTACTACTTTGAGAGAGAAATGTAATGTCACCTTGTGACCACCTGGTGGATCACTTGTTACTGCTTTTCGCTATCTTGTTACAAGTTTGTTACTTGCATTATTAGTAACTGTGTTGCCTGGGCATCTTCAATTTTTTTTAATATTATTAGTAATTTCCGTCTATTTTATATTACATGTCATATAGTTATAAATAAGTCAGGTTTTCCAAATTTTTGAACTAAACAAATTGCATCAATTCAAAATGACGCTAAAATCATTACTAAAACTAAATTTGTATGAATAGAACTGTAATGCTGTAATTTTGTTTTTTTAGTCATTTTAGACTAAATTTGGCATCCATCCGTTACCACCTGCAGGATACATTAGTAGATATGTCATTGGATTTAATTCATTATCAATTATAAATAGTTGACCATATTTACTTCTTCTATTGTCTGTAGGGTGTAATAAGTAACTGTTGGAGAAAATTTGACCACAAATTTTATATACTTGAGGTCCTTTTATTCTGATGTGGAACATATGAGGCATTTTACGTGAAATGTCCTAAGTTGAAATTTCAACTTCTTGAAAAAAATTGAAACTAAGGGAATTTGTTGTTCTATCAAGTAGAAATGTGCCCCAAAAAATATTTTTAATTTTTTTGAAAATTTGGAGGGGGTAGAGGGAGGTCAATTTGACCAATTTTGCTAACACCGGCTACTTTGTGAATTTTTTATGAACATTCTTGTAATGGGAAATTTTTTTTAGAATATGTTTCTAAAAGGTTTTTTCGTCCTCTTTCCAATGGTGTATTTTATTTTTTAATGTTTTAAAAATTTACCCTAATTTTTGATAATTAATATTTAATTTTCAATTTCCCAAAAATCGGTCCGCTTTTTTTAAATAAATTATTGCAAACGAAAGCTGAGGTTTTTTCCTATCGGCATGTAAATTTTCAGAATGTCTTTTTTTATTTTGAGTTGTTAAATTTCAAAGAATTAATTGCGGCGCGCTGCGTCGCGGTTGAACTGAGCCGCGTGGCAACCGGCGTAAGAAGAGGCTCCCGGGACGCATTTTATTTTTTGAAATTTAACCCCTTGACTGCCGATGCGATGGCAAAGATCTTTGCCATTTCGGACTTTGCTCTGACTGCCGGAAAACTGACAATCTTTGCCATGATAAAAATTGATGTAAAAAAGTCAAAAATGGCTGAAAATTAAAAATAAAATGATTTCTAAAAAGTCAACGCTATGCAGAATGCGACGCACGTTTCTGTTTTTAAATTCAGTGAATTATAAAAATGTTATAAATTTTTAAAAACAACACTTTTAGCAAAATTTTCAAAATCTTTGCCATGGAAAATACAATGCATTTCTATTTTAAAAATGTCTAAAATCGCCTGAAATCTATTACTCGGGGGTTTTTGGGGTCGCGGATTACGAAAATGATGTCGGTTTTCAAAATTCAAAATGGCGGATCCAATATGGAGCATGACTTTTTTAAAAATTGATCCAATTTACCTGAAATTTGTTAATCGGGGGTTTTCGAGGTCGCTGATTACGAATATGATGATGGTTTTTCAAAATTTAAAATGGATCCAATATGGAGGATGACTTTTTTAAAAATTGATCCAATTTACCAGAAATTTGTTACTCGGGGGTTGTCGGGGTCGCTGATTACGAATATGATGATGAATTTTTAAAATCCAAAATGGCAAATCCAATGTGTCAGACATTTTTGCTTCCTCATAAAGGAAGCCTTATAGTGATGTCGATTTCCGAATTTTTTAGAACCAATTATTTTTACAAATTTCCAAGTGTAGTATATATAATTCGTCGAGAGGAACAAATGTCCGGATGTATGTGTGTATGTATGTGTGTGTGTGTGTGTGTGTGTGTGTGTGTGTGTGTATGTGTGTGTGTGTGTGTATGTCACCGATTCTTGTGGACAAATTTTCTCTTACACGTCTTGACGGATTTTGATAAAATTTTGTAGGTGTATTTCGGTCACGAATACCAAAAATCAGACAAAAGGATTTTCAAAAATATCTAAAAAAAAATTTTTTTTAACAATTTTTTAATTTTTGAAAAAATAATTTTTGGATTTTTTGAAGTAACTTTTTTCTATATTAAAATTTTTATCAATTCTTGTCAAAATTGCATTCCTGACATAAAAACGAATCGATTCATGTATATAAAGTATATATTTTATCAAAATTTTTAGAATTAATAAATATTTTAAATTTTCACAAAAAATTGAAATTTTGTATTTTTTGACATTTTATCTTAACACTTTAAAATAATTATTCTAAAATAAAAAATTAAACAATTGGTATATATTATATTGAGGAAGCTTAATGATCATGAAATGAACAACTTGTTTAAAAAAATTTTGGATTCGCTTGAATATTATCATTTAGGGGTTTTCGGGATCGCTGATGACGAATCCGATGTCAGTTTTTCAAAATTCAAAATTGCGGATCCAATATGGCATACCGTGGAGATCCACTTCACCCATGAACTTATTGGAAAGGTGAAATGCGTTAGGACATTTTAATGGAATTTCAATGTTTGCACTCTTTTTATAGCTGTTCTATGATACCGGCATTTGTAAAATTTGTTCTGCTTTTATGATAAAAACAGAAATTTTTTTTAAAAATGTCCGCCATATTGGATCCGACATTTTGAATTTTGAAAAACTGTCATAGAAACCGTCATCAGCGACCCCAAAAATCCCCGAGTGACAAGTTTTAAGCGAATACAAAATTAAAAAAAAAATTTCCACTTATTGCACTGCAAAAAGAAGTATCTTATTTAAGATGTTTTGGTAGTCATTTCTAAGATGTTATGGTAGTCACTTTTTAGTCATTTAAAATATCTTAATTCAAGATGTTAAAAGTATCTTCGTACACATTTTCTGTGTATTTTTGGGGCAAAAAGTTTTGAGGTTAACTATGGGCTTATATGTAAGACTTTTTATGCATCTTAGTTTTTAGTAACTTAAATTTTTTTCGCATCTTACAATTCACAAGTATCTTATTGCTAAACATCTTATTGAGACAGAAACATCTTAATTTAAGATACTTTAAAAAACTTACAGAAGTATCTTACTGTTTTAAGATAGAAGAAATATCTAAGACGTATAAAACATCTTAAAAATCAGTAAGATACTTTAGAAAACATCTTATTTTAAGATGTGAGATACCATTTTTCCATCTTACATCTTATTTTAAGATATCAAGTAAGACACTTATTTTTGCAGTGTGGATCCGCAATTTTTAATTTTTTAAAACTGACATTGGATTCATCATCAGCGACCCCGAAAACCCCCTAATGATAATTTTCAAGCGAATCTAAAATTTAAAAAAAAATGTCCGCCATATTGGATCCGACATTTTGAATTTTGAAAAACCGACATCATATTCGTAATCAGCGACCTCGAAAACCCCCGAGTAACAAATTTCAGGTAAATTAGATTAATTTTTAAAAATCCGTCTGCCATATTGGATCCGCCATTTTGAATTTTGAAAAACTGACATCATATTCGTAATCAGCGACCCCGAAAACCCTTGAGTAACAAGTTTCAGGTAATTTGGATTAATTTTTAAAAATCCATCCGCCATATTGGATCCGACATTTTGAATTCTGAATAACCGAGATCAGATTCGTAATCAGCGACCCCGAAAACCCCTGAGTAACAATTTTTAGACAAATTGGACGATTTTTTATTTTTGGCATTCTGGGCACATTGAGTGTTTTTCAGTCGGAAGTTAAGGGGTTAATAACTCAAAAACAAAAAAAAGGCATTCTGAAAATTTACATGCCGATAGGAAAAAACCTCAGCTTTCGTTTTCAATAATTTATTTTCGAAAAAATCAAAAATATTTTTTGGGGCACATTTCTACTTGATAGAACAACAAATTCCCTGAGTTTCAATTTTTTATAAGAAGTTGAAATTTCAACTTAGGACATTTCACGTAAAATGCCTCATATGTATCAACGAAGCTTGCAAAAACTACTGCATTATTAAAGTGTCCGATATATTTTCTGTAGTGTATGTTTTTTTCTGAATCACCACAAAGCAATTCTATTAATTATGTAGGCTATTATGGATCTTCGGTTAAGCTAATTGTACCTTTATGACATGTATTAAATTTTCTACCTTTTGGCATTTCCAACATAAAATGTTTAGCTTTACAAAATTCGCAAATAATATTTATTTCTCTCAAAAAAATTCTTCGATGAAATTTTATCTTTCAACATTGCAATATGTTTTAAAAATTCAATATGATAACCCAAGTAGCACGCTATATCACCTGAGGGTCATGGTGATATCTATCGGGGATATTCCTGTGATACTGAGGAAGTATCGAAATGTCCGCATTTTGAATATCCCTGTGACATTCCTGCGATATTGAGGGGATATTTCCGTGACATCGAGGAGATACTGCTGCGATATTGAGGCGGGATATTGAGGGAATATTTCACAGAATTTTTTCTATAAGTCCAAATTTCAACTTATATCGAAAATTTTGTGAAATATCCCCTCAATATCGCAGCAGTATCTCCTCGATGTCAAAGCAATATCCCCTCAATATCGCAGGAATGTCACAGGGATATTAAAAAAGCGGACATTATGATACAGCGTGCTACTTGGGAATATAATAAAAATGAATGATTTAATTTTATAGTCACATAAATTTTCACTTTTATTTTTTAACCTCGTTATGTCTACATTTTCTACATCACTAATATTATCATTAGCTTCTAATTTTCTTTTCTTAAGGGGTTACATGGGTGAAAACGTCTAGACAATGTATGATTGTTTAATTTTTCTTTTATAAAATAAATAAATTTTTTATTTGAGTGTTTTTATATCTTAAAGTACACTATTAAAAGAGTAATTTGTAAAAATTTCGTTAAAAAATATTTAAAATCAGGACCGTATCTAAAGGATCTTTAAAAACCCTTCCAAACAAGCGGTGGTCACGATATCTTCTAACCGGTTCATTGAAAATCAAAAAACCAAATATTTTCTGTTAGTGGATGAGTATAGCTCGTGATTGAACGAAGGAATATTTTTTTTGTTGATTAGAACCGATTTTACATTAAAAAAAAAAAAAAAAAAAAAAAAAAAAAATTTAAAAAAAAAAAAATTTTAACTTTTGATAAAAGACACTGTCAAACATCCAAATTTCAATTTCTTTGAAAACCCTTCGTTCAATCACGAGAAATATTCACCCACTAACAGAAAATTTTTTGTATTTTGATTTTAGATGAAGCAGTCAAAAGATATCTTGACCACCGCAAAAGCAATTTTTTTAAAGGAGCCCGAAGAACTGTTGCTACAGGCCTGATTTTTAATATTTTTTATCAAAAATTTAATATCTTTCTCATTTAATAGTGTACTTTCAGATACCGAAGTGTTCAAATAAAAAAATTTATTTATTTTATGAAAAAAAATTATTAAAAAAACATACGTTTTTAGGTCGTTTTGACCCATGTAACCCCTTCAGATTATTTCGATATTTCTTGCACTTATCTCTATTTTTTAGTTTTATTTCTTCACCTTTATTTTGAATTTCTCGATAATATTTACTTTTAATTTTATATGTATGATTTCATTGTATACCCTTTCGGGTCTTTACAATCTCCTTAACATCACCACTAAACTTTTCTAACTCACAATCTCTTGGGGTCCCTACTTTTGCGGCTGCAGCCGACTTAGGTTAGGAGTACTCGCATTCGCCTGGACATTTGGCCAGGGGAGAGGAAAACTGCAGAAAACCTACTTCCCGAGTACAACCGGTTTATTGACGTCGAGTCATGAATGTACATTTGGATAGCCATAAAAATGCACAAACATAGCCTCGGGCGTCAAACCTCCCGTCTGATATATCTCGATCAGCGAAAAAACCGAGACTGTAGCGATATTCACAGAGGGTCACCCATCCAAGCACTAACCGCGCTCAAATGGTGCTTAACCTCTGTGATCGCAAGCCACGAGTTTTGCCAACCGAGCTATACCATCGGTTTTTTAATTTTATATATTGCAGTACGTCTTTAATTTTCAATTTAAATTCATAATTATTTTTAAAATTTTCACGATATTTCTTAAATTTATTTTTATTATTTAATTGTACCTATAATTTTTTCATCTTTCCTATTATCTAAAAATATAATCCTACAATTTTCTTTATTCTTTCATTGAATTTCTTTTTTATTATTAGTTTTTTTCTTTTATAATAGTTTTTACACTTTTCTTTATATTTTTACTCTAAATATTATCATTTATTTATTTCACTATTTATTTTCACTTGAATTTTTAATTTACTGTCTTCGTCATTTTTATTAAAATTAGTTTTAATATTATAATTTACAAAACATTTGTAATGTATTCGTTTCAAACATATGTGACAAATGCTTTCTCATATTATGATTCGAAAATTTTAAAAAACATGGATATTTATTATTAATAATCGCAGTTACAATGGAAATAGCAAATACTCCACAATTAAAACTTTTGTTTTCTGATTGAACTTTTTCAAATACAATTTTCAAAGTACTATCAGAAAATAAATTTTGAATATATATATATTTTATGGTCAGGATGTAATGAGCCACTATTTGTACAATCATAAACCTGAACAACATTTGAACTATAATATATACCGTTAATTAGTTGAGACGCATCAAGACGCATTCCCTTGTAGAAATTTCTCTAAGTTTCCTTATCAAAAATTGAATTCTAGTAAGAATCTTGTCTTGAATCTCTGTGACGCTCGGATCTTGTAAGAATTGTCTTACAAGGAAATGTAGTAAGAATCCTACAAAAACCACATAAGGACCTTTCTAGAAATTTCATTTTTCCATCTTTGTTTCTTAATAATCATTTTAGGTTATTTATAACCAATTGAAAAATGTAAATAATAAAAATATAAAAGATATATACAGACAAAATACTATTATCATCATTTTTAAATAACATAAATTAAGTGTGAAAATAATTGCAACTAAATAAAAATAAAGTCGCAAAAATGGAAGATTAAAATTTCATAATCGAAAATTTATTACTTTCTTGGACTTTAAATAACTTTTTTATATAGTTTTTTATTTTGCGTTACAAAACCTATATTATTGAATTTAAAACGTAAAATAATTATCAAATAAATTTAATCTAACACTTAATAAATACTTACTCAAATTCTGAAGTTCACAAATACAATAATTAGATAGGTAATTGGAAAAATTAATAATTTATTTATAAGGGTAACAATTTCTTGCATCTTATGAGTAATCGCAGTGGCGGAACCAAATGGGGAGGGGTCATGGGAATCATAATACGCTGAAAACGAATCGGAAGTCTATTTTGCTCCATCTCGTAAGTATTTTTCCTAACCTCAAAATATATATCAGATTTTACGTAACAGACAAAATTCCATAAATATTCACGGACTTACCTTAATCTTGGTATCGAGGGGTTTTCGGGGTCACTGATTACGAACTTGGGCAAAATGGACTTCAGATTCGTTTACAGCGACCCCAAAAACATTTACTACACCAGGTTTGGTAGAATGAACGTTTCATCGATTTTCTTTTTTGGGCCTATGAAATCATTCAAATGATAGTTTACATTATAATTTTAATAAATATAAACGTTAGATGGTTATATGTAGTTGGAATAATCGTCAACTATGTCAATGAATGTTTGAAATTCGGATTCTGACATGAGGAAGAATAGTTTGTTTACAAACTTCATCAATTGAGAGGAAATCACTAAAAACATAATTTCTTTACATGTTCACATGACCAGCTCACGTGTAATCCCCCACTTTACATTCAGCTGACCATTATTTCATGTTGATGTGTTGTGTCAACTATCATTTAACAAAGTTTCAATCGGGTGGAAATGATTGAAAATATATATTTTTTAGGGTACATTTATACGACGGTCGGTAGAAAAAAAATTTACCAAAAAAGTCAAAATCGCGTTTACACTTCGCTATTCCGATATAATGGAAAAACTGTTTCTAGCGGGAATTAAAAAATTTATATTTTATTGAAATGAATTAACACTGTTTTAAGTAAGAAAAATCAAGTTTTTATTAGATGAATATTGTTTTTTAATGATTTACAATAGGTAGATGAATTTTCTTGATAAATAACCATGTAAATAAATATTAATTAACTTTTGTTTTGAAAAGTTGTAAGCAACGTCACAGCTGTTGTTGATGCGGAATTTTGTGTGAAATTGTAAGTATAATGATAAATTACTAAATAATAGTTATATAATTTAAATAAAAATGTTTAATGGGGATATTTAATATGCATTTAATTATTTGTATATACATAAGTATAAGTTATTTTTCGAAAAGTAGTAGATGTAATTGTGTACATAACCTATAAATGTATGACAACCCTTCAAAATAAAGCAAGTAAATTTTTTGTAAACAATATATGCAGTTGTAATTTATTGTTTGATAATTTAAATCCCTAATAAATCTTTATTTGGTTTTATTTAATTTAGACAAGTAACGTTCATAATGGATTTTTTTCACACAAAATTCCGCATCAACAACAGCTGTAACGTTGCTTACAACTTTTTAAAACAAAAGTTAATTAATATTTATTTACATGGTTATTTATCAAGAAAATTCATCTTCCTATTGTAAATCATTAAAAAAACAATATTCATCTAATAAAAACTTGGTTTTTTTTACTTAAAACAGTGTTAATTCATTTTAATAAAATATCAATTTTTAAATTTCCGCTAGAAACAGTTTTTCCATTATATCGGAAAAGCGAAGTGTGAACGCGATTTTGACTTTTTCGGTAAATTTTTTTTCTACCGACCGTCGTATAAATGTACCCTTACATGTTTGTACGTTTGATGCTGCCCAACCCACCGACGATAGGGCAGCTGACGTTCGAGAGGCTTCATGTCACACCTTCCTTAAGAATTTCACGAATTATCAGCCGGGAGGAAATGACCAACCAAAATCTGTCGCTGGCTCTTAGACTATAACCTGAAGATGAAGGAAATATTACATTTCATATTCGGAGTCTTCCAGTGTAACTTTCCAGGGATCTTAAAGTAATATTAAAATGTCCGCCCACAGGAATATTCCAAGATAACATTGAGGGAATGTTCCACGGTAATATTAAATATGTTAAAAATACCATTGAATCTCATTTTTACTAAAGAAAGAAAATAAAAGATAAAAAAGTCAAATTTTTTCAAATCATGAAATTTTGGAATGTTTCCAGGGAATTTTCTAAAAATATTCCCTCAACATGAACTTGGAATATTCCATTAATATTACGATGGAACATTCCATCAACATCATCCTGGAATATTGCTTCGATATTACCGTGGAATATTCCCTTAATGTTAACTTGGAATATTCCTGTGGGCGGGCATTTTAATATTACTTTAAGATCCCTGGAACATTCCACTGGAATACTCTAAATATGAAATGTAATATTCCCTTCATCTTCAGGTTATATTCCGTTCTGCTTGGGCATGTGAACGATATTGAATTTGGCACGTGGATGATTTTCGGTGTCGATTTCCTCGAAACAGAAGCCTGATCACGTGGCCAATAATAATTTTGGCACGTGAATTATTTTTGGAGTACTTTCGACGGGGTTTAGATTATCTCTCGATTATGTGAATGATCTTCTATTTTACAAGGGGGAGGTTATGTGCAACGGAGTTTTTGATCAATGTGAAGTGCAACGGAGTGTTTTTTGAATAATCGAGTTGTTATCAATTTTGTATTGACTCTTTAAGATTTTTCACAATAAATAAAAATTAAAAATACATTTATTCACATCATTATTATAATTGCCCCTGATATTCCCGGTTACAGTGCGTAACAAAACACAAGTGTGCAATGACTGTAGTTGTAAAATAATAAAATTGGCAAACCTCCTCACCGTTATTACGCATATAATTCTTGCGGTAAAAAAATTGACGGAAATGAAAATACCGCTAAAAATATTGCCAACATCGGTTTGGTGGATGCCGGTTATGTGAAAAAGGTAATGTAAAAGGAAGTGTCTTTTTCGTTTTCAACAAAAAAAGAAATTCATACTAAAAAAGTAACTAGTAAAAAATCAAACAATTTTTGCGTCGATTGTAAAGAGACGGGACATAATACAAAAAATTCAACAATGTAAATTTTATAAAAAAAATTCACGTGAACTTATTTTTGAGGACCAATCGAAAGAAATTAACTTATCAAAATCATTAGTAACTAAAAATGTTTTATTCAGTAAGTACATCCTTAATTTTTGAAAGAATTTAGTTATTTCTTTTCTTTATTCATGGAAATGTTATTGCAAAATAATAAATAAACAGCAATTACCAACAAATCTCAATTTATTTCGAAGACTATAGTTCAATATACACAATCAAATGTTTAGACTAACACAGAAAATTAGAAAAGTAGGGACAGATTTCGATTTATGCGAGAACGTTTAACAAGAGGAATGTCGAAGTAATCGGGACGACAATGAAGAACACCCAGCATGACCTCTAACGGTGACCGCAACACCGTAGGGGGGAAAACAGAAGAAGGCGGCGTGTCGCCGAGAGAGGTGTCTGATCCTTCTGACGGAGTCGGGACTTCGTGGGTCTAGAGCACAGCGTCTAAGACACCATCAATGTCGTCATCGTCTCTTAGGCAATCAGGATCCCTCGGAAATTGGAGACGGGACTTCTCCGGCGATAGCAGCACGGGGCTTGGTGACGCGCTAGAAGGATTAGCGGCTGGTGGGCTAAATTGGCTCCAAAACGTTGGTTGATCGTTCGGGTTCTGAGAGCCTTCAGCGGTCTTTGTCCTTAAGATTATCGGCGTATCCGGTGTACGAGCGATCAAGGGATTAGGTTGGTCGATCGATGACGACTTGTTGATGGTAGACTCTTCGGATTTGTTTGTCACTGTCTCGAGTGACTGAGATTGGTGTATTCTGGGAGGCACCTGCCCTTGGGCCCGGAGACGATTATGAGATACACGGAAAATATAATAGCACAAGAGATGCGCCAAACAGTAGGACATGTCGTGTGCATTAATTCAGCGTGTCTAGTGTGCCTTGTTGGAACAGCAGACATACTTAGTTTGGCGCAGGCGCTGTGCTTTACAGCTTATAAATTTTATAAGCACAGCGTCTGCACCGAAAAAGTATGTCTGCTGTTCCAACAAGGCACACCAGACGCGCTGAATTAACGCACACGACTTGTCCTACTGTTTGGCGCATCTCTTGTGCTATTATTTTTTCCGTGTACATAATTCCATTTTTTCTCGGAGGTCGATGAACGTCGAGTCGGCAGACGAACTGGCTTCAGTGAGAAAGGCGGCTCAGGAGAGCTGATGACGGGTGAGACAGGGCAAATTGTCACAGGTGGCGGTACAGGTTTTGCAGCGAGCGGAATGGAAATCAGTGGGGTATCAGTCCAGCTGGGTAGCAAAGGCAGTGTAGATAGACAGACTTCCGTATTCTGTCGTCGTTCGATGCGCAGACAATAAGCTTCGTAGGTGACTCGAGCGAGGAGCCCTGTTAATTTCTCGATCTTTTGGAGAGCCGCATGTTCCCTTTGACGGGTCGCGAATAGTTCGTCCGAGATTAGAAGTGATGGTTGTTCCTCAGGTTGTGGTACTGCCAACGGTGGGGAAGATTAAAGGGGCTCAGGGGGTGCCGTGAAGTATCTCTCAAACTTCGGAACTGCTCGACTCTCGTACGGTTGCCATCGTTCTCTCGATAGTTTTTTTCCCTAGAAGACAGATAGGTGAATAAATTTAAGAGGCAATTCCAACTTAACAGTTTATGCTTATATCAAGAGGAAAGTCCAGTTTATTGGTATCATGCATATTTTTTAAAATTATACTTTATGTGCTTTCAAGCAGAAAATATGGCATGTCTATTAGTCTGCAAAACTTTTGTGCACCAGCCAAATTTCATATGAATGTAACACGTATATGGTAAAGATGGAATAAATTTAGAAACGCACGAATCACATGACACAGAAATTTTGAAATTTAAACCTCGCGAGCTAGCAGTTTTAAATACGTTTCCACTACTTTGCACTTCACAAAACTGGAAATTGTAGCAAAAACAGTGATAAATTTCAAAATCCGATATTCAACACTGCTGTCTTCAGTAATATTGAAATCATCATCGACTTCCAGTTTCTTTGCAGACGTACTGAACAACTCACTTTTACTTTCAGCCGTCTTTGGGTTAAAAACGTGTTTTCGTTTTTAGATTTGGATTTTCGCAAACCGTCATTGCTTCTAGATTTTTTGAAACCTTTCTTTTGATCCATATTTATAATAATTTATATAAATATGTATGTATATAAAACTTTTTATTTAAAAAGCGCACACGAGACAACACAAGAGAAATATTCTGAGAGAATTTCACAGATATACTAAAGCATTGAAAGTGAAAATTCAGAATGAACTGTACCAAAGCTTGAAATGTAATTAGGAGCAAGGATCAGGTAGAAATAGTACAATAGGGCAGAGCCCGACAGGCGCCAGGTATTTCGTCAGCTGGACCCTGAGCAAACTGATGCGCGCCACCCTTTGAGGTTGTATATCTTATTTAATTTTTGAAATATCAACTTAGAATGTCAAAGACATATTTCTGAGAACCTAAACTTCGAAAAAATGCAAAAAAACAATTTTTTGAAAGTTACAACTAGGATTGCCCTCTTAAGCTTGTGGTTAAATTGTGGTTTAATTTTTAACATAAAGTAATTTTATATGCGGTACACCATTTTAAAGTATTTAACCTAGATGCACTCTTTTTAATTACCAATGCTACTGGGCGAAGTGCGTATAATTGCGTTGAAAGGCGAATGACAGCTTTAAGCCGGGACCCATCTGGGTTAATACTTCCTCATGATCATTTTAGGTCGTACCTTTATAATAATATTATTGTAGTGGACAAAACCCTGGAGTTAAGGAATTTTTAATTTGCTGGAGAGACACTTGCCGATGTATGGAGTAATATTACTATTGATGGGTATCTGGTACACGCGGAGTACGTTAAGCCCGAATGCATTGCTCAAAGTCAAAATACTGTATCAGCGGAATTGTATAGCTTACATGTGCAAGAGAGCCAATACTTCCTTAAGGTTTAAATTCACATACTATGATCATAAAATGTAGATGTATATTTCCTCATCTTTAATGAAGAGACAAAATTTGTAACTAATCGTTTTAATAATTTCAGATCGTTAAATGCGCCGATAGAAACAGCTATGGCGAGTGGAGGAGTAGTGTAAAGGAGGTTCTTCCCATGAGTAATGGTTTCCTACTATTTACGCCTTGTTCATTGTGTAGGACAGATGAAGGAATGCTCACCATTCCTACCTCTGAAGATGCCAAAGAAAATGATAGTTTATCTGACCTTTACCTTTGTCAGTCCATTGGATTAAAACCTGTTACTACAATAACTTCTACTATTCCCTACGATTTTTACAGTCCTTCAGTGCGTTATCAAATCGAAGGTAATGGGGATCCTTACTGCCAAACTTGGCAATTAGAGAGCAGCACCACTGCAAGATTTATCGTTATCATTATCTCTTTTAGACGAAACAACGGGAAATGTGAAATATTTCGGTGAAAAATCCGATGAAATTTCAACTGCGGACAAAATGAAAGCGAATTCACAAACACCAAAATTTAATAATTTAGAAGATAAAGTCAGAAATAGTCTGTCACCAAACCACAGTTTTAATTTAAATAGCATTGACAAAAGTTATATTAATATGACTTTGCAGAAAGAAAAAGAAGAGTCGAAAAAATCGCCTTTCAAAGAAAATAATGCTGACGATGTAGAGGTTGTGTTTTTCACTGTAGATAACGCCGATCTCCATTATGATAAGGTACAATTAGAGGAAACTGTGTTTCTTTCAAATTTAGAAAACAGAAGATGAGTTAACTGTCAAAAGGAACGCAAGCTGCTCGTGGATTTCTATCAATCTCTTCAATCTCTCAGCAAGAAACATTTAGCACTTACAAAAATAGAAATACTGTAAAAGTTTTAGTAGGTGCAAAAAAACGTGGGGTCTTTTGTGTTACAATTCGACAGCGTACGGTGGTAGCACAAGTGACAGACAAATTGTCGAAAGATCCAATCTTCTCCAAAGATGTCAGACAGGTGATTCTATAATGGCTGATCGTGGTTTTAATGTTGACGATATTTGTCAACCTTATGGAATATTAGTTAACATCCCTCATTTTTTAAGAGGTAAGCAACTTCCAGGTGTAACGGTATTATCGGATAGAAAATTAGCTTTAAAACGCTTCCACATTGAACGCTTGACAAGGTTGACAAAAACTCATAAAATTTTACAGGAAGTCAACACTCGTGGGGCCGGCAGGTGAATATGCCTTCTTCTCAGTCAGTGATAGCGGAGGTGGCGGGTCCACGTTAGGTGTCGAGCTACGCTCGAGAGGTTAGCCGCGGACCTAGCCCTAACATCAGACAGCGACGA
Source organism: Leptopilina heterotoma (assembly GCF_015476425.1). Classification (NCBI taxonomy): domain Eukaryota; kingdom Metazoa; phylum Arthropoda; class Insecta; order Hymenoptera; family Figitidae; genus Leptopilina; species Leptopilina heterotoma. The sequence goes on along the minus strand of NW_025111131.1, from coordinate 3,378,105 downwards.
CAACGTTCTAGAGCTCTGCTTTGGGTCTCTTATTGTCAGGTCCCCCTCGCCGGAGGTAATCATACTGGACGATTCTCCGTGTTCCTCTGGAACTACACCCCGACTGGCCTCAAAGCAGACGAGGGACCTACCAATCTTAACGGACGAATCTGGGGACAAGGAGAATAGAGGACCTCGTCCTCTCTTGGGATATACTATCCCCAAGAGGACTCACACCACCAGGTCGATTTCAGACCTGCCGCCAGAACGACGCTCTTCGATGACGAGGCTTAATCACCGTTTAGTGGCATCTAAGCCCTTTCAAGCCCCCAAGAACGCCGCATTTGAGCGACTCAAGAGGCTGGCAGGACGTGTACCATACACCCGGCCTAGGCACAACCGCCTACATTTATAAAATTGTTAAAAGACAGGAATTATGTACAGCGGCATCAATGGGTCCGAGAAATTCCCGAGATTCACTCTCAAGAAATTCCCGGGAAACTCCCGAGATATTCACGGGAGAGTCCCGAGAATTTCTCGAGAGTGACTCCCGGGAATTTCACGGTCCAATTCCAGGGAACTTTTTCACGTGAGTTATCAATTTTATTATTTTTTATAGACTGAAAACATTCTAGATTGTTGCTGGGATGTTGCTGAACAACATCCTAAAAGATAGAAAAATTTATTGTGACTATTAAGCACTTTTAAATAACAGTAACCACCAGCCGGAAACTAGCAGAAGATCAAAATTGTCATAAAAAGAAGTTTAACCCATTAACGCCCACCAGGACCCTAAATGTACCATGATTTCACGACTCTTATTTTGTATGAAATAATTAGTTAAAAATTTTATGAAATAACATTTCCGACGTAAAATTTATCGCTTTTTCGGAATATGAAGCTGAAATTTGTTTATAATTATCTCAAAATAATTTATAACAATGTTATTGCAAAAAAAACACACTTTTTAACAAAAATTTTTTTTTATTTATTATTTTGACGTGGAAAACTAAAGAATATGGTCTTTAAAGCACAAAATATTGCGTCCTCGAACTCTCAGCTATAAAAATCTATAATTACTTTTTTTAAATTCAAGATGGCGGATCCAATATGGCGGGCAATTTTTTTATAAAGTGATTGTATTTGCTTGAAAATGGTCATACGGTGGTTTTTGCGGATGCTGATTACAAATCTAACATCAGAACAATATTAGGTTTATCCTCGACGTCCCATAGTGGGGCAAATAGCACTTTTCAGGGACAAAAATCTAGCACTCTTACAATTTTTAACGGATTTTGTTAATTTTTTTAAAATAATCTTGAGTTTCCGCAAAATACAATGCTTCTGCTAATAATTTATTTGAACTAATTGTTTATTTATTTATTTAATAACAATGTAGACAAAAATTATTTTCTAACTTATTTGATAGACATTTAGGGCCGATTTCACCAACACCGATTAAAAGTTAATCAATGATTAAATCCTCAAATAACCAATCAGAAGCCTTTAAACTGTCTTTAATCATTGATTAACTTTTAATCGGAAGTTGATGAAACTGGCTCTTAGTGTCCTAAATTTGAATTTCACTTAAAATTGACATTCAGAGATGCAGTTAAACATAATTAATAAGTTTATACTTACTAGAATGATAATAAAAAATGTTAATATTGTTATAAACAAATTATTAATTTGAGAAATGACTGCACTAGATTTTTACGAAAGTGATTACTTAAGGGTTAAAAGTTTGTTAAAATAACTAAAAATTTCAATTTAACGATTTTCAAAATCCACTAGTTACGTATTTGTCGATACGATTCGACTGCCTAACTCTCGAGCCATCCCTTCCACGCACCTTTCCCTTAGTGCAGAAGTACCAACACCCCGCCCCTGCCCTCATCGGCTATCATTTTTCGTTGAAAATTTTGCATTTTTAACAATTTTTTTCACATATTTATCAGGGTAATATCGGTCTGTCATTTTAATGGTGACATACATGAGAGGAATACTACCTATGAAAAAAAAAGACAGACTTATAAAAAACGCTTTAAATTCTATAATTATTTTTTGATAAACAATGAGTCTGGCACGTCATTGGCAGGGGTTGACAGTTCTGGCAGTAATATTTTTATGAATTTTAGGCATAAAGGTTTAATATCAAGTAGGTCTGGCACTTAGAAATATGAAAATAAATTTTCTACATATTAAACTGTCTCATATGTAAAAACGCAGGGCATGTGTGCTGCCAGACTTATATTTTTGCGAAGAGGAGTGCGAAGAAGGAACCTATCCTTCAATTATGAGCCTTATAAAAATCCCTTGACCAAAACAGTCGCTAGCTCTTAGACTATAAGTTAGTATTACCGAAACAGACTACATCCAAAAATTTCCGGCACGTAGGTTTATTATTTACAAAGAAAAACTAAAAAACTGTTTTTCATGTACAAAACAAAAAATTTGGTGGAATTATAATGACGTTTTTTAATTGCAATACGAAGTTTAAAAAATTAGTAAACTTGTAATTTATTTTGCTTAGGATGTAAACTTTAATATTCCAATGTGATAAAGAATTTTAAATCTTACATAAATTTATTATAAACAATTTTTTTGGTGAATGTCATGTGTATACAGTGAGTGCGGCATCATTGAACCACCCGAAAAAGCAAAGAATTTTTAAATTTAAGAGTGATAGAGTTGTCTGCTCTACTAATTAGTAAGAAAAATACTGGAAGACATGCTTTCATCACATCGAATTATATTAATCTCCTGTATTAACAAATAATAACAATTTTACTGAACGGTTTGAATTTCTCCGCCTAGTTCGAATGTCCAATATTCGACATTCGAACTAAGAGATTCAAATGTCGAATTTTCGACATTTGACATTTCGGCGTGTTTCGGCGCTCCAAAACCGAACAAAACTCGGTTCGGTTCGAATTTTGCACAGCTCTAAATAACTTATTTAAAAAAAGGAATTGATTTATTTCAACCAATTAATTGAATATTTGGTACAAATAAAAATTATTTAATTAGTCACATTTTAGCATATTTTTTCAAAAATACTATCTTATAACAAAGATGTAAGTATAAGAATGTTTTGAATATCAAAAAATCAAAAAAATTATAATTGATACCTACCAACTGTTATAAAGCTTAATTAGGTAGTATTTGTGGGCTCTCTGATTTAAGTCTTATAACGATATTTTGAGCAATGTAAAGACAAAAGTTAAACACGGTGTCTATTTTTGTTTAAAAAAATTTTCGGCTTTGTCCAAATTTTCCTGGTTTATTCGAAGGGTTTTTGTTTTTACTAATTCATTTAACAGGGTGTCTACCAACCAGGAAAGACGGAAAATATCAGGGAATTTAATGTAACCGGGAAAAACTGGATCTACTTGGGATTCAATTAATTCGAATTAGACTCTACTATATCTCAAAAAAACTGGTGGAAATTTTGGATTGATTTTAATACATTATATTAATTAAAGTACTACAAATTGAGAAATATTGTTTTCTGCATTTAAATTAGTTAAAAATAATTAATTTGATAATAAAAAGTCAGTCACTGATTCAATTAGTAATATTTTCCTAATGAAATAGTTAATGGTAACTAATTATTATTTTTTCCAGGTCAAGTAAAGTTACTGGCTATTTTTCCGGTTTTCTAGATTGGTAGACACATTTTGTTAAATACATTGTTAAAACTAAAACCCGTTGAAGTCGGGTACGACAGCTAGTTAATATAATATTTATTAAAGAAAATGTTTTTATTTCATGATTTTCATTTCAAAATCGAATTAATTTCTTTAAAATATTACAATTTTTTGTAATTTATCGACAACTAGTTTAAATAGATCGACTCATTACATTTTTTCTGTGAATTTAATTTATTTTTCTATCTTAAATTTACAAAAAATTATTACTATAAAATATTTTATTGTTATAATGATATTAATAAAATTTAAGAAAAATTATTTTTATGGGCTGAATTGCTTCCTTGAGTTAAGAAAGCTTCAGTTGTAGTGGAAACGGTTTCAAATCGCTTAAAAATGGTACCGTTTTATAAAATCGTTGGTTGGGTGGAAAAACATAACAATTAAGTTTCGTTTTCAGAAAAATGATACACCGAATCATTTTCAGGAAACGTCAGAAATAAAAAAATTTAATGTCAGAAATAGACGCAGTAATATAACAAAACCTCAAAATGATCAGAAAAGGTCAACGTTTCTGACGTTTTGTCTAATTCATGACTTTAATTTTAGTAGAGAAAACATTTTAAATCAAAAAGTTATTTAAATATACCCGGAGAAAAAAAATATTATTATATGTATTATATATATTTTGTGAAAGTATTTTACAATTTGGGGAAAAAGTGCAACAAACCAAAATTTTAATATAGAACATATACTAAGCAGTGAAATAAATTATATGCAATTTAGTAAAGTTATATTAAAATTCTTGATATTTGATATAATTATACTAAATTTCATATTATTCCTTTCACTGTTTAGTATTTTTTATATCAAAATTTCGCTTTGTCGTATTGTTTCCCCAAATTGTGAAATACTTTAAAAAAATTTAATATAATTTTCTTTCCGTGTTCTAAAGACTTTTACTTCCTCTTTAATTGTTGTTTATAATTTTTATTGTTCAAGTATAAATTTTAAAAATCTAATATAATTATTTTTTCAATATTACTTGTATTATAGAATGAAACAATGTTAACATCATTCAAAAGAGTTTGACTTGGAGGGTGAGTTTAGTGAGTTTGAGGGTATTTATCGACCGCCTATTGTTGGCATGGTAACTTACGTGTACACAACTGATCGTAGATTATGTTCAGGCAAATTCATTGGAAAAAGTGTACACTGTTAATAGTTAGTCAGTATACTTTATCTATTTTGTTCACTTCATGATATACAAAGATTTATCGAAATAATATTAAGGAGACTTTCTGGTGCAGAATTGTTAAAAAAACGCACTTTTTTAAACTCTTATTGTAAAAAGTATATTATACTTATTGCAAAAATTTCTTTTAAATATTGTTTCATATTACAAGAAGAAGATAAAAATCTTTTTGAATATTTTTAGTTCATTTAAGTAACTATAGGTGGTGTCCTGGAATTTCCGGGCAACCTATAATTATAAGGGTTTTTTCTAGACAAACAAATCTCAAAAACTATTTTTTTTAATATTTGAAAACTGTGTTTTTGAGTCAATTTACCCGAGAAGAAAATAACGGGATAAAAATGTAAAATATTATGGGTTTGCTGTCCAGTTTTTTAGATAAAGAATTGAATGATTTCTATTTAAATTGGTTCTGTAGATTTTGAGAAAAGTTTTTCCCCGTTTTCAAATAATGTGTTTTCGAGAAAAACGCGTTTAAAGTTTTTGAGCATATTACAGTTAGTTAATACACGGTCATCAAAATTGCTGTAACTATTTTCTTTGGCTTATTTTTCAAAAATTTTTTGAGATAAGTAGTTTTATGATACTAAGGAATATTTTAAAATAAAAAAAGAAAAATGGACTTTTTTGAAACTCTTGTCCAGAAAGTTTCCTTAAAAAGAATTTTGATAAAATTAATATTTGTGAAATAAATGACAAGAACATAACACAAAATTATCAACAGAAATATGTGGATGTTTCCTTAAAATTTACATTGCTTAACAATTTACATTTGCTTAAACAAAATATTTTTGATTTCGAAATTTTTTGTTTTAAGTAACTTTGTAGGATATTTGTAAATAAATGGACATTTGAAAAATAAATCTATTCATTTGAAGTAGTTTTTTCATTAATGTTTAAAATAGGAAATATAAACCATTTTCAAGTTGAATATTTTTGTAATTATCTTTGTGTTCATTCCATGAACACTTTGCTTCCTCATAGAATATTTTTATAAATATAGGTTAAAAATAATCAAACTTGGGTCAAATAAATGCATTTTTATATATTCCATAAGATTGTTATAGTAAATTATAGTTACTCAAAAGTTTGTAAACGAAAAAGTTGAGAAAATAAATTTTTCATCATCTTTGAATTTTAAAATACCAATAATTTCGATAGAAATTACGATTTCTTATCGAATTAAATTTAAAAATAGGTCAATTAACAGTGCTAAAACGCTTTTTAAGATGGTAAAAACGGAAAACTCGTAATTTGTTTAGAAGTTTTTTAAAAGTTTGTTTAAACTTTTAAAGTCAAGAGAAACAAGAGTACAAATACGAAAAAATGGATTATTTTGTTATAATGCAAATTAAAATCATGAAGACTATAATTTGTTATTATTTAGAACAGTTGACAGTTTATTTGACAGCTGTCAACTGTCAAAATTCAAATTTGATATCATATTCGTAATCAACGTTCTCGAAAACCCTTACAAACATGTCCTCTTGTGGAAATTTGTCATGGAAGTTTCCAGGTTATGTATCGATGTACTTGATTTTTTATTGTTTCTAGACAGTTTTCTATATTGTGCCTATTGTAATTTCTAACCCTTCAGTCAACTAGTTGTTAGACAGTTACAAAAGTAAAGATACTTTACAGAATAATTAGATGAATTCAAAAAATATTGATCAACCTAGAAAAATGGATATTCAAATTGATGCTTCTAAATAATTATAACAAACGGCTTTCAATAATGACAGGAATTTAAAAACGTTATTAAATTTTTATTGTTATTAAATGCACAAGTAAATCAAAATGCTACTGTTTTAGAGTTCTATTAAAATTTTAAATTTTTTTTACAAAAGATAAAATAAATAACCTAGTATTTGTAAACATTAATATAATTTTAAGTTGTTAAAAAAAGTAAAATAAAATAACCTTCTTAAATACAAAAATTAAGATAAATAAATAAAAATAAACTTACTAATTATATTTGAGATTACTCTAATTACAATAAAAATTTTAAATAACCTTACTAGTTTTTGATCATCAAAACAATATAATATTATGTAAATTTTTGTAAAAATAATTTAATGCAAAGGTTTCTCTAAAAAAGATGTATATATGTATATTGTACCTATATAAAGAATTTAAAAGTGAGTGTAGTGCCCCACTGCTTTTAAATATTGGAAGGTTTCATTATTTTCTAAAAAGTCTGTATATTTTTGAACAAGCGTAAGGAATTTTTTTCCATTTTAACGCGTAAGTGGCTGGTGCTTTTTTTAATTTTCTGTCCAATTTCCAACTGTCGAATCATTGCTTTTGTGCCCGCCTGTTTCTTTTGGAGTTCAACAAGAAATGCATAAACACTGGGGTGATTTCTTCCAACAAATACATGAAACATATTGTGCCTCCTTCTGCCAAATTATTAGTTCTGGAAAATTTTTGTAAAACCGAATCATATTGGTTCCATAAAGAAGGAGGGTATCACGGTTATGTGGCATTTCTTCGACCTCTAGCTGGTTTTCCCCGAATGTAATTATTAATCTAGATTTAATGAAAAGTCCCTGTAAAAAAAGTATTGGGAGGTACGGGATTCCGCATTGCGAGTGCCAACCTGCCAATGCGGTATTCGCGAAATACCGCATTGGGTGTCGTGGTGAATACGGAAATCAAGGGGTCCCAATGCGGTGCCAGTTTTAAGCTTTAAAAAAACGAAAATACGTGACAAGAGTAAATAATTAATGGCAGAGGCGAAAAATGCGAGTTAAAGGAATGAGAAAATACTAATAGTCAGTGTAAAAATGAAACTTTAAGAGAAAAAGGTTAAATGAACTGTCAAATATAATCCCTATGCGGCATTATAGGTTGATTTCAATGCGCTGCGCAGCAAAAGCAACTTTGCAACTTTGACTGGTTTGAATGACGTGAAATAGGAAAACAAACATTTTCTTACACATTTATGTCCAAACACAGACACTTTTCACTAAATCTGCTAACGTACAATTGGTAAGCATCTTCTAAATTACAATAATCGAAAATATTGTTTAGATTCATGCAGAAACGCGGTTATAAAATGAAAAATTGGAAAGTAATGTAATGCAAATCATATGACAGCTGGGCCACTGTGTTGGCTCTGCTTGCTTCTACCCTCTACTGGCCACTTGCACTATGTACCGATTGTGTGCCGCATTGAAAGCAGCCTACGCCGCATTGGACTCATATTTGACAGTTCAACTAACCTTTTTTTCTTAAAGTTTCATTTCTTAAAGTTTCATTTTTACACTGACTATTATTATTTTCTCATTCCTTTAACTCGCATTTTTTGCCTCTGCCATTAATTATTTACTCCTGTCACGCATTTTCTTTTTCTTAAAGCTTAAATCTTGCACCCCAATGGGACCCCTTGATTTCCGTATTCACCACGACACCCAATGCGGTATTTCGCGAATACCGCATTGGCAGGTTGGCACTCGCAATGCGGAATCCCGTACCTCCCAATACTTTTTTTACAGGGGTAGTTATAAAATAAAAGATTAGAATAAATATATATTAATGAGTAAAATAACCTTAATGTATTCCGCTAGGGGTAAGAACGAATCCGGAAAGTCATCCATCAAAAGATTAAAATTTTTTGCGACATCTTCAGTGGGAAATCCACATGGAAATTTTCTATTTCTTCTATTTTTAAATATTTTCAAAAATAAACATCAAATTTGAATTCGAAGACCCCGAAGGGATCTCACTCACTACTTTCTGCATTTTTAAAGAGGTTTTCGTTCATATTTGGAGTTTATTAAGAATATAAAAAAAATCCATGCGGAAATCCACATGGCAATCCACGCGGATTTCTTGTGGATAGTTTCAAATCTCTATATGAATTTCTACCTAAAAAGTCCATGGGAAAATCCAGACGATTTTTTTCAGCTGGGAAATGTGTCTACCAACGCCCTTCACAGTGTATGACGTCTATAGAGGCAAAAATAATTCGTGTCACCAATGTGTATGACGGCTGTAGCGGCATCTAAAAGGTAAATCTTTGTAATAAATGAAATATGAATATCAATGAATATTCTAAAAGTTTTTGGGGTCGCTGAATCCGAATCTTTGGTCAGAATTAGAAAATTCAAAATGGCGACCAAAAATTTCTTGAAGTTTATAAATTTGGCTGAAAATGCTTTTTTGGGGGGCGAACAATAAAATTTAAAATCCGTTAACTTTGAAATTATTTGATCGCCATTTTGAATTTTTAAATTTTGATCAAATATTTGGATTCAGCGACACTAAAAATATAAAATATAATTATATCAGGTATCATAAGAAAGAATGAAAATTTAGCACATTTGTGTGTCACAAAAACCTTATTTTAATAACACTGCTAAGGGGTTAAGAAACAAAAGATGGAATTAAACAAATTTACTAAATTGTTGGGCAAAGGCGCATGATTGCTACCCAAATGTCATTTGACTAAATTGTCATTTTTACGAAATGTCATTTTTGCAAATCGCCATTTTTACGAATGGTCACTTTTTTGAAAATTAATTTTTTCGAATTGTCATTTATGCGAAAATTGCTATAGTAAACTTGTATGCATATATTGAGAAATGACTACCTCTTCGGTGAGAGGGAACAATTGTTGGAGTTCCATTGATAAAGTGCCGCTCAAAATAATATGCCCACCCTACGGCAAATAGAGATATTACAAAAAGTTTTTTATTTTAATTTCTAGTAAATATAAAAAAGTTGGTTGAGGTCTCATTTCAAAGCTAATGTTTTTTACTCTCATGATATCCAAATAATAAATTTAAATAATAAGTTCTTCATTGTTTAACCCTCTGCCTACGCGCACTTATCCCCCACTCTAAGGCTTTTGAATGTAATTCCCATAGTCCCCACCAGGCGTCCAAATTGTCCTTTTTGTCGATAACGGTCATTTGCGTAAACAGAGGGTTAAATGCAATTGTCATTAAAATAATTTTTATTTTTTAAAGTAAATTTTAAAAAAATGTACTTTATTAACAAGTGATCACACAAATATTTCGGGCAATGCAATCGAAAGCTCATTTTGTCACCTTTCATACGCTTTTTAAAAAATTATTTTTAAAAAGTTGTCCAAACCGGAAGGAAAGCATATATGTTATTGAGTGTAATTTAAAAACATTGGTCTAATAAAACTTGTAGGACAAAAAATGTTAATTTTTATATGAGAAAGGAGAAAAAAATGTTACAAGCTGTTTTTTAACAAATTGTTTTTTAACATATACGTCATGTAAATATGCCATAAAATGTGAGGTCAAAATGTGGTAAAAAAAATTTAATATTTTTTTCTAATTCTACATATAAAAATAAACATTATTTATCCTACAAGTTTTTTTTAGATCAAATGGTTTTAAAGTATAAACAATTTAAAAAATAGTCTATTTTTTTAAACAAATTACACGGGAACATTTATAACCAAAATCATCTGTCAAAACATTAATTGCAGAAAAACAAAAGACGACACTTTCTGATCACGAAATAGCAAATTATTGGGTCAAAATAAGTGAAACCGGCCACTTGAAAAATTTTTATCTCCAATTTTCAAGTTATCTATGATTTTTAGTAGATATATGAGTACACTTTTTCCCCCTAAAATATTTTTCAAAAAAAAATTTTATTTTTGAAGTAATCAGGTATTGAATTAGGTCATTTTATTTTCATTTTATTATTACTTTGAAACAAATAATGATAATTAAGTAATTTTTTTTTTAAATTAAAGCTTAAAGTCTATACTTTAAAGATGAAATAAAGCGATTGCTAAAAAATAAAAATTTATAATTGTTATTAACAATTCTTTTAAACAATTGCAAATTGAAGAATGTTCTCAATGTTTTTGAAAGATTAAATTACGATATATTGATGCGCAAAACTATAAGGATTCATTTAAAAAAAAGAAAAATGAGTAACCTCCAATATTATAGAAATTGTGTAGATTTTTCTGCCAAAATGCAGGCCAAATCGATTTTTAATCTTAAAAATCCGCTTGAAAGCGTGAAGTTTCTAACAAAACAAAAGAAGATCTTATTTATTCGTTTGCAATTTTATCTTTTTCCAGGAACTTGAGTCAATTTTTGCTTGCATTTTGTCAGCAAAATTTACATAATTTCTATAATATTGGAAGTTACTCATTTTTCTTTTTTTTAAATGAATCCTTATAGTTTTGCGCATCAATATATCGTAATTTAATCTTTCAAAAACATTGAGAACATTCTTCAATTTGCAATTGTTTAAAAGAATTGTTAATAACAATTATAAATTTTCATTTTTTAGCAATCGCTTCATTTCATCTTTAAAGTATAGACTTTAAGCTTTAATTTAAAAAAAAATTACTTAATTATCTTTATTTGTATCAAAGTAATAATAAAATGAAAATAAAATGACCTAAAACTTCAATACCTAATTACTTCAAAAATAAAATTTTTTTTTGAAAAATATTTTAGGGGGAAAAAGTGTACTCATATAGGGTAAGTGTACTAATTCCTGCGGTATTTTGGTCAAGACGTCTTTTAACTATAAAATATAATTTTTATATTGATCAAATTGAACTTATGTCTTATTAAATTTGTAGTTTGTGTTATTAAGATATGTTTACAATAAATAACATCTCTAAAATATAATTTATTTTAATAAATTAAATGAATTAAAAATAATATTCAATGCGTTTAATTCTGCGCGTTTGAGTCAGTTGCTGCGCATCAGTTGCTGCGCGAATTCAATTCCTGTGGGTCAGTTTCTGCGCATAATTTTGTGCTTATGTGTATAATACCGCAAACTACTATGAAATCAAAATGGGACAATTATTTTAATCAATGTTTAATTGAATAGAATATAAATGTATTAAAAATAAATATATATCATATATTAACAAAAGTAACAAATAATTTCTGAATTATCACATTTTTGAAACATTTAGTTAAAACTTAATAACAGAATTCTTCTTTAATTAATTTATGTATTTATTAAATTTTCTTTAGTTTTTCCTCCATAATCTTCATTTTTTCTTTCATTTTCATAATTTTTTCTTGCTCTTTTTCAAAATAGATAGTCTATTGTAACCAGTCTTAGTTGATTTTCTGAGGGCGCAGAAATTAAATCAAGCCCAAATTCTGTGTTAATTACTACTCTTAAAAATAAAATATAATAACAGACAAAAATAAAGTAAAGTTTAATTTTTTTTTTAAAACAAGGTTTTCTTTATCTAAAATCATCATAATAATAACCACTTTAAGTCTAAAAACAATAATAAAGCCTTTTTTATGTAGGTATTTTTGCACCGCCAGCAAAGTTAGCAATGAAAAAAAATAAAACCTTGCACACGTCAACTTTTAATTAAAATAAAATACATAAATATTAAGTTTTGGTATATACTTCCTATATCTATTTTAAAACTTACATCGTTAAGTAATTTTTAAAAAAAATTTCAAAATTATTTGTGCCCTGAACAAATGTATTCACTTAAATTATTAAAATGCCGCAGAAACTGAAGCACCCGCAGCAATTGACGCACTTACCCTATCTACTAAAAATCATAGATAACTTGAAAATTGGAGATAAAAATTTTTTAAGTGGCCGGTTTCACTTATTTTGACCCTATTATTATGTAGATACACGGAAAGAAAAAGTCCGTCAACCATTAATGGATTAGTGTATTACTTTGAGACGGGACTCTTTTTCCGTTGATGGTTACTTAACTTTACTTAACGATTGAAAACGAGTCATGGATTGATTAGAATGCCAGTATGTGACCAATTGTTTTAGATTTAATGCTGAATTGTTATCAATGGATGTTTGAATGTTTACGAATCATTAGTGAAAGTTTGTGAAACGTTAGTTGACTCGTATTCTTAATCGGTGCTTTTCACTAGCGCATTGTTGCGCAGTGTACCGATGCGCATTTTCTCCAGTTTCTCTATAGTCCATGTGTTTTTGCTGTCTGCTATACATATCCTAATATACTATTATGTGTAATGTGAATATTTAACTTAACTAATAATTTGCAGTTGAATTGCGTCTAGAAATTGACCTCGATGAAAATATATTTTCTTTTATATTGATACCAGTCACTATGGGTGAGAGGTAGTGATGGCTCAAAGGGTGGCGGACGGTGATTTGCAGAGAAGGCAAGAGAGAGAAAAAGAACTTTTCTTTACGTAAAAATTGTTTGGTGGCCCTGAAAAGGGCCGATGATGGAGGTTAGTCGAGAGCTAGTAGGGCTCAAAGCGTAGACGCCAGCGCGAGGCGGGCGCAGACCCCACGACGAGAGAGCGTTCACTCGGCGAGAAGGCTTCCGGGGAAACACCGACAGGGATGAACAGTACGTCGGGCGAGTATTGTTCCGGCAGTGGGGAAGGCGTTGAGCGGGAAGGCGTCGTCGGCGCGACACTGACCTTGCAGGGGCTAAGGCCAAACTGTTCCTCGAACCGTCTCTCTTGACGGGGATTCGTGGGCGCCACTGACGCTACGTCTCTTGGGACGTCGGAAATGGGAAGTCGAGGAGGATTTTCTGGTAGAATCTGAAGCGGCGGCACGGTGCGAGAGGGCACGACGGTAGTGGTGGTGGATGGGCCCGAGGTCAACGTGTACACCAGCACTGGGAGCGTGAGTGTACCACGGACTGATTGCTCGAGCCTGGGGCGGGGATCCTTGGTCAAAGGATGCCCTCGAAGCAGCTCCACGTAGAAATTCGACGACGATGTCAGCGGCTGGGGACGATCCGGGTCGTAGATGAGGCACGACTGGAGAGCGGCGTTATGTTCTCTGGCTGCGCGTCGTTGGGCTCGCGCTCGGGCGGCCTTTCCTGGGCGGCGTCGCTTGACGCAAACTGGTCCGGCCAACATAGGCAGCTTCAGGGGCAGAGCCGATCGGTGAAGTTCGGAAAAAGAACCCAAGCAGGGTTCGAGTACCGAAGACCCGTTCAAACCCTAGGTGTCGAGCGCCCGAACCTCAGCAAACTATTCTTTCGTCCTGAGAAGGACGGATTGTTAAGTAGGCCCTGAAAAAGGCCAGTTGTTGAAACGAGGATGTACTCCAGCAGGAGAGTAAAAGACGGCGGCTTCGTATAAGTCTTTTAATGGCAGCTTGCGAGGAGCACGGTATCTCGACTAGTAGGCGGCGAGGTTCGCTCCGGCGAACACTTGGTGCAGCGATGGTCGAGTCAAGAGGTCTTGGTACGTCGGAGTCCAGGAGAGTTCTGCGTGAGAGGCAGGGAAAATGCGGCATATTTATGCGCCTCGGCCGAGTCGCATCCGCGGTTTCCCTTTCCCCCATTGGAAGAGCCAATCGGCGCGCAAGATGCTCCCACTCGGGCGCGCGCGTGCGCGGTGCAGTGAAGCGAGAGTTAGTCGAGCGGTAGCGGAGAAACGAGTAAGGTGTGCCGAGATGCTCTCTCTACACGTAAAGTTTTCTTGCCAATGCCAACCAGTCTTATTCCAATGCTCCGATACATTTCTTTTTAATAATAGTTATAATATTATAATAATAATGCGGATAATATTAGCAATATTAAGAATAGAAATAATATTAATAATACTACGAATATTAATATAAAAATAGTATCAATAATAGTAATAACAATATGAATAAAATTAACAATATTAAGATTCATAATATTAATAATATTAAGAATCATAATATTAATAATACAAAGAATGATAATATTGATAATGCTAGGAACATTAATATTAAAAGTAGTGCTAATGATAAAAGAAAAATAATAATATTATGAATGATATTAGTGAATTTAAGAATAGTAATAATAATATTAATAATCGTAACACTAATACTACTGAGAGTAGTAATACTAATAACACAGAGAACAATAGTATTAATAATACTACGAATATCAATATTAAAATTAAGACTATTAAAATTTACCACAATAACGATAAGAGTAAAATCATACAATGTTGTAATAAAACAGTATCATATCAAAATACAACAATATTATGACAAAATGATAATATAATAAAAGTAAATAAAATAATAAAAAAAAGAAAATAAAGTAATTTTTAACGAAGCTGCTTGTGTAGCCGTGCAGCTGACGTCATGGGTTTTTCTAAACGCGCGCCAGCCGCTTTTTTGGGTTATTTCCCACAGCGCTGTTGCTACTCGGTACAATAGAGTTCGTGCCCCTCTAAATGTTTTCTCATTCTTCAGTTTGGGATGTTTGTGTTTGTTTTCTTTACCTTTGCAGGTACTGTTTTGCAAACACAAACATCTTCAAACTTAGAAGAAGTGAATATAACAATATTTCTCGCTAATTAAAAAGTAGTTATTAGTGCAAAATCATTTCTCACAAGTTGTGAAAAATTTTGTTATTTGGTATATAAGAACAGTTCGCTTCTAAACTTAAAGTGTTATAAGTGTGCGTTTCTACGTGTAGTTACTATAAGTGCGAAAATGTGTTGGTCTAAAGCGTCTAAGAGTGTAAATAAAATATCGGAACTGTGCAACGAAAAAAATGTGTTCATTCTGTACCAAATAGTGCCTAAAATTAGAGATAATTCTGAAAGCAGTTGAATTTTTTTAATGCTTTTGATAGTCATAGGAAATTTAATAGACAGTTTTCTAAATTTAAGTGAACGAGTTTTATATATTGATGATAATGGGTGTACTTCCGAATAAGGGGGACCTCCGATTTCAATAAAAATTGCTATACCAACGTATTTTGATGCGCTGATTACGAAAATGATAATGAAATTTGGCGCAAATTTCATCTTTATGGTGAAAACCATAAAAAAACCATAAAATTGTGGTTTTTTGCGTATAATTCGTAAAAAACGAAAAATTTTGAAAAACTTTTTAAACAAAAGTTATAGATCTCACCAAAATACACATTTTATATTCTTATCATTATTTGCTAAAATCCATTATTTTTCGAGAAAAATGTAAAAAATCATAAAATACTATAAAAACGGGTTAAAATATACTTTTGCTTGAAAGAACAGCCAATTTTAACAAAATACAGTTTCTTTACGTATTTTAATACTCTGATCACGAAAATCATACTGAAAATTGGTGCTAATTTAATAATTATGGTACTAGAAGGTACACAACCCAGACCCGAGCATTTGGTATTCCACTTTTTCACGTTCTGCATTTCGTTTTTCAGATTCCGTATTCTACTATTTCTATTCCGTATTCCACTTTTTATATTCCGCATACTACTTTTCAAATTCCGCATTCCACTGTTCAAAGTCTGCATTTCATTATTTCGATTCCGCATTGAGCTCGTGTACTCTCTTTATATCTCTCTGTGTGAATATAGAAAGGGGACTCGGACGAGGTGTACTATCCAGCCGCAAGAAGCGCTCATATTTTATTACTCCTTCACAGTATCCATTGGGCACATTGACACGATCGTGTTTAAAATATCATGGACCGGAAATATAATATTTTCGCTTTAAGTGTCATTTTACAAAATAGAGAATCGACTCTGCAATGGTTGCGTGATGAAGAACTAATCCCGAGTGAACGCTTTTGTTCGAAGCATAAGAAAAATATGACTTTGACTGAATCAGCGTTCACTTGTGGTCAGTTCGTTTGCGAGAAAAAAGGTAAATATTGTCATCGTCATACTGTCGCAGAGAATACGTGGTTCGAACAATGCCACAACTCTGCGGCTTCTTGTATGATGGTGACGTATTGCTTTTCAGTGAGTTTTGACTTTCAGCAAACTATTCGTGAGAGTAGTATTGTTGAAGGTCAAAATATTTCTTCTGAAACCATTGCAGATCGATTCTCTTTTTGTCGGGAGGTCTGCATGATTGCTTTAGATGAACACTTCCTAGAAGAGGGTCAAATTGGAGGTGTGGGCGAAATCGTCGAGATCGACGAATGCAAAATCGGTCGTCGAAAGTTTGAGAGAGGTCAAGTAGTAGAGGGTTCATGGATCCTCGGAATGATTCACAGAGGACATTCTTTTAACTATCGACTGGAAATCTGTCCCGACAACAAACGAGACAAAACTACTTTAATCAACTTGATTAAAAAGCACGTTGTTGTCGGAACAGAAATCCATACTGATTGTTGGAAGGGCTACATTGATTTGGAACAATGTGGCTACGTTCACGACACTGTGAAACATTCCGAGGAATTTGTAAACTCTACTACTGGTGCCCACACCCAAAATATTGAATCCTCTTGGAGATGGATGAGACGATCTCTCTCCAGAGGAGGTGTTCGCAAGCATAATCTTGCAGACCACCTTTGTGAGTTTTTGTGGCGGAGAAGGGTTCGCAAATTAAATGCCTACCCTTTTTCGCAATTAATTGCAGACATTAAAATTGCTTACCCTGGCCACAAAAACTAAGAAAAAGGCACTTATATCAATCGGCCTTTTTCAAGGCCACAAACCAGTTGCAATTTGTAACATCTCATCAATCGGCCTTTTTCAAGGCCACAAAACCGTTGCGATTTGTAACATTTCATCAATCGGCCTTTTTCAAGGCCACAAAACCGTTCCGATTTGTAACATTTTATCAATCGGCCTTTTTTTGTTAAAATTATTTTTCAAAATTTTGCTTTTTTTAAGATTTATACACAAAAACTACAATTTTATGGTTTTTATAATGGTTTTTACCATAATCATTATATTTGGACCAATTTTCAGTATGATTTTCGTGATCAGAGTATTAAAATACGTAAAGAAACTGTATTTTGTTAAAATTGGCCGTTCTTTTGAGCAAAAGTATATTTTAACCCGTTTTTATGGTATTTTATGGTTTTTTACATTTTTCTCGGAAAATAATAGATTTTAGCAAATAATGATAAGAATATAAAATGTGTATTTTGGTGAGATCTATAACTTTTGTTTACAAAGTTTTTTAAAATTTTTCGTTTTTTACGAATTATACGCAAAAAAAACACAATTTTATGGTTTTTTAATGGTTTTCACCATAAAGATGAAATTTGCGCCAAATTTCATTATCATTTTCGTAATCAGCGCATTAAAATACGTTGGTATAGCAATTTTTATTGAAATCGGAGGTCCCCCTTATTCGGAAGTATGTTTTCTAAATTTTAGCAACCAACTCGTCATTGATTGTGTCTCAAAGTATGTTATCCTTTCAATGATTTTGTGTCCCGTCTCAAAGTAATACAGTGGAACCTCGATTATCCGAACTAACCTAGGTAAGGCCGGGTTCGGATAATCGAAAGTTCGGATAATAGAGGTTTTAATAATTTTCATAATTAAAGTAAAAAAATTGGACAGTTGAACTATATATATTTAATTTAATACATTTTTTAAAGATATATAAGTATATTGCAAATGTAAATATATATTAATTTATAATAATAAATTAATAAAACAGAGAATTCATGATATTTTAAGATTTTTTTGGCATAAATTTCGTTATTTTGCTTTGAAAGATGTTAAAAAGGTCCCGCGAAAATATGAATGATAAAAAAATAGAGAAAATAAATGTTAAGATTCGGAAGGTCAAGAAGAAGTTCGGATAACAGAAGTTTAGATAAAATGATTTTTGGTTCGAATAATAGAAGGTTCGGATAACAGAGGTTCGGATAATCGAGGTTCCACTGTATACTAGTCTATTAATGATTGATGGACTTTTTCTTTCCGTGTATGTATAATAGTATTTTAATTTATTCGAAAGTTACTTTATGTATATCTTGACAATATTCTACGCATATCTTAGGATTAATGTAAGGATATCATAGGGGTATTTTTGAATATCTTAGAATATCCTAAGTATTTATTGGTATATCCTAGTGATATCTTTGGATATTCTAAACATATTTCGAATATTTGGAATATCCTAGGGATATTTTTTTAGATGTCTAGAGGATATCTTATGGATAGCCTTAGATATCCTGAGGATGTCCTGGGATATCCTAATATTATTCGTTGAATATGTTTAGGACATCGCATCGCTAGGATATCTACGGGATTTTTCCATAACATCCTAGGATATCTTGTGCTTTGAGGGATATAAAGATATCGTTGGTTGGGTGCAGAAAGGTGCCAATTCAGACTAGTCGTGAAAAACGTGCCGTTTCAAAAAACATTTGAAAAAGCTGACATTTGAGCTAAGATTTGGAGAACATGCCAACTCAGAATTGACGATAATTTTTTTATTTTAGATACAAGAAAGAAGTTGTCTATCAAATAATAAATAATCAATAAATTAATTCAATAAATTAATAAAAATATTCCTTTTTCAAAGAAAAATAATAATTATGCAAAATGCAACTAGAACAATCATTTTGTATAACTTTATAACCTATGCTTTAAATTTTTCCATACTGGCAAGTGTTAACATAAAACAGAAAAAATGATCGTTAATTCTGAGTTGGAATGTTTTTCAAATCTCAGCTCAAATGGTAGGTTTATCAAATTTTTTTTAAAACGTCACCTTTTTCGCGACTAGTCTGAATTGACACCTTCCCAGTGAGAAATAAAAGGTCTAACCGACGTCTATTCAACGTCTAAGCTGTTGAGAGGAGATCTAGGTCCAGATTTGGAGTAGAAATGATAAATATAGATGTCAAAGTTGTTTGACTTCAAAGATATTTGTGTTTGTAGTTCAGTAGCTTAGTGTAATTTTACACACATTTTATAAAATTTAATGTTTTGTAAATTTCTTTAAGTAAGCGAAACAAAGAAAATTGTAGGATGAGTACTCATTCGGCTAGATTGACGTGTTTTTTTAATGCTTTAATAGACTTCTTGAAATTGCTTGGATTCCCTTGAAAATGGTTACTCAGGCGTTTTTAGGGGTCGGTGATTACGAATCCGATATTAGTTTTTAAAAATTCAAATACCGGATTCGTAATCAGCGACCCAAAAAACGCTCGAGTAACCATTTTCAAGGGAATCCAAGCAATTGCCAGAAGTCTATTAATGCCTGTGTTATATATAATGTTAACATTTAATTTATAAAAAAAGATTATTGCAAATTTGTTTATTCGACCAGGTTTAAATGTTGTACACTTACTAAGGGCCCCAAGAGCACTTATTTCACAGAGTTTTAGTTTGATTAAATAAAAATTATTTAAATTATTAAACATTGAACCGCGTGGAAAAAGAACTTCGGGCAAAAGATAGCGAAAGCTCTCAAAAGATGGGCACAGATTTCGGCAAAATTTTATCAGTTTTCAGACTTACATTTTAGCTACAGGTAAAATCTAGCATACCATTGCTTATGATTGTTTCCCTTTTCCCATATTTCAATATTAAAAGTCATTATACCGACTACGTAACTGCCAGAACATAAACTAGACTGAAATAATTTTTTCTATCTTGAAAAAATACAATATTTTATTTATTTAATTAATTTTTTAAAAATAATTAAATTAATTTTATTCGTGTCAATTATTTGAAGAAAGGAAGATTCAACATACATTACAGCCAAATAATTTAACCTAACCCTACACATGTTTGAACGTAAATAGTTTTTGATTCTATTCTTTGCTTAAAAGATCGCTCACAGGAACAATTCGAAACAGGAATAGTTAAGTAAATGCGTACTGCAATATTAGTTTAATTTTTTTTGCATTTTCATTATCAATCATATTCATGGTGATAATGGGGACATATTATTCACTTCAAGTACAATGTATACTACCGGCAGACTAAGAACAGCAAAAAATATTAACTGGTTCACGAGATATTACAAAAAAAGACGGACCGTGCGAAGCAAAATTTTTAATCATCAATTTCTCTATATCGCCGTAGAGTTAGTTGCGTGGCTGTGAAAAAAGGATCGAAAATGAATAAACATGAATAAACATGATTTTTTCTAAAAATATTGTAAATTGTTAACTTTGAATAACAGAAAAAATATAAACAATTTAAAATTCAAAAATTGGTTAAGAGGGATCTCTTAGAAATTTTAACCTCTTTAATTTAAGACCAAGTCCATGAAAATCCGATAAAATTTGTAGGTTCCAGATAATTTTGAACAGTAAATTGTAAAAAATGCAATGTGCGCGGGGCCAGTTTTAACGTCATATAAAGCTCTACACAGCTGCAATTTTTAATTAATAACTTTTTTCTAATTGAGGCTCATTTTTTTCAAAACGGTTTTACACTTGGAGACATTTAAGGAATAGAATATCCACTAACTTACGTGATTTCTAAAACAAACGTGGAAGATAGGTAACTTCCAAAATGGTTATTAAACGTAGGTACATTGTACTTGGGGTGAACGATGGGAATCGAGAATAATTTTACTCGCGAAATTCGCTTCAATTTCCGGTGACCAAATGACGGTATAGAACCGAGACTTTTCTGAAATCTTCTTCTTCTTCTTCTTCTGAATCTTGTTTCATGATGTTTTCATGGTACCAAATACGTATTTATCTAGTGGTTAAATGCGATCAGTATGTTGGCTTGGAAATTTCAGGAGATGTACATTATTTTCGATGGCTATAGCTCAATAAGCTTTAAACTTGTGGGTAGCATAGCCGAATGCTGGTCGTGACTTAATTTTAAATTTTGCAAAGACTGAATATTTTAGTTTAATACTTTATAAGTGCACCGACATTATCACCACGAAATGTTTAGCTTTAGTAATACGATATATACACAATTTTCGTTGTAAAGAAATTTTTTTTAGCTTTATTGGAAGTCGTTAACTGCACTGCAAATGCAATTTATCAAACAATTAAAGATTTCTTTAAAAAAGTAGATGTACCTTTAACAAATATTTAATAAGTTAAATTAAAATCAACAAATGTTAAAATTTGTTAAAAGTATTTAATGGTGTTCAAGCGAGGTTTAAGACTGATATTCCCAATACAGGCCAGGCTAATAAAAAGCATTATTTTTCCAAGGTGGGTTATCAAATGACGAAAGAGATAGTGCTAGTTTAGATAACTCAGACGAATCCAAGAATATTTTGACTAGGGAGAAAAAATTTCTCGTAATACCAACTCAAACGACAAGCTAATAAAAAATACCAGGAAAACAATGTAAGAAGAACACTATTCACTGACTAATATAGTAAATCTGACTCAGACGACTCAAGTGAATCTTCGATCAGATCAGACAGTAGAAAGTCAATTAGCAGTTCAAAAACAATTAAAACACTAATTAATTGGGACATTAAATTTTCTGGTGAATATAATGCTGATACCGACAATTTTATTGATAGACTGGAAGATTGTAGAAATTGTATGGTTATAATCTTAAAATTACCGAGAGTTCTGGAAAAATTCAGTTTACCAATGTCGATATTGAACCCGTTTCCAATAAAGTTTTGATACCAATTCGTAGTAAGGGTGAAAATAGACAAATCAATACTCGCGTATTGTTTATTCCAAAATAAACAAATTAAGTTTGACAAATAAAGTTCAACACGTCATTAATACTGCAAATGCTTTGCCGATTAAGCAAAGGTATTATTTAGTTTCGCCTACTTAGACGATATTATTATCGTCACGGAGATATTCTCCGAACATTTAGAATGGTTAAAACGGGCCCTTGACACTGTTAAGAAAGCAGGTTTGAAGCTTAATCCTGAAAAGTGCGAATTTTATTGTACGCAAGTTCGATTTTGTCGTTTTACATCTTACTTAATTCTTATTTAATTTGGAAAAAATGAAAATTTTAGAGCAATAAGGATATTCCTGGGATGCGCAGATCAGGAACACACATTACACTTTCTAGAGAAATCGTTTTACTTTCGTTTTCACACGCGTTTCAAAAATAATGTCACCTTCAGACACAATTTCTGTGAATGTCAAATTCAGTTTATCATTTCTAACTCAAATTCAAGGAGGTCAACGAAGCCCCAATAGCACAAAAGGTAGTGACACTATTTGTAGATGATAAGAGTTTTAGATTTCTTTGGACAGTTCTTCGCTTTGTGACCAACTATAAAAAAGAAAATGACTTGACAACAATAAGAAAAATAAAGAAGAGAAAAATAAGTCCGTTTAAATGTTTTTCTGACAAAGCGATTCACACATGAATTCCGAAAAAAAGTCAATTCGTGAAAAAAAGTATGAAACACTCGAGCATAACAAACATTAACACATCAACAGTTTTCTCTGTGCCAAGATTTGAGGGTCAAAAAGGAAAATCAGGAAAAGGTACACTACCGGCGGAAATTGTGCGACCGCTAACATCTTGAGCTATTAAAAAACACACTCGCACAGAATGAGTGATAACTCCGTTAAAAATGAAGCTACATAGATGCTTTTTTTAAAATTGCATTGGAAAGCTTATTAAATTTCCAATTAAGTGACACTATTTTCATTTTATTGCATAAATAAGAAGCGAAATATCATGTTATGAAGACAATAAAATAATTATATTTTTTTCGGAATTTCTTACCCTGACTTTGACTCCTGGCAAAATTTAGAAAAGTTGATAAAAAAATTGATACTTTCACAGACTATTCCTTGTTATATATGCTTTAAATAGTGACCAAGAACAGCAAAAATATTTACGGGTTCCCGAGATATTACAAAAAGAGTCAGACCGTGCGAAGCAATATTTTCAATCATCGATTTCTCTAATTTGCCTTTGAGTCAATTGCCACATTTTGCCAGGAGATGTTAGCGGTCGCACAATTTCCGCTGGTAGTGTAACTATTATTTTATAAAGGTTTAGTAATTTAGTAATTGCATTTATTATAAAAGGTAATTATTTTAATACCATTATCATCATCTTTTTTTTATCATCTGTTAGCCAGGATGAATTTGGTTTTGGATCTTTTTTTAGAATGTCATTCAAAGTTTTTGGGTCAGTTGAGTCCGGGAATAGGGTTCCTGTTATCTCATTGTTTTCATTAAACCCTGCCCAGCTTGTTCTCATTATTTCAACGCCTCCATCTTCACCATCAAATTGTATGACAGCAAATGTACGTAATTTTGAAACCATTTTTAAATTTTTATATCAAATTCTGTTTAATTATATCTTCTTCCAAAACATTTACTTTCTTGAAATTACATCACGATTTTATATTACAATGCAGATTCTAAATACGATGTATTTTAACTTTTTCGATATCAAAACGACGCACCGCACCGGCATATATATGGGTATACCCTTAATACCATTATTTTTTTTTACTTTTATTATTTTGACTAATAAATTAAAACTGTTTTTCATTTAAAGAGACCCGGTAAGAAGCGTAGAATAGAAAAGAATTCAATTTCCAGAAAATATGCTTGAAAACGAGAATTTTGAATTATTCTGAATACGCGAATTTACCTCGAAGCTCTGTTCCACGAGAACCATCAAAATTTTAGAAAAATCAATTCTTCTCTATTGCTCACGTCGATTTGCAGATAGAAAAGAATCCAAATTTTCTATTTTTCTTAATTCGCAAAGTTTTATGGTATTAAAAGTTCTTGAAAAAAATATTGAGTTCTATTCTTTTGAATTGACTAGATTGACTTCTAACGATTCTAGGTAGTCAATTCAAAAGAATAAAATGTTCGACGAGTAAATATGAAATGTTTATTTTTCGCGATAAACTGCTTCGAATTTCAGAAGAGCATTAAAAGAAATACAACTTTTGACAAACAAATTAGAAAAGCCTAATCTTTCCAATTGTCTGTAGGAGCTCCTCTAGTTATTGTCTTAAAATAAAACGCAGTGACAGTTATGTTTCGCGTCGTGTGAATTTCATTGTAATTTCAGTGCTAAACTATTAAAATTAAATATTAAAACTAGTTAAAATATGGGTTTCATATTTTTATGAAGTTAATTCAGAACAATAGATTTTTTTGAAATTTTGGTGGTTCCCGTGGAATAGAGCTCCAAGGTAAATTCGCCTATTAGGAAGAATACAACTTTTGAATTCTTTTCAATTCTATGCTTCTTACCGGGGAAAAACCGACAGTAAACAAAAAACGTAGCAAGGAATAATGTAAATGAAACAAAAAATTATTAATTATACAGAAAGGCAATATAGAAAAATTAAGTGTTTTGTTTACTTTAATTCTATATATTTTGTTCAATTAAATATCCAACTGAAAAAGTCCGTCTGGATTTTCCACATGGAAATTTACGCAGAAATGCATGCGGAGATTTGAAATAATTCACATGGAAATCCACATGGAAATTTTCTATTTTTTCAATTTTTAAATATTTTCAGAAATAATCATCAAATTCGAATTCTGAGACCCCGAAGGGGTCTCACTCACTACTTTCTGCATTTTTAAAGAGGTTTTTGTTCATATTTTGTGTTTATTGAAAATATAAAAAAGCCATGCTGAAATCCACGTGGCAATTCATGCGGATTTCATGTGGATAGTTTCAAATCTCCATATGGATTTCTACCTGCAAAGTCCATGGAAAAATCCAAACGATTTTTTTCAGCTGGGAATTCTGATTACTATTTTTGGTTCTAATTAAATTTTATTAAATAAATTATTTCAAATTCAATTATAATACCTAATAAATATTTATTTTTTTAATAAAAATCAACTATAAGATTAGAATAAAATGTGTTTCATTATTACTTCCTCATAGAGGAAGTATTGTAATACCGAAATTTTTCGAGTTCGATTTTTTGACATATCTTTATGTTATTTGACCTCAGGAGTTCAAAAATGACATTTTTAAAAAATGTCATTCCGTATGTGTGTGTGTGTGTGTGTGTGTGTGTGTAAACATCACATTTTCATAAATATCTCGAAATCATGAAGAGCTTTTGGGTTCAATTTTTTTTTAATTGTAGATCTCACCTGCGGAAATAAAATGAGAGTACTTTGAGATAGATTAATAAAGTTTAACTAAATTTTTTTTGGATTTTTAATATTGCAAAAAAACGTTTTTTGCCCAAAACTTTAAAAAAATGTTAGGACACCTATAAATGTTTTTCCATAAATTTGTAGAATATTTACAAATACATTGATTGACCCAAGATTCAATCACTTTTACCATATTTATAAAAAGTTATTTATATATTTTTCTATTATTATTATTATCTCTGTGTGGAAGTAAAGTGTTCATGAAATGAGCACCAAAATTATAAAAAAAATATACAACTTGGCAGCGGTTTTTAATATTTTATTTACTATAAATATTTTAAATAATGTTGGTAATGGGCCCTGATTAGGGCTACATTCTGATTAGGCCAGACCTTTACAATTTGTGAAAGGACTTGACAAAGAGGAATAGTTTTTTGAATATTTGAAAAAATATTTTCACAGATATTGATAGCGAAATTGAAGAAAGTTTATTTACACGTCCAGATATGTAGGCGTCCGCATGAAAAGGGACCACTTTGACACTATTGAACTTATCTATGTGGTCAAATTCCTTGGTAAATTTGGAAAAATTTTGAAAAGTCTTATTATAAAATAAATTATGTATACTTATAAAGTATACGCAAGATGCAATCATTAATATATCTTAAGACAATGTCTTAAAAAAATATCCTGAAGATGTCTTAAACGCAGATTTACAGGCGTCTTAATCAAATTATATATCTAGCCTGAAGACGTCCAAATGTGTCATATGAATATTTTCAGGAAGTATTTGGTACATTATCGGGAAATGTTGAGGCAATTTTTAGAATATTCTCAAGAAACATAAGGACATTTTCAGGATACATTGAGGATATGTGTGGCACATTCTCAAAGTACACTGACGACATTTTTAGGACATGTTTGTGACATTCTCCGGACACGTTGACAACATTTTTAGGACATATATGAGACATTTTCTGGAGATGTTTAGAACGAGCTTTAAACACATTTGGAAAGGCATTGTCGCATTTTGAAATTAACATTTTGAAAAATATTGTCAACGACGCACTTAAAATATGAATTTTTGTGAGAGAAAAAACCCAGTAAAAAGTTAGGAATTAATAAGAATTCGAAATTTTTAATTCTTTTGAATTCCGTTTCTGACCAATTCTTTTTATTTTCATTTTGAGAAGCCGAAAAGAAGCTAAGTTTATTCCTTTGAATACCGTTTTAATACTTTAAGCAGAAATTTTTTTTTCGATTTGAAGATTTAAACCCTCAAGTTTCATTGTCGAAGACAAACGGCTTGTCCGCTCAGCTGTTTAAACTGTACTATGACCACCAAACTTTAGAAGTACTTATCTCAAAGTGTTGCAAACTTCGAAGGAATTAAAAAATTATAAAATATTAAAACGGAATAGACAGAAACTGAACTTACCGAGTATCACACAGTATTTCGGAATTCACAAAAATTCAAGAAATATTAAAACGGAATTTATTGGAATTCACTTTCAAGAAATCTTTGCCTTAAGAAGGAGTACATAGTAATTGGACAGAAACGGAATTCAAAAATATTGATAATTTAACATTTTCTGTAAAAAGTTGAAAATGTTCAATTCTTCTCAATTCCTTACTTCTTACTGGGTTCTTTGATTTAAGATATATTACTAATAACAATAATACATTAACATAAATCATATATTTTTCTTTTAAAAAACGTTTTTTACAACATTGTGATCAAAAATTAGAAATTTAGCAAAACTTTTTCGATTATTGAAATAAATGAATTTATTTTAATAAATATTATTCAATGCTAAAAATCAGTATTTTAACTCAGGAAAATAAATTTGAATAAAAATCTTTTAAACAATTTCATGTAAAAAATAAATAACCTGCACAATTAATTTTGATTGAAAATCAATTATTATTATATTTAGTAGAATATATAAAATAAAAAAGCAGAACAGTGGCGGATCCAGGGGGGGTCATGGGGGTCATGACCCCCCCCTGGGGCGAAAAATTTACATAAAAAAAGGTCAGCTAATTATGGTCGTTGCTCGCCGAATCTATAAATGACCCCCCCCCCTGGAGTAAATTCTGGATCCGCCACTGAAGCAGAAAATAAATAGAATTAATGCTACAGTCAATTATACTTAGAAAGATAAAATAGATAATTTTTTCGCGTTTTTCTAAAATAATTAGAAAATTTACTTTTCAGACCAATTAAAACGAGATTCTAACTGCTCCTACTTTAAGAAAGCAATTTTTTAGTCGTTGGTTCAACAGTACAAAATGGGAGTGAATATTTAATTTTTAAAAAGTTACATTTAGTCTTAACTCATTAATAAAAAAAGACTTCTGGCCAATAAAAATAAGCTCCTCCTATTTTCAAAGTGCAATTTTTTATTTGTTGGTTGAGTTAAAGAAAATGGAGAAAGTAATTAATATTTGAAAAATTGTTATCTAGAATTTTAATCCGTTCGAAATATTGAATTATTCTTCGTTTTATTTATCATCTTAATAAATTGGTTTCAGATCCTACGGAGAGGATCGAGAAAGCAGAAGGAAGTAAAAAAAAGGTTAATTTCCGATTCTACGAGGATCGTCAAATAGGAGAAAAAGAGTGAGTTTTGGAAAAGATTAGAGAATTTCCGATCCTGCGGAGAGGATCGAGAAAGAAAAATGAAAATAAAAGGAAAGTTTAATTTCCAATCCTGCGAGAGGATCGTGAAAAAAAGAAAAAGATTTTTTTTCGATCCTACGGAGAGGATCGTAAAAATAAGAGAAAGAAAGAATAAGAGAAAGAAAAGATTATAGGAAAGAGAAAGAAAAGAATGAACCTGGAGTTTCCTTTACGTGGAGAATCTTCAGAGAAGAATTTTCTTTTAAAGAAGTTTTGAAATATTCCTTGACGTGTAAAAGAAATAAATTAAATTTGTTTATAATTTATTTTTCTTTTATTTATAACAGGTAATAATTATTTTTAGTTCAATACAATCCTTTATATATATTTGGCAAATGAAAAACATGTCATACTTCATCCGCTGTATTTTGACGTTGTTCAAACGACTCAAGATATCAGAGACTCTAAGCATAAGCTTAGGATTATACGAAGTGTTTGGTACTTTTTCGCCAATTACATTTTCGTTTACACCATTCTCAAGTAAGAATCTCTTACTCCCTTCACTTCTATCCGATAAAGGAAAGAATCCTAAAAGGTTTCTGTTCGGTGTAGCAGTATCTGAAACTATATCTAAGTCAATAATCGTTCCTGACGCTGCATTGGTAGTAGCGGCTCGCGCTATCGCGGCGGATACTCCAAGTTTCGGTATTTCTTCATATAAATTGTGTGTTACTCTATTAATTATACCGAACATTCCTGACATGTTGTTCACAACTTGATCTGGTAAGTCAGGAATTTTAGTATTCAAATGTTGACCAGTTGTTGCAGTAACTTTACCAAGAGACCTCAGATATAGGAAAATTGGTTGTGGTACATTGAACGCCTCTTGTTTAAAAGCACTCTTTACCTACTTCTCATTTCCAGTGAGGGGTATTCCGTTGCTCTCTTTCAACTCAATTGATCGATGAACGAACAACCCCGTACTGTAATAAGAGAAAGTTTCTTTACACAGATTATCGGTAACTCCTTTCTCCTTTTCTAGTTCCGTTCATGTGTCTTCGATTACTTTAGTGTATGATCCGCAGTTAATGTTAAATTCGACACGATCTTATGTTTCTCGAGGATAATTTTCGTGTGAGAAGATTGTCTCTTTAATCATGGCGTGAAATTCATGTTAAGATGCAACAGTGAGGGTTTGATCGGAGCTCTTTGCTTTGTCAACCTCAGCTTTCGCCTGCAGTTTACAGCTTTGTTCTTTCGAAAATTGGGGTCAAAGTTTTTCCCTCTGTATGCGTGTCCTTCCGGTGCAAGACGGGGTTCCCGCTTGGTCTTGGAGTTTATTGTTTAATTATTCATTTTTAATAAGTTTTGCGAATTTAATCGCTTAGGCAATTTGTAAGGCGATTTGTTTACTTCGATTGAAGAACTGAAAAACATTTCGAAAACTTCTTGTATGTAGAATCGAAAAAGTTTTGCTAAATTTCTAATTTTTGATCACATTGTTGTAAAAAAAGTTTTTTAAAAGAAAAAGATATGATTTATGTTAATGTATTATTGTTATTAGTAATATTTCTTAAATCAAAAAAAGCAATTCTTTTCAATGTTTACTATATTTACACATCATTTTGAAACTTCGCGTGTTTATTAAAATCAGTTCCATTCGTTCCGCCGTTCAGGATATGATCGTAGTCTGCTACAAGTATCACGCATGTTACATTGACAGGTCTCACCGCCCGTCTTTTTTATCATTAATAATTGAACAATTTACGATTTAATTCAACTTAAATAATGAATAAATCGATTATAGAATAGGTTATTTATAAATTATAAGAGCTTTTTCTAACATTATTAGTTTTTTTGATGGACTTTTTTCCACTATTTAAAGTCTAACCACCTGGGTACATTTATGTTTATGTAATCTGTCAGGAATTTCAAGTACACTGCAAGCCTGATCAGCGGTCAGCTCCGGGGGTGCTCGACCGCTGATCGGACGTAAACATATAGGACCGTACGAACTGTTTTATGATGGGTTACCATTACTTGACTACTGATTTTTTTTAAGGGGCCAGAGCGTCTTTAATATATACACTACTGCCACAACTTTTCAACTCCCTCATGGCCCCTCGCCCGCCCCATCTACAAACGACGTAAACAAGCGACCACTGATCGGGTGACCGCTGATCGGACTTGCAGTGTAGTTATTTATTATTTAGAGATTTATTAATTGCAATTTTTGCTTAAATCGAATCTCTAAGTATCCATTTTACATTATCAATACTTCCTTTTGCTATATAACACCTTCAAAATAGTTTTTTTCAACTGTTACCTTATGTCTAACTTATGTCCGCCGCTGATTACGGATATGTCCTCCGACGAGGATGCTTTCACCGCCGAGGTCACCAAAGCGGTTGGAAGCATGGGTAAGGTGCAGTCATTGGATCGAAGAGTTACACTCGAGATCCGTGATTTGGATTGCCTTACCCTAGAAGTCGAGGTGCAACAAGTGTTGTCTGAAGCGATAGGAAAGTCAGGACGCAGGTGAGTTACGGTCTTAAAACCCAACCGCCGAGGGATAAAGCTCGCGGTTGTAGTCACCAACAAGGAAGAGGCGAACAGGCTGGAGAAATTGGGACACGTAAAAATTAAATTAAAAAAAAGTAATGGTCGTCCGGTGTCATCGATGCTTGGGATACGGCCATATTGAAGCGAAATGCCAGAAGGAGGATAGATCGGCTGAGTGCTTTAAGTGCAGTGAAGTCGGTCACAAGTTCTCCAACTGTAAAAAGAGCCCAAGCTGCTTTTTGTGCAAGGAAAAGTTTGGCAATAAGGTGTCAACCACCCATATTGCAGGCAGCGGAGGATGCGGAGTCTTCAGGTCGGCCCTTGAGGAGGCGAAGAAGACTCTTGCAAGGACTAAAAGTAAATGAGAAGTGTTAAAAGGAGCGAATAATTTATTTTATTTATTTGAATTATTTTTTTGTGGTTTTTTTACTATATTGTTTAATTATAAATTATAAATATCGTTTAATATTATATATATCGTTTAATTATAAATAATGTTTAATTGATTCATTTCTGTTTTTTATGTCTTTTTACAATTTTGTCTTTTAACTTTTAACACTTTTTAACATTTGTTTTTTTATTCTTTGACATTGAAATAGTTTTAAATTTTAACTATTGACGCAGGAGAACCACAGGAAAAGAACAAAGTCGCAATAGCGACAGAGTTGGAGCGTCGCCCTTGAAGGCTAGAGTGTTACGACAGTTACGAGGCGAGGGT
Source organism: Leptopilina heterotoma (assembly GCF_015476425.1). Lineage (NCBI taxonomy): Eukaryota > Metazoa > Arthropoda > Insecta > Hymenoptera > Figitidae > Leptopilina > Leptopilina heterotoma. The sequence goes on along the minus strand of NW_025111131.1, from coordinate 3,346,627 downwards.
GGGTAAAGGGCTTCAAAAGAAGGTCCTTGACCCGGGAGTTGTTGCCCCCCAACCTGCTGTACTGGTCCCGGGGGTTATCGCCCTGCAACAAAAGTAAAAATAGAAACATATTCTGAAACAAATGAAAGATGATTATTTATCCATTCTTGAATATAATCGACGAACGCGCGAACCAACACGTCTCCCTCGTCCACCGCTTCTGCTTCGTCTATTCTATCGCAACGTTCGCACAATATAAATCTTACCTAAATGCATAGTCCTAATAGTATAAAAGGTTGTCTACGGCCTGTCTACGGGATATAGTCGAGAATAAAGGAGAATTTAGTGCTTGCGCACTACTAAATTTTTAGGCGAGCGCCCTAATACTTCTGGGATTATGGCTCTCAAAATTTGAATCAGTTATAAATAACTGATGTTTCAGTAAATTTTTTTACTGATTCAATTAACGAAGTTTAACTAATTTTTCATTTATTTTTTACTGAAAATCAATTATCTTTTCACTGAAAAGCAGTTATTTATACCTGATTCAGAAACAAAAAGTCAGTCAGATGGTCAGTTAAAACCATGATTTTAAACTGATTCAAATTAAAAAAATTCTTAAAGCGACCTTTTTTCATTTTCTGTCTGAATTTTTTAAAATTAATTATCAAAGTCAAAAATTACACCAAAAGAGTGGAAGTTGAGGGGCAATCGCTCTCTACGCCTATGTACTTTTAAATATCTCCCACCGTGAAGCGTTCTTAAATAATCTGAAATAGTATTTATTATGATTTAATATTTGCAATTCTCGAATTTTAGATTTATGATAAGAGAGTTCAGAATTAGAAGAATAAATTAACATGTCTGCATTAAACAATGGAGATCTCTATAGAGATCATTCCCCCGAAGAATTTCATCATTAATAACGATGTTATTAGCGAACTTGAAAAATTTGCTAGAACAACCATGCTGCTCTTGACTGAAGATGAAACAAATGATTTGAAAAAATTTTACGGTATATTTTATAAAAGGCCTGTAAAGTTTGAGTTTATAATTGATGGAAAAATACTTTTGTCACAATTAGTTCAATTCGTAAATTCTCAGTCATTACATTATTGGGGAAAGGTTCAAGAAGGAAACTTTTGTAATAAAACGCAAACACTGTTGGCATAAACACAGAAGTTAAAAAGAAGAAGTTACATCCTCTCAATTTTTATTAATTATATTAATTTTAACTGTATTATATTTTTTATAACAGAGACCTAGATTTGTTATAAATGTGTTATTTAAGATGTTGTTACTTAGGGGTCCATGCATAGGGCAAACTTTGAATGTTAGATTTTCTTCATAATTTGCCAGTTTGTTGTCTTAGGGGACATAAATAAGTTGTGAAAATAGTTTTGCGAAATTTCGAATATTTTGCAAGATAGTGAGTTATTTCAACTTTTAAGACACTTTTTCAACCATTTTTATTTCGAAATCTATGATAGTTACAAAAACATTTTAAATACGAAAAGTGCAGGGAATCTAAATTTTAATAATACACTGAGAAAAATTAATTAAATGGTCTGTTGCGCACGCGCTGTTCTAATAAATATGGCTGCTCGTGATACCATACACACTTTGACACTTGACGTTGTTTTTTTCTTTCTTTTCATATTTTAACAAAAACAGTAAGATCAACAATATTTTATTAAAGTCAATTACAGTATATTTCGTAACGAGTGCAAGCAGTTGCAAATTTGTGAATGAGCGCTTTTTTTTGGAACGAACTGTAGGTTTTTTTTGGAACAGTTTGTTCCAAAAAAAGTGCTCGTTAAAAAATTGGCAACTGCTCGCACAAGTTACGAACGATATTTTTCATAACGCGGTGCAAAAAAGTGCCCTTTTTAGCACCGCGTTATGAAAATAATATTTATAGTCTTTATTTATAAATTTACATCTTTATACGAAAGTACTAGTGTTGAAATTTGTTTTGGAAAAACTAGATATGTTCGACAAAAGAATTTGGTTCGCCTAACCAAACGGTTTTGTTGCACATATTTCAAATAAAAGATTTTGTTGGTACAACCAAATTTTTGTTGCCGGAACCAAACAGTTTTCTCAGTGTATTTTACTGGAAAATAAATAATTATTAATAATAATTTATTAAAACAATAAATTTAAAAAAAAATTTACCCGAAGTCCATAAAATTTGTTCTCTATAAAATATTGAAATGAAAGTTTGAAATGTCCTTTCAAAGTCATCGTTGAATTGAAATTTCAAATGACACTTCTAATATTTATGAATAAGAAGAATAATTTATTGCTTAAAGTTTGAACAGGACAATAATTTGGGACGCAAGTGTATGAAATATTTTATTGCTGATGTGTAAATGTGTCAGGAAATGTATTTTTCCATCTACAATTTAGTAGTTAAAAGGTACAGAAATTTAATGAAAAGTTATGAAAAAAAACTTACTCTACGCGAACACGGTCTTAAAAATAAATTCTCTACAAATAATTATAAAATAACTTAAATTAATAGATAAGGAAAATATTGTAGCTTTTATAAAAGCTTATGCTTCGAAAGTTGCAATTCCTTTGCCGGGTCGACTAAGTACCCCAAATTCGAAGTTACGAGAAAGTAGTGAAATTGACATCATGTAACACCAAAGCAACTGTGTTCAGGAAGTTTATAGATGCATCTAAAGATGACGAAAATATTAGAATTGTTGGGCATTCGTCATTTTTTAACATTTAGGAAAAACATTGTTCTGAGATCATGACAATGAAACCGGCAAGTGACTTATGTGACACTTGTCGGCAAAATCATTTGCAGTTAGCAAATCTACAAAGTTTACCAATTATCTACTGTGGAGGGTTGCAAATAATATAAACCAGTCAATCTCTTTGAACTCTTTATAAACTGGACACACGAAATTTTTGCCGGAACGAAATTTCGGAATTATAAAGTCCAAATACGCGAAATCTAACGTCGACTGCCATCAAGACATTTTAAAAGTTATAAAATCCTTATCACCGAATAACTTTAATGTTGCGATTCCTAGCAGAGATTCAAAGACATACTTCCGAAATATTTATTGGGCAGTATGGAATAAATATTTGTTACAATTTTATACACAAGTCCCAAAATTAACAAAATACGACCATTTCTTCTTCTATAAAGATGGCGAAATTAAAGCAAAAGATTTTGCAAATTTTTATGAGAAAGTGGTACATACAAAAACAAAATTAAAAGTAAAAAATATTTCGCCTCTAAAATCAGTCGAACCAGAAAGAATATTAGTACTAAGAGCTTAGTATTTATATGACAAAATTCGCCGTTTGTGCTCTAAGGAAACTTCTAAGGATCTCGTGGCTCCAAAACCAACGATTCCAAAACCAAAGAAAGTGAAAAAATTATTTTTTAGTTAAAAACATTTTAAAAAATTTTAATTTGAAAAAAAGCTATAGCAAAAGATTGCTGAAATTAAATTATTTACAAAAGTAATAAAATTCTTCGCAGAAATTTAATTATGTTCACAAACTACAAAAAAATGCTGGTCGAAATTTTAATTATCTTTATAAATAATAAAATTCTTCTTCAAAACTCAACGTTCTTGAATTTGGCGTCGACGCTCAACATCGAAATCTATTTCTTCTTATTTCTAGTGATAACATTATATTTAATTAATTTCAATTCTTTCATTTACCTAAGAATAAAAAAGCATTTTAAGAGTACTTTTATAATCTTACACTTTGGTTCTTCAATATAATGATAAAGAAAAAAGAAGAAAAGTGTAATCTCCATGACGCTAGAGGAAAAGTACAAGGCTTTTACAATAAGTGATAAAAGAAAAATTATTTAAGAGATTGACAAAGGTACAAAAAAAAGTGAGATTGCAAAAGAATATGGCATTTCTTCGAGTACACTGTCAACTTTCTTAAAAAATATAGATTTTTAAATGAGTCTTCAGATGAAGAAGAATCAGGTGTAATAGAAAATAAGGTAATCCCTACAATTTCAAAAATATCAGATTGTGTTGAAAAATTAAAGTTATTTATTGAAAGGTAAGAGAATGTAGTTGACACGTTTTATTCGCATTGAAGACATTAGAAGAATCCACCTTCACAATGTAAACTCGACAAAATAAGATTCAGATGAATATAACGTATATTTCTGTAAAATAAAAAGAATAATTTCCACCTGTTCACACAGTTTTTCTGAAATTCACTCATTCATTCACATATTTGGATAATTAATCACACAAACAAAGAACAATTATTGTATCACTTTTCGACGTTTATCAACACTTATGAACTAACCTATAACACACACATATATTCGCGTATAACTTAAATATAAACACACACTTAACACTTAAAAGTACGTATCGAATTGTTCTTATATACCACATGGTGAAATTTTTCACGACTTCTGAGACATGCTATTTCACTGAAAACTGAGACTTACATAACATTCTGTTTTGTGAGAAACACAAAACAAGAAATATTTTTTTGAAAGTCAATTCTTGAAGACAAATATATATTAACACTATTTGTTTTTCATAAAATAATAGTATATTCACATCTGAAATTAACACAAACGGAAACAGACGATCAGCTGGCATTTACCTTGGGTAGAAACGCGCAACGCACACTGCGCATGCTCTACAGAATTTTCAAGCGCAGTCAACTAATTTTTCACGTACTTTATAAAACTGAACAAATGACTTTTCGTTAAAATTTAAAAAACACTGTTTCCCATACTAGTACTAGAATAATTCTAGGACTTTGTTAAATTTTCTAATAAAAAGTATATGATACAGTCTAGTATTTTGTGTCCTATCCAAAAGTCAAGAACTTTCAAGAAAGTTTTCACGTTCTTTTTTTTCCGTGTATACTAAGACAGCAGAGTGTCTACAACACCTGGAAAATCAGAAAATGTCAAGGAATTTTTTCATCATAACTTTGAAATACTGTTGAACAATATTTTTAATGCCCACAATTAGTTTTACAAATTTTTAGTAAAAAATTAATAGTCCGCTACATAACGGCTTATAAGAATGTTCAATGTTCTATAAACGTTTTTAGAACATAAAACGTTTTTAAGACGTTATGTGGAGGACATGAAATGTTCTAAAATCGATTTAGAAACGTTTCTAGAACAAAGACGTTTCCGTACCCAGATCAAATAAAAAAAGGATTGACCACCTAAAATTCTGAAATATCAAAAGAAAAAAGTCATATAGACAAAGCTACCAAAGAGTCTGCACGAATTGAAGTAAAAATAATGTCATTGAAATAATTCGTTTCTTAAAATAAGTCGATTTGTTTTTAAAATACATATTTTTTTAAAAGGGTTCACTTTATTTTCATCATTTACAACGTTGGTGATGTTTACAACGATTTAGAAGAAAAAATAATTCTCTATTCAAACTTTTGTCTTAATAAAACTTTTACAATGTTTCTTAAACAAAAAGTGAAAATAGAAAATGTTGTAAACGTAAAATATTGTTTTCTGAGTAAAAACCGTTTTTTTCTTCAAATCGATGATGAAAAACGTTACGAATTTCACCCATGTCATTTATACTTATCAAATTAAATTTGAGCAGTTAATTTTTCATATTCGTGTTTTCTGGGTAACTTTTCATTTAAATTAATGGATTTTACAATATTTTTTGTCAAATTAATTTATCAAAAAGATTTTGCCATTACGAATAACAATAATGTCAAATACAGTAATACCAAATAATTAACGAATAATACCATTACACCATTGAAACAATTATGAGACTTTTATACATAAGATCATTGATAAAAATTCTTACCATAATAACAATAAACTGAAGAAAATTTAAAGATGCAGTAAAATATGCTTTGTCAATTATATATGCAAAAATTGGTCACATTTTCGACAGGGTGTTTTGTAACAGCTATAGAAATTGTATGCAAACAGTACATAACAAAGCTCTCTAAGTATTACATAACTAAATTACGTAATAGAAATACAAAAATGTTATAGCTATGTAAATACATCACAGTAAAAGATAACAAATCTATATTTGTGCCATAACATTGTTTCAGAATGAATATGTATATCAAATTTCCTTGATTGTAAATTACAGTAATGAATAGAATATGCAAACATTTTAATCTCAAACCATATTTAATTTGCCATTTAAAATTTTATCAAAGCCGACATTATATGCGTTTTCAGCGACCCCGAAAACCCTCGAGCAACAATTTTTGAAAGAAATCAGAACATTTTGGATCAGCCATTATTTAACTTTTTTTTCTTTCTTTTTATGTATTCAATCTTTATGTAATTAGATTCAATGAATTAAAATCAATAGTAAAAATTTACGTAAAGTCTCTTTTAGACATAAAAGTAAGTAAATTCCCATGCAAATCAATTTTTCAGACTTCACCACCTTACCAGGCGTGTAGAAAGAATAACAGCACCAAACTTTACGTCCGACTGTTTTTCTCTTTATATACATCCTAAGGAAGCGAGCCTACCATATGGCCCTCTTCGCACTCGAAATTTTTTTTTGTGTACTGGTGTAATTCAAAATTGTCGAATTTTTAAACAAATTGGTTAATACTCCAAATAGCAATTTTGAAGCAAATTGAATCAATTTCATAAAATCTAGTAATCCATATTGGCTCAGACATTTTGAATTATGATAATCTGATATCGGATTCGTAATCAGCGACCCCAAAAACCCCTGTATAATAATAATGAAGCAATTCAAGCAATTCTTGAAAATATCGTCCGCCATATTGAATCCGCCATTTGGAATTTTTAAAAACTGACATCTATGTTCTAAAACCCAGTTACAATAAGGTTATATAACATATCTATAACTAGTTTGGAACAGATGTTTTATAACACTCTGCCCTACTGTTATGGAACACTTATAGAAAGTGTTTGCTGAGATGAGAATGGAGGGTTCTTGAAATAAGAGAGGAAAGTATTATTTATTTTCACTTTCTATATTTTACAATTATCATATTCTAGTTAATACAAGGAATTAGGACTAAAATTAATAATAGGCTTGCATTAGATCGACCATATGTTGATAATAAATATTTTATAGAATTGGAATTCACAATAGAAATATACTAATTGGTGGGGGACGAAGATAAAACTCAGAAGAAATTTAAACATGGTCGAATATTAGATTAATTTTTGGAAACATTTTTAAATTCTAGGGGACGATTTTTAATTAAGTTATTATTTTATACAGATTTACAAAGAAAATAGCCTTTTGTCCTCTGAAGTTGGACTTAAATGACTTTGAAGAGGTTCAAACGTAATTTGAGGTTTTGTTCGCCATTTGTCTTCTAAAGTTGACCTCAAATGACCTTCAGACCTAATTTTAGGTTATGTTCACCCCTTGTTCTCTGAAGTTGGCCGCGAATGACCTTGAGACCTAATTCTGGGTTATGTTCACCCTTTGTCATCTGAAGTTGGCCGCATATAACCTTGAATGACCTTGAGATAATAAAGCTGTCAAACTTTTAAAAAAACAGTTAAAAAAGATATTTCTTTTATATAATATATATATATATATATTTTTTTCTTAAAATACTTTTATATGTTCAGTACATCCAAAACCATATAATTATATATACAAGCGAAAGATTATTTTAAAAAAATTATCATACAAAATGTAAAAAAGTGCACTAATCCTATGATAAATTCCATTTAAACTTTAACCTTTCGATGGCACGGGTTAATATTCATTGATTGAGAAATTCCAACTTTCGCGAAAAAAGTTCACCCTAATATATATAATTGTTTTAAACAAACTATTATTACTTTAGTATTAGTTTATTTATTACTCGGCGGTATATGGACATTTTTACTGGAGTTAAAACAATACAAGTTCTATCTAAGGGTATAATTAATGTTAAAAAGTTGTTTAATGTTTTTGTCAAATAATTTATTTATTAAGTTATATATTACAATAATTATTATAATTGCGATGTACGTTGGGTCAGCGCACAGCAAGTAATGGCATTGCAAGATCCACGATTATACTTCACACATCTGTGAATTCTTCCAGTGCCAAGCCTTGCCAGAACGCTTCTTATGATGCAGATGATTGTTAATTTCTTTGTGACACTTTGTTTAACAATCATTTTATCGTTTAGTGATTACACTGCAGAAAAACTTTCAATCAAAATTTATTTTCACTCCGCTTTCACATTCACTTTTATTTTTACTCTACTTTGACTTTCACTCCACATTTATTTAATTTTTTCATAACGCGGTGCTAAAAAGGGCACTTTTTTGCGCCTTGTTATGAAAAATATGTACTGTAACTAGTGCTAGCAGTTGTCAATTTTAATTAATTAATTTTTATCATTATTCTATCATGAGTAGGCAGAAGGTAAAATTAAATTTTCGCATAATTTTTGTAATTTTTTCCATTTTTGTCATCTTTAACGATTATTAGTACTAATAAGTATTATCTACAATTTTTGCAGATAAAACAGCATATCATTATTATTAGACTAAATTCAATTGAAACGAGAGTCACTAAAACTTATGAAAGAAAAGAAATATCACTAAGAATTAATTGATGTACTGCATAATATTTATAATGAGTTAAAAAAGTAACAGTTTTATAGAATATTGATTAAATATTATCTTATCTTTAACTTTTTCAAAAATTTACGATTTTGCTTCTGTTGGTCACTCTTACGTTTCTTAAATATAAAGTCAATTAAATTAATTAAAAACTAAGTTTCAGTATTTTATTTCTATAAAATATATACAATATTTTAGATAACAACTTATATGCACAATGTGAACAAGTTATACTAATTAAATAAGGCTCAAAAAATAGGGTTATTACATAAAAAGCCTCAAACCTGCATATATCATGATTTTGCAAAATATTTTTTCTTATAAATTTTTAACGAGAAAATAAGAAATAATGTTGTTTAAAAAATAATTACTAAAATTTCAAAACCTTTAACAATAATTCTTAAAAAGTCTCTTTGAAAAACAAAATGATATTTAAACATTTGAAAAATTTGATTAAAAAATAAAAAGTTTAGTAAATGTAAAATAAATGCATAGTGAAAGTCAACTAAATGTAGAATTGAAAAAAATAAAGTAAAACTTTAGTGAATAAAAAGTAAGTGGTATTTTTATAGTATATTTCGTAACGAGTGCGAGCAGTTGCCAATTTTTTTTTTTTTTTTTTTTTTTTTTTTAGTTAATGATAATTATAAAGTTGAATATGTTTTAAAAAATTTCAGCTTAAACCTCAAACATACTACTAGTGTAAAGATGATACATTTAAATTTAAAAAAGAGATTTTTAAGTTATTAAAGATTTATGAAATTTAATACTTTTCAGGTAAGAAAGGTTTTCGTCATGGAGATTGATTGTTAGACAGAATTTTTTATCAAATTTTTCATACGATATTATAAAAATTTGCTTTTCTTAATTTTCAATTTCTTTCAAGCTAATTAACATTTTTTAATGTTCTTGTAAAATTTATTTATCGGAATTTTTCTGTAAAAACAAATGTCAGAAAATGAACAAAAATACCATTGTAAAGCTTATAATATTCTACGTCAAATGATAAAAAATTGAAAATTTTAATAAATTATTATAAACTTCTAAATAGTATTTTTTTAATTTTATGACATTTGTTTTTACAGAAAAATCGTGATTTAAAGATATTGGCCTGTTTTTGGCTCATGCGCCTGGAGTCGTACCGATAATTTGTGACTGTAGTATATATATATATATATATATTTTCCATATGTAATTTATAGTGGTTTTTTAAATTCGGTTAAATACATTTTTTCTCGTTTTTTTAGAAAAATATGAAATACTTATTTTATATTTTTTTAATTTGTTTAAATTTTCGAGTTATGAATTTTCGAAATTTTGGATTTATAAATGTAGACCTATTTTTATTAGCTTATAAGTCTGAAAATATTAAATTGTTCACGGAGAAAAATGGAAAAATGATTTATGCAGTCAGTGTAGTACTTCTTTATAGAATAATATGTGACAGGTACACACTATAGTATTAGAAGTTTCATAGCTGAACACTTTGGGACGCAACACAAGTTATCCCATTCATCAGCTTAAACAAGACTGTTTATATAGTCTAAGAGGGAATAAGAGTATAAAAAATTGGAATGAGAAATTACTTTCTCATGTAATTGTTAAAAGAACGCGGCAGTGTACAAAACACAAGTCAATAATAGAAGCGAATATTGAACAAATAGTACTCAGTCCAGTTCTTTCGAAAAATGAACGCCGTGCACATAAAGTAGATACCTACTCGAAAACCACAAGTTATTCTCTCTCTCTCACACTAATGGTCGTTCACTTATCTTACCGTTTCACTTACTCTTACTACTCTCAACTATTATGCAGTGCAGTTAAGTTAATTAAATTATTGAATATTGCTGTGAGAATAATTAATTATACATTTCATTCAAGGTCAATTCACTATTTTGTACACGAAAAAAAAGAATAATCAAATTTACCATGAGGACTGTCAAACTTAAAAAAGGTTTCAAGGTTATTAAGAAAAAATAAACGTTTTTTATTTATTTATTATTAAATTCTAATAACCGCGTATCAAATTTAAACTAGTTGACAATATTATTTATTCAATATTATGAATATTGTTGACATCCATACTTACATTAATTAAAAAGTAAAATCCACGCATATTCTAATTTATTTCATTGGTAAGGGATGTTTCTTAAATAGGAAATTTCCCCCATCGATTGCGTAGCCGAGAGGCTTAATGTAAAAGCGTGCGATTTATAATTATGCATATATTTACCCAAGTGCGAAAACCAACGCGGCCCAACACTGGCCCAGTATTGGCAAAGCTGGCATCGAGACTTGGCAGACAATATTGGCCCGACTTTGCGCCGACTCTTCTGGTGTTAACCGCGGTTGGACGTCGGCAGCCAGATCTCGGCAGACATTAATGGCCCAATATTGTCCGCCAGATCTCGGCAGACATTAATGGCCCAATATTGGCTGCCATTACTCCCCCAGTGTTGACAAAATTAGAAAAAAATAAAAATAAATTTTTTTTTATTTAATTAACTAATTAATTTATAACATTTATACGGCTTATTTCCCTAAATTAAACGCAAACTTACAAATATTAAAAAAATTCTTACCTCTCGCGGGGATCGATACCTGAACCTGACGCACCACAGCCTAACACTCTGACCACTCTGCTACTCTGACTTGAAGTCGAGGAAGCAAAAGGGTTCTTATAAGCTACACTACACTGGCCGATACTGTGCCATTATTGGGCCGAGCTACGTCCCAATATTGGCAATTATAATTTGCCATCATAGATACAAAATGATAGACATTAATGTGCCATTCCTGGGCCAAGCTACGTCCCAATTCTGGCAATTATATTTTGCCATCAAAGATACAAAATTTTTGCCATTAAAGTGCCACTAATGAGCCATTAATGGACCGATCTTCGTCACATCACTGGCAATTGAATTTTGCCATTAAAGATTGATCAACTTTGCCATTAATGTGCCGTTATTGGGCCAATCTTCGTCACATCATTGGCAATTGAATTTAAAAAAATTTTAATATCAAAATTCATGGTATATTTTTAATATTTAATTATTATCTAAAAATTTGACTAGAATCCATTTTGAAATAAATTTTTACTAGAAAATTCTACGAGAATTTAATTATTTAAATGCAAAAATAAATAATTTATTGAATAACTAAATGTTTCTTAAAATTGAATTATGAGAATTAAATTTTAAAAAACATTCATTTATTCAATAAATTTTCTTAAGGAAATAATTTGCATCATTTCTATTTCTTAATTACAATTGCTTTAAGAAAAATTCAAAGATTTTAAAAAAATAAAGAAAAAAATGTTTATAAATTCTATTTGTCAATTGCAAATATTAATTGAAAGTGAAATTGAAAATTTCTTAATTTTTAGATAATAAAGGAAAAATTTTACTCAAAAAAAGGTTTCTGTTACATTTATTCACGAATTTCTTTAATTGTAAAATTATTTGAAAACATTAATAACTTCTTTTTTAAATTAATACTTAATTAAACTTTTTCAAAAAAATTAATTCTTTAAAATTGACAGTTAAAAATATAGAAAATTCAAAGTTTCAAATATTTTAATTTGAATCCTTTTCAAGCTTATTCAATTATTTAAATACAAAATAAATAATTTATTGAATAACTGAATGTTTCTTAAAACTAAATTCTTATAAAAAATTTTACCAAATTAAAATGCCATTAATGTACCTTTAATGGGCCGATCTTCGTCACATTACTGTCAATTGTCTTTTGCCATTAAAGATTGATCAACTTTGCCGTGAATGTGCCGTTATTGGGCCAAGCTACGCCCCAATACTGGCAATTATAATTTGCCATCAAAGATACAAAATGTTTGCCATTACAGAGCCACTAATGTGCCATTAATGGTCCGATCTTCGTGACATCACTGGCAATTGAATTTTGCCATTAAAGATTGATCAACTTTGCCAATATTGTGCTGTTATTGAGCCAAGCTACTCCCCAATACTGGTAATTATAATTTGCCATGAACGATACAAATTTTTTGCCATTAAAGTGCCAATAATGAGCCATTACTGGGCCGATGGTCGGCACATCACTGGCAATTGTCTTTTGCCATTAAACATTGATAAACTTTGCCATGAATGTGCCATTATTGGGCCAAGAGCTGGCCCAGTCTTAAAAAATTTAAAATTGTGACCATCGGCGCCATCATTGGCCCAGTAATGGGACGTTTTGGACACCAATAATGGCCCAGTAACTACTGCCAATTCTCGGCAGACATTACTGCACCAATGATGGGCCGTTTTTGCAGTCTTGGCATTTCGCACTTGGGTAGTTGTATGGTTAGGTAGGTGTTCAATCCCGTATGATTGTAAGATTTTCCGATGCATTTAGTTGTTAATTGTAAGTATGAAGATGTGGGAAGAATAAAACTTGTGAATTAATAAATATAAATATATAAAGAGTGCATTTAACATATTTTTCTTTTTTTTTAATGATTGGTTATTGTTTTTTTTATATAAAATTGACGAAGTGAATACAAGGAAACACTCGTTTCGCGTCGCGTCGGCCATTTATTTTGACAGGTTCCGCGCCTGCGTTCCTTTATTGTGAAAATTTCGAAGTAGGGGACTGAGTCCAGTTTCTCTACTATGCACACTGCAGCGCGCCTTATAATCTTCGCCTGTGTTTCAATGCTCTTTACAGTGACATTTGGAACTAAGACCCTCTATCCACTATACGCAACACCCTAAGATGCTTGATGGAAATGAATTAATGTACTTTTACTGGACTGAGTCTTGTTTTTTCAATATTGACTCCCAGTTTTTCAAACTCCATTTTTCTCCGTGCTGTGAAAATTTCTTTAATTATCGCATAAATGTCCATAAACTACCTTGAAAATTTGCAAATTATTTTAATTGTCAAAAGAAAACACCTTTTTACGTCCAAAACTTTCCAAACTGTGAATTTCTTCATTTTTATACATGTTTACAATAAATTTAATTAATTTTTCAGCAATAATTCTGCTATAAAATCTTAGGACTTATATGTATGAACAATATTTATTAATATTTATTTTACAATTTATAAATTTATATCAAGATTCAACTATTTTATGGAAATAATTTTTTCAATTTTGTAAACCAAACTCTGCAGTACGTGGAGAATCACCCATATACACTAACGTCAGAAACAAATTGTCAGTATTAACTACGTGCGAAAAGAGAAAAATTGCTGCTCAAATGAAAGTAACATATGTTAATTTTTTACAATAATGAAAACTTGGTTCTTGTATTGTATGAAAGCTTATAAAATTCTGCGTCTATTAAAATATAAATAAATATTATTATATATTTTTGAGAGATTTTGTCACTTAAGAGGTTTCAAAAAATGAATTAATTTAGTTGACGCAAAACACTCTTGCACTCTCACTTATTGCAAAATGATTCAAGTGAATCTATTTGCAACTTACATTGTTTTGGCGCCATATTGGATCCGCCATTTTGAATTTTGGAAATCTGATGCCAGATTCGTAATCAGCGACCCCAAAAACCTCCGAGTAACTAGTTCCAAGCCATTTTAATGTGCAGAAGCATGAATATCGACTTGTTAACTTTAAGTTTAGTCTATGCCTTCCTTCAGTTTCGCATGAGCTTCTATGAAACAAATTACATCGCCTAAGTTTGAATTCAAAGATAATTAGAGTTATACAAAGTTTCAATTCTATCGCTTCTGCGTGTGTTGCAGGGCGAGATATTAAGCCCCTATTTATTTATTTTATTTATAAGCGACTAAAAAAATATTTTGTAAATTGTGAATGCAGAGGACTTTTTATCGACAGATCGAATAAGATATTAGTGTTAGGCAACACCGATGACTATGTTTATCTTTCAGATTCTTTGATGGAAGCTAATGAAAATTGGATTCTTTGTATAAATACTGTAAGGAAAATGATCTTACCGTCAATACCCAATGGGAAATGCCAGTGTAGTGCCGATGTTCACCACTGGCTTAGTACTCAGACGATTGTTCGGCGTAGTCTAGCCGAGCCTCGACAATTAATGCTGGCGCAGTACAGAATTTTTGTTTCGCCAAAGCTTGGACAAGCCACGGCGGCAAGTGCTGGCTGAGTATAGAAAAATTGTTCACAACGCTCTTTGCCAACATTGCTTTTTTGACATAAACTTGAAAAAAATTATAAAAAAAGTTTATCAATGTTTATAAATATAAATTTATTGAAAAAAATTAATATTTTACTTTTCAGTTGTTCATTTTTTATTCTTATTAAATTTCATAATAACAATTTAACACAATTGTCTAATTTTGTAAATAATAAATTATTTAAACAAATTAAAATTATAAACAAAATTTAAACTTTAATCTCAATAATAATTTGGTTCCTATTAACATACTATTATACTTCTTACTATGAATAAAAAATTATTAAAAAATTACCACGTAATTTAAGAATTACGTAACATGTTAAATGCAATAAGTAAAGTGATTTAATTTAATTATTAAAAATTTAGTTTAATTTATTATTTCTAACGTATCCCTATTTTTGTCTCATCTTTGACTCGATAATTGTATGTCTGAATGATACTGAGATGTTAATACTTTACTGTACACATGTGTCGTTAGCATAGTGGTTAGAGCGTTAGTCTGTTAGTCCGTAGGTCGTAGGTTCGATTCCCCTCGTCAGCAATTTTGTTTATTTTCATAGGTTTGCGATATTTCTAGATTCCAATCGTTAGGTACTAAAATATGAAAATCTAATGCACATTTACTGTAATTGTTTATTATTTAATTTTTAAATGTTATAAACCATTTTTTTCTACTTCATTTACTATATCCATTGTTAGTCTCCATCTTTAATACAATTTCTTTAAGAAGAGAAATATTTTATGAATAATAACTATTTATTAATATTATTTACCATTTTGTTGTTAAATTATTTATAATTATGAATTTACGACTAATTAATAACAATACGGCATTTATTGCGGCAATATTCTCAGCCAGCACTGGTCCAGTGCTGCGCCAGCGCTGTCTGGCAGCACTGGCAGGCAGTACTTCGCCAGCATTAGACAGCGTTATCATCCCAGAGTTATGCCAGTGCTGTCTGTCAGTAGCTGTCAGTAGGTCCCAGTACTTCGCCAGTTGTTAATTTCCCATTGGGTATAAAGAAAACAAAGATGATTATATTTAAAAGATTGGGAAATGCAGCGGCAAATAGATTCAAATCTTTTAAATTTGGAATTGACGAGCGTATTATTTGAGGGTTCCCTTCTCGGTTTCTGGCCGAGATAATAATTAATAAATACTGTACTACCCAATGGGAAATGCCAGTGTAGTGCCGATGTTCACCACTGGCTTAGTACTCAGACGATTGTTTGGCGTATTCTAGCCGAGCCTCGACAATTAGTGCTGGCGCAGTACAGAATTTTTGTTTCGCCAAAGCTTGGACAAGCCACGGCGGCAAGTGCTGGCTGAGTATAGAAAAATTGTTCATGACGCTCTTTGCCAACATTGCTTTTTTGACATAAACTTGAAAAAAATTATAAAAAAAGTTTATAAATGTTTATAAATATAAATTTATTGAAAACATTAATATTTTACTTTTCAGTTGTTCATTTTTTATTCTTATTAAATTTAATAATAACAATTTAACACAATTGTCTAATTTTCTAAATAATAAATTATTTAAACAAATTAAAATTATAAACAAAATTTAAACTTTAATCTCAATAATAATTTGGTTCCTATTAAAATATTATTATACTTCTTACTATGAATAAAAAATTATTAAAAAATTACCACGTAATTTAAGAATTACGTAAAATGTTAAATGCAATAAGTAAAGTAATTTAATTTTTAAAAATTTAGTTTAATTTATTTTATTTCAATTTATTATTTCTAACGTATCCCAATTTTTTTCTCATCTTTGACTCAATAATTGTAAGTCTGAATGATACTGAGATATTAATACTTTACTGTACACATGTGTCGTTAGCATAGTGGTTAGAGCGTTAGTCTGTTAGTCCGTAGGTCGTAGGTTCGATTCCCCTCGTCAGCAATTTTGTTTATTTTCATAGGTTTGCGATATTTCAAGATTCCAATCGTTAGGTACTAAAATATGGAAATCTAATGCACACTTACTGTAATTGTTTATTATTTAATTTTTAAATGTTATAAACAATTTTTTTCTACTTCATTTACTATATCCATTGTTAGTCTCCATCTTTACTACAATTTCTTTAAGAAGAGAAATATTTTATGAATAATAACTATTTATTAATATTATTTACCATTTTGTTCTTAAATTATTTATAATTATGAATTTACGACTAATTAATAACAATACGGCATTTATTGCGGCAATATTCTCAGCCAGCACTGGTCCAGTGCTGCGCCAGCGCTGTCTGGCAGCACTGACAGACAGTACTTCGGCAGCGCCAGACGGCGTTATCATCCCAGTGCCATGCCAGTGCTGGCTCTCAGCCTTGCCGCCAGTGCTGCCAGTACTGGCGCAGTACTACGCCAGTTGTAAATTTCCTATTGGGTATAATAAATATAATTATAATAAAGTTTTTAATAAGATAACTTTATTTATATTTAATAAGTAACAATGAAAATTATAAATGTTTTAATGAATATTAAATTAAAATTAAAATAAATGAGACGTTCTCCAAGTAAGAACCCACTCTACATACCGCTTATTCGGCCCTGCCGCATCAAACAAGGGGAGCAGCAATAAGTGCAATAAGTGTTTTATACCGACTTTTCGAAAAACAGACTTGGAATTTTTTTAGAAATTTCAAAAATTGTTAAACGAATTTTAATTTTGAAAATCTTAACTAAAAGCTGAGACATTAATGATTATGTTGTAAGAGATTTTAATTTTTCTCTTAAGTTTTGTAGAATATGCAGCCACTCAAACATACTGACAAGTTGAGTTCAGCAGCCGCAGTCTAGTCAACTTTGGTCCATAAGATTGACCCGACCATGACTGCCGGCCATCGACAGCTTATAAAAAAAATTTTTTTAAAATCAAAAAATCGGGCTTAAAGTTAAAAAAATTTAATTTGTTTATAAAAAAAATAAAGTCGAAAGAAAACTAAAATTTTCAATCTTTGACAATTTTTTTACAAACTTAATATTTTTAGACTTATAATCACTATAAATTTCATATGGAATCACCCAATATTTATTATTATTATTAAAATATAAATGGCAAATTTTTATTAGGAAATCTGAAACAGAAAATAATTTTTTTATTTATTTATTTATAAGTAAAATAAAATACTTATATATGTATATTTACAAGTAGTGAAGTACGACCCATAGTGGATGTGTATTCCTATAAATCTGTGTTAATGTTAGTAATGGATGGGAAAACAGAATACATTTTTTTCGTCCTTCTAAGCTAAGAATTTTTCAAAAGTAATTCCGTAATTTTTCAGTAGAGGAAATTTCAAAGTGAAGTGGTAATTTAGCAATATGTTAGTACTTAGTAATGTATTTTAACAGAACGTGATAAAATATTTTGGGTTATTTCTAAAATAGTTTATTACTTATCCAAAAAAATTAGATTGGATTTCTGCTGAAATGGTCTTTACATGCTGAGTTACTAAACTAAGTTTCGTAATTTTTTCAGAACTAATTTTTCTGCCCTAATTACAATTATTAATCTCAATTAATTTTCGTGTTAATTAGGCGCTAATTTTGCTAAAAGGCACTATCTACATTAATATCTGACAAATCCTGATGCATAACTACGTGGATGTATTTTTTGACATAAGGAAATCGATCTGTATAGAGACTACAATTTTGCTAGACAAAAAATATGAAATATTAAAATATACAGACTGTTGATTGAATTATTATTTGAAATATTCATATTGCAATTATTGACTATTATCAATTAAATATAATTACTTGAATCAAATAATTATATACACATATACTAGGGGGGCTTAGCACTCCTGCGCGCCAACCCCTTATTTTTTACTTGGTTTTATCTTGATTTTCTTACATCTTTTTTGTGCATAATATTACAATTTTAATTACCTTTGAGTCATGCATTTTTCTTTTTATTAAATTCGAATCGAGGGTCTGTTTTTAAAAATTAAAAATGTCGGATCCAATATGGCAGTCATGAAATTTAAAAAACGTCTAAATACGCTAAAAGATAGTTACTCGAAAGTTTTTAGAGTCGCTGAATAAAAATCTGAGGTCAGTTTTCGAATATTCAAAATGGCGGATCCAATATGGCTGACATGAAAATTTTAAATCGACTGAATTCGCTTAAAAATAGTTACTCAGGGGTTTTTAGGGGCGCTGAATACGAATCGAGGGTCAGTTTTTAAAAATTTAAAATGGCGGATAAGAAAATTAAATGACGAATGAATTCTCTTGAAAATAGTTACTCGGAGATTACTGGATTACAGATTGTCTGCTACATGACTTTTATATATATAAACCCTCGAGTAATTTTTTTCAAAGGCATTTAGACAATTTTTAATTTTCATATCCGCCATTTTGAATTTTTAAAAAATAACCACAGATTCGTATTCAGCGATTTTAAAAACCCCGAGTAACGAGTTTTAAGCGAATTCATTAGATTTTTAATTTTCATATCCGCCATAATGGATCCGTCATTTTAAATTTTCGAAAAAAGACCTCAGATTTGTATTCAGCGACCCCAAAATAAAATTTTAACCCCAAATAATTTTCTCTAAAAATATTTTTATTTAAAAAATGTTACATAATAAAGTAATTTATTGTTTAAAATTATAGTGAAAATTTACAAAAAAAAGTTACAAAAATAGTTTAAGGTACAATAAGTAAAGAAAAAAAATTTTTATCTCAACAGTTGAAAAGAATTATGTACTAGAAAATGACTTTTTTATGTAAAAGTTTTTTTTGTTATCTATTTGTTTATACTTATTTTATTATTAACAAATTGTAGATCAGTAATTTTTTTAGACCTGTTCATGTATAAGGAACATGCCAAAACGAAAATATCCTTTAATCTATTGATAAATATGAAATAGAAATGCAGAAAACTGCAAAAGAATAGGTGGGTCGCTGAGCGACCCACTGTGACGCAAAGGGTTAAAAGAGAACAAATTTTTACAAACTAACTATTGATATTTTTTCTCCTTACAATATTGCTTTTTAGTTTTTTTTTTTTTTTATTAATTTATTGAAATCATTAACTTTAATGCAATTTTTTAAAAATAGATGACAGATTATAACAACTTTATTGATTGAAACTTAATATTAAAATTATGTTAATACTTTATATTATAAAGCATAGATTTCGAATAACTTTGAAAGTAGTTTTAAAATTAATCTAATTTTTGACGTAATTTTACAACTTAGTCTAAATTTAGGCCAAATGTGACCCCATGAGTGACCCTCATGGGATCGTTTTTTGACGTGCAGGTTAAAAATAGGTCAGATTTGACCTAAATTTTTGACATCGTACGTTAAAAAATCGGTAAAAATTGACCTAGAGTTATCATAATTATACTATAGGGGGACCGTAGATGATAAATAGGTCAATTTTAACCTATTTTTTAACCTACAGATAAAAAATTTGATTAAATTTGACCTAAATTTGACATGTATGTATAAAAATAGGTCAGATTTGCCCTAAAGGTGACGTAGGGTCAACCCTATTAGAGAGGTCTTATGGGGCTACTCTTTTAACCTGTAGGTTAAAAAATAGGTCAAAATTGACCTATATTTTGACCTGAAGTTATCATAAATATACTGTTTAGTGGCCTTTAGATGACTGTCCCCATGAGGGGGCCCTTAGAAAATGCTGACACTGCAGAAGCGGCGAAAGGTTTTTATATAATAGGCAGAGATAATTTTTTTAACCATTTAATTGATTTAAACAAAAATTATTTAATTCAAGTAATATTTATTTGATAATAGACAGGTACCTAATAGGTTATTTCAATGAAATAAATTATTTTGTTAGTTTATTAATACTCGTTGTATTAATTAATTATTAATATTATTACTTATAGTATTACTAATAGTATTACTTAATTATTAATACTCGTTGTTTATTTATAGTTAGTTGATCTTGTTTTTTTTTGGTTTGCTAATTATTTTTGGTAATTTTCATTTTTTAATAAGATTTCAAACTTTTAAATTAATGCATAATTTATTAAAATGTTTATAAATAATTAAATTCTTTCACAAAACTTTATGAACATTTTGAAAAATAACTTAATCTTTTCGAGAAATTTTATTAAAATTGTATTGGAAGTAATTGAATTCTTTTAAAGAATTTTATCATGTATAAAAAATAATTCGTTTCTTAAAGAGGATTTTATTCAATTTTTTAAAAAATAATTGCGATTTCTTATAAAAAATTTTATCTAAACTTCTAAATTAATAATCGAATTATTTCGATAAAATGGTTTTTCCAATTACTTTTTTTTAAACATTGACAATATTACTTTCAAATATTTTAGTTACTACAATAATTTAATAATTATTTAATTTTTAATTTGAGAATTATTTAATTATTAATTAAATAATAATTTTAATATGATTATTTAACTTAATAAATAATTAACTTATTGAACTTCAAGCATAGAAAAAGTTTGTAAGCTGAGTCAAAACACGACAAGTGAGCTTAGCGCACTCTCGAGTCAAAATTCTTACGCTACATTTATTTTTAAATGTGTATTACATTGTCTATAATAATTAAACAGATTAATAGTGATTATTTTACATTTTCACTTTTTTTAAAACATATATTCTTTAAATGAACCCAATTTAAAAAATAAATAAAAAAGAAAAAAATTTTTCGTGGAGTTGAAACCAAACTTGACTATTTCTGAATTAATATTGTTTATAACAATTTGAATATATTACTTTTTTAACAAACAGGACATATATTCTTTTAATGAACTTAAATTAAAAAACAAATAAGAAAAAAAAATTTTTGGTGGAGGGGAGCCAAAGTTATCTATTTATTAATTAATACAGTTTATAGCAATTTAAATAAGTAATTTAATGTTTTTTTAAGGTCATATTTTTATAAAGGTCATATTAGATTAATTTATACTGATTTAGATCATGTGTAGGAACAGAGTAAGAAAATAAACGTCCTGTTTTAAAAAAGTGTTAATATAAAATAAAGAACACTCAAGTCGGTCAAAAATTGTAGGCTGTAGACAAGTTTGAACAGTAAATTGTAAACGTAAGAATTTTGTCTCAAGAGCGCGCCAAGCAATAAACAATTTGTCGTTGCTATTAAATAAAAGTCGGGCAGGGAAATTTTTCTGCAGATTCTAAATCTTAACATCCTAATATATTTATTTATGTGAAACAGAATCAATATTAGCCAAAATGAAGCATAAAAATTGTTAACTGTTTGAAAAAAATAATATTTTAACAAAAAATTTTTTTTATAGTGAAACAATTTTTTTGAATAGTATAATAAAAATGCTACAAAAAAAATTGGAATAATTTTTTCATATGATTAACAGTATAGGAGGTAGAAATTTTTTAAATCTTGCCTTTGGATAAAAATGTTAAACTTTGACCTCCTGTAACTATAGGCAACGCGTCATTATTTAATATTTAGCACTTTATATCTATACTTATAGCACATCCCCAAGTGCGAAAACCAACGCGGCCCAACACTGGCCCAGTATTGGCAAAGCTGGCATCGAGACTTGGCAGACAATATTGGCCCGACTTTGCGCCGACTCTTGTGGTGTTAACCGCGGTTGGACGTCGGCAGCCAGATCTCGGCAGACATTAATGGCCCAATATTGTCCGCCAGATCTCGGCAGACATTAATGGCCCATTATTGGCAGCCAGATCTCAGCAGACATTAATGGCCCAATATTGGCTGCCATTACTCCCCCAGTGTTGACAAAATTAGAAAAAAATAAAAATAAATTTTTTTTATTCAATTAACTAATTATTTTATAACATTTATCCGGCTTATTTCCCTAAATTAAACGCAAACTTACAAATATTTGAAAAATCCTTACCTCTCGCGGGGATCGATACCTGAACCTGACGCACCACAGCCTAACACTCTGACCACTCTGCTACTCTGACTTGAGGTCGAGGAAGCAAAAGGGTTCTTATAAGCTACACTACACTGGTCGATACTGTGCCATTGTTGGGCCGAGCTACGTCCCAATATTGGCAATTATAATTTGCCATCATAGATACAAAATGATAGACATTAATGTGCCATTCCTGGGCAAAGCTACACCCTAATTCTGGCAATTATAATTTGCCATCAAAGATACAAAATTGTTACCATTAAAGTGCCACTAATGAGCCATTAATAGGCCGATCTTCGTCACATCACTGGCAATTGAATTTTGCCATTAAAGATTGATCAACTTTACCAATATTGTGCCGTTATTGAGCCAAGCTACGTCCCAATACAGGCAATTATAATTTGCCATGAAAGATACAAATTTTTTGCCATTAAAGTGCTAATAATGTACGTTTAATGGGCCGATCTTCGTCACATCACTAGCAATTGTCTTTTGCCATTAAAGATTGATCAACTTTGCCGTGAATGTGCCATTATTGGTCCAAGCAACGCCCCAATTCTGGTAATTATATTTTGCCATCAAAGATACAAAATGTTTGCCATTACAGAGCCACTAATGTGCCATTAATGGGCCGATCTTCGTGACATCACTGGCAATTGAATTTGGCCATTAAAGATTGATCAACTTTGCCAATATTGTGCCGTTATTGTGCCAAGCTACTCCCCAATACTGATAATTATAATTTGCCATGAACGATACAAATTTTTTGCCATTAAAGTGCCAATAATGAACCATCACTGGGCCGATGGTCGGCACATCACCGGCAATTGTCTTTTGCCATTAAATATTGATCAACTTTGCCATGAATGTGCCATTATTGGGCCGAGAGCTGGCCCAGTCTTAAAAAATTTGAAATTCTGACCATCGGCGCCATCATTGGCCCAGTAATGGGACGTTTCGAACACCAATAATGACCCAGTAACTACTGCCAATTCTCGGCAGACATTACTGCACCAATGATGGGCCGTTTTTGCAGTCTTGGCATTTCGCACTTGGGTCGTTACTACAAAGTTTCAAACCCCACATGAAACGATTCTACGGAAACCGCTCTACGGAAATTCCGTACGGAAACTGCTTTACAGAAATTCTGTACGGAAATTCCGTAAAGACTTCCGTAAAAAATTCCCGCACGAAATTTTTGTAGAGTTTTTAATAATTTTTATAAAACTGTCAAACTGTTACCAACTTCAATTGGAATTGGTAACGGTTTTCTATACTTTTTAATATTATTTCCTTATTATTAAATTTTTTTGATTTTTAATTCTTTTTTTTTATTAATTTTACACGGAAAAAATCCTTAGCTGATAAAAAATGTTAAACTGTTACCAAATCCAATTGAAGTTGATAATAGTTTTTAAAAGTTATTGGAAACTCTACAAAAATGTACAATGTAGAACATTTGCTTTTCAATAAAAATAAAAAAAAAAAATTTTAAATACTCATTTGGGTCAAAATTAAAAAATAAACATTAATTTAAAAAAAAAGAGTTACAATTTTTTTGTAAAATTTTTAGAAAGTACATGAAAAATGCTTTAAATTCATAAAAGACAAATTAAAATCAGTAGTTTTATAAAAGTTATATAGTTTTGAAAATGTCAGTGTTACTTAAAATGTCAAAACTTTAACCCCTACTACATTCTACAATTTTTTTTCAAATAGCTAATATTTTACAAATTTATTACTTTCATATAGGACAGGAATTTCCCAAAGTATCAAGCCAATCCCATGACTTGTAATTTTTGTTTGAGACATTTGAAAAAGAATGACCCATATATGAACGAGATCATTTTTAAATTAGCCCGCGATTTTAATAACTCTCTAAAAACTGAATTAGTGAAATTTGACTTATTTTTAATGACTCTATTCTCGCGATTTGAATCAGTTAATTTTCACTAAAGATCAGTTGAAAACGATTGAAATTTTAGTCATTTTTCACTGATTGGCTAATTAAAAAATAACTGAAATTTTCAATATGCTTGACAGAAATTTCCAGTAATTTTTTAATTGTCCAATCAGTGAAAAATGACTCGATATGTCAGTAATTTTCAACTGATTGTCATTGAAATTCCACTGATTTAAATCACGAGAATAAAGTCACTCTGTCTCAGTCAAATTTTACTTATTCAAATTTAGGGAGTAAAATAAAATCACCTTTACCTTAATCTTAACAAGCATTTCCATTGAAAAAGAAATGCTGCATGTATTTTTTGTGTGAAACTTGTAAGAGGATAAAAATATGACCAAATTAATTTTTTAATTTCATAGAATAATAAACTCATAAATGAAACTACAAATCCCAGTAAAAAAAAACTAATTCAAATGAATTGAAACGAATTAACATTTTTGGTAGGCTCCAATTCGTATTTGTCACAAAGCGGGATTCACTCAAGCTCTTTGTATATTCAATTGAATTTAATTCAATATGTACCAATTTGTCCAAACGAATTCGCATTCGAAAGAAATGGCCAAGGAATGCATTGAATTCGTGCTAACGAATTGAAAAAAATTAAAGGCTCAAAACTTGTCCAGTGAATTGGTACAGATAGAAGGTTCGGAAGTTCAATACAGTTTCACGAATTCAGGAAAATTGCATCATGGCTCCAATTCGTATTTGTCACAAAGCGGGATTCACGAAAGCTCTTTGTGAATTCTTTTTAATTCATTTCAATTAGTTTTCGTTTACTGGGATGGTTCTCGTGAAAATGTCCAAGTGACAAAATTTTGTCTAACATTCAGCTCGTTGAAATAAAATATAAAAAATTTATATTATCATATTATAAATTGACAAATCAAATAAAATATATTAGCTTACTTCTTCTAAAAATTACAACCTGTTGAACTTTTAAAACGTTAATAAGATTTTATACATTTAATTAAATAATTAAACTCTACGAAAAAATGAAAAAAATTCTTATGTAAAATTATTTATTAATATTTTATTTAGAACTTCAGAACAGGATGAATGTTAAATTTAAAACTGTTAATTATAACTCAAGATGAAATTTATAAAATTCTAATTTAAATGATATAAACCTTAATTTTTATTTTTACTCTACTTTTAATTATTAAATTAATGGTAAATTCATTAAAAATCAAAATTGATTCTTAAATTTTACTAGTGAATGATAATTATGAAATATATAAAATTTGTGATTGTAAAATATTTCTATGTACTTTTTTTTCATACACTAAATTCTTTTGTACTTGAATAGTTATACGTACCTGTAAAATGATATATTAACGAAATTTAGAAATCCTTTCGGTAGTACAGTCGCGCTCGAGGTACCACAGTACACTAAACCGAACAGCCGGCAAAGGTCGGTGTCGGTCTGTTGAGCTTGAGCGAACTGGAACGAAGTTCAGCTCGAGTCCTGACTGTTTTAGGATGTGTGTTTTTTATTCGGCAGTTGTTATTAAGCAACTAACACTAGAAAACGACTAACGTTTGTGAAGGGTTGTTTCTTGTTCTATAATGCGTCTATTGCTAAAAACAATCTTACTTTCTTTATATTAACATTGACAATTAAATTTCAACACTAAAACCACTATCTAAGAATAATATTACATATTTTATTACTTTAATAATAATATTTATAATCAGATAATCAATTTTATAAACATAATAAAATTATAGTTATAGTTATTGAAAAACAATTATCTTGAGTAATTGTAATTACTTTTTTTCGTTTGTTAATCCAATACATAAAAAATAAATGAATAATTTATTTGCATTAGAGTATTATTTTTATAAATGTAAAATACATAAAATAATAATACTTTCAGAATTTAAAATGTCTTTTTTCAATGAAAGATTTTTATTTTCAGTTGAAACTCTTTAAAAAACATCTGCCTACTATTTAAGTGCAGGGGAGTCGGTTACTCTACAAATCGATTATCCATATCTACTTCGTTGACCCTCCAGTAAATAGAAATTAATTTTTTGAAGTAATTTTATGTTTCTGACTGTAAAACATTGTTTTACTTTATAACAACGAATGAAGAATTCGACTGTACAGTCAATTTTTAAATTTATATCTTTCTGTACAAATTGTACAGAAGAATAAGGTAATTTTGAAAAAAGACAAAATATTTACAAAAATTTAAATATTAAAATATTTAGTTTTTTTTTAAAAGTTACAACATTAAAAAATGTTACAAAAAGTTACATTACAGTAATGTTTCGTGCTACTTGGGGCATCTGTTTACAATATATTTTTTCATAAGAAGTTAAAATATTTTTTATTGATTGAGTATTAACTATTAAATGACGTCAATAATTACACACTCTGATATACTGATATTGTATTATAGTAGAAAAACTAATTATGACACATGAATGTAACTTTTTAAAAGTTTCATTTTTTTGTTCTCTTTTTTTCAAAAATTGATTTAAGAAAACGACTAATATCATGTTTTGAACTTGAAAAATTTGTTTTTAGTGGACAATTGAAGATTTTTTATTCATACTTTACTGTATTGATAAAAAACGACAAAATATTTGCAAAGTACTTCCGGGGCGTATTGGCTAGTTCGCCCCTAGTGCGATGATTACATATTAATGACCAAGTAACTATTCTAATTTTTGTAATCATGTTGTTAGAAACTTCGTCAAACAGGGTTGCCATAAAATTTTATTTTTGTTTTTCCCTGATTTCCATACAAAATTTTTACTTTTTCCCTGACCCTGAAGAACATTAATAACTTCTTTTCAGTGGCGGATCCAGGGGGGGTCATGGGGGTCATGACCCCCCCCCCCTGGGGCGAAAAATTTACATAAAAAAAAGGTCAGCTAATTATGGTCGTTGCTCGCCGAATCTATAAATGACCCCCCCTGGAGTAAATTCTGGATCCGCCACTGCTTCTTTTTTAAATAAATATTTAATCATTATAATTTTTCTATAAGAATTAAGATTCTCAAATTCAATAACTTATGAGAATATTGAATATTATAATAAAACATGAAGAAATCGATCACTCCAAGTCGAAGACTCGGAGTGATCGATGACTCGGAGTGATAATTTGAATTTTTGAATTTAAGATGACAAAGTAATAAAACAATTATTTTATTTCATAAGAATATTGTAACTAAAAATTCAAATTTTCAAAGATTTTAATTTTAACCCTTTTCAAAATTCAATTATTTCTAAAAATTCACGCTATAATGTTTTTAATATTCAATTATAATTTAGAATTTTAAGTGAAATTCATTTTTTAATCAATTTTTATAAGAAAATTTCCAGAGAATTCAATTATTTGAATACAAAAATAAATAATTTATTCAGTAATTGCATGTTTTTTAAAATTGAATTTTTATGAAGAATTTTATTAAAATTTATAATAACAATTCAATTCTTTCGGCGAATATAAAATAAAATTGTAAGGATAAATGCAATTTTCTATCATTTTATTTAAAATTTTATAAAAATAATTGAAATTCTGCGATAAGTTTTGTTATTTATGAAAATAATTGAATTATTGCAACGAATTTTATTAAAAATTTGTTTAAAGAATTGAATTCCTGTGAATAGTTTTATTTGTAAAAATAATTGAATTCCAGTGAAAAATATTATTATTTATGAAAATAATTAATTTCTTGTGAAGAATTTTATTCAAATTTTTTTTAATACCCAGGTGCGATTTTTTGGTCGGCCCATAGTTGGGCCAACTTTTACAAAGTCGGTCCAACTTCTCGTGCCAGAGGTTGGGCCAACCATACAGATGATAACGGCGACCGTCTAATGGCGACGATGGTTGGCCCAACAACTCATAAGGAAGTTGGCCCAACTTAAAATGCATATGTTGTGCCAACTATACATTTCAATGGTTGGTCCAAAGACTGACGCCAAAGTTGGCACAACTTTAGATGCGTAAGTTGGGCCAACCACAATTTTGAAAGTTTGGCCAACTTCAACAGCCAAAGGAAAAAAATTATTAAAAAACTAAATTATTTAAACAATTAACAGATTATTATTAGCGGGAACATCAGATATGACCTTTACCTATTATTATTAAACACAATCTCATACATACATTTTCGAAAATATCTATCGCTCGCTGGGATCGAACCCCTAACCTAACGCACCGAAGACTTATACACTGACCACTACGCTACGCTCACATGGGAGTGCATATCGCAAAATGTATATTAAAGCTGCAACAGCCGGGCCAACCGTGGCCCAGAGTTTGGCCGACCAAGAAAGTTTAAGTCATTTAAACTGCATTTGAGAAAGTTTTGCCAACCGTTGGGCCAACCGTGGCCCAGAGTTCGGCCAACCAAGAAAGTTTAAGTCAATTAAACTGCGTTTCACATAGTTTTGCCAACCGTTGGGCCGACCGTGGCCCAGAGTTCGGCCGACCAAAAAACTATAAGTCAATTATACTGCTTTTCTTGAGTTTTGCCAACCGTCGGGCCAACCGTGGTCCAGAGTTCGGCCGACCAAGAAAGTTTAAGTCAATGAAACTGCGTTTCTAGAGTTTTGCCAACCGTTGGGCCAACCGTTGCCCAGAGTTCGGCCAACCAAGAAAGTTTAAGTCAATTAAACTGCGTTTCACAAAGTTTTTCCCACCGTCGGGCCAACCGTGGCCCAAAGTTCGGCCAACCAAGAAAGTTTAAGTCATTTAAACTGCGTTTCACAGAGTTTTACCAACCGTTGGGCCAACCAAGAAAGTTTAAGTCATTTAAACTGCGTTTCACAGAGTTTTGCCAACCGTTGGGCCAACCGTGACCCAGAGTTCGGCCGACCAAAAAACTATAAGTCAATTATACTGCTTTTCTTGAGTTTTGCCAACCGTTGGGCCAACCGTGGCCCAGAGTTCGGCTAACCAAGAAAGTTTAAGTCATTTAAACTGCATTTGACAAAGTTTTACCAACCGTCGGGCCAACCGTGGCCCAGAGTTCGGCCAACCAAGAAAGTTTAAGTCAATTAAACTGCGTTTCACAGAGTTTTGCCAACCGTTGGGCCAACCGTGACCCAGAGTTCGGCCGACCAAAAAACTATAAGTCAATTATACTGCTTTTCTTGAGTTTTGCCAACCGTCGGGCCAACCGTGGTCCAGAGTTCGGCCGACCAAGAAAGTTTAAGTCAATGAAACTGCGTTTCTAGAGTTTTGCCAACCGTTGGGCCAACCGTTGCCCAGAGTTCGGCCAACCAAGAAAGTTTAAGTCAATTAAACTGCGTTTCACATAGTTTTGCCAACCGTTGGGCCGACCGTGGCCCAGAGTTCGGCCGACCAAAAAACTTTAAGTCAATTATACTGCTTTTCTTGAGTTTTGCCAACCGTCGGGCCAACCGTGGCCCAGAGTTCGGCCAACCGAAACTGAAAGTCTTTTAAACTACGTTTGGATGAGTTGTGCCAACCTTTGTCGCCAAAGTTGGCCCGACGGTTGGTTAAACTCTGCATTTAATGGTTGGCTTGCAAAGTCGGGCCAACTGTGGGCACAAGTACTTGCCAAAGTTGGGCAAACTCTGGCAACCAAAACTTTGCTTGCCAAAGTGAGGCCAACCTTGGGCCAACCTTCAAACTCTGGCGGCCAACCTAAATTCGCACCTGGGTAATTGAACTTTTCAGAATTTTTAAAAACTTTTTAAAAATAATTAAATTCTATCTAAAAATTTAAATAAAAAATTGAAAATAATTGAAATCTGACAAAGAATTAAAAAAATTTTTTTTTTAAATAATTGAATTCCTGTGAAAATGTTTATTTTTGAAAAAAATTGATTTCTTGAGAAGAATTTTATTAAAATTTCTTAAATAATTGAATTATTAGAAGAATTTTATTTTTTACGAAAATAATTGAATTGTTTCGAAGAGTTTTACAAACATTTTTGACAATAATTGTATTTCTAGAAAAAATGTTGTATTTTACGAAAATAATAATTGTATTCTATGACCGATTTTATTATAATTTTTCAAATTTATAAAACATTTTATCAAAATTTTTAAAAATAATTGAGTTCTCAAGAAAGAAAATAATTGATTTCTAGCGAAGAATTTTATTCAAATTCTTTTAAATAATAAATTCCCATAAAAAAATGTATTATTTATGAAAATGATTAAATTCTTAAGAAGAAATGTATTGAAAACAATTGAATTGTATAGGAAAATTTTATTAAAATTCCAATTTAATGAACTAAATCTTGCAAAGAATTTTGGCAACATTTTTTTAAATAATAGAATTATTAAAAGGATTTTATTTAAATTTTTCGAAATAATTGAATTTCTCAGACTATTTTTTTCAATTTTCTTTATATATTTCAGTTCTTTCGAGAAAGTTCATTAAAAAATTTAAAATAATTGAATTGATGTAAAGAAATTTATAAAAGAAATTGGTAAGTAATTGAATTCCTGTTAAATTTTTATTAAAGTTTTGTTTAAATAGTAGAATTATTTTGGAAAATTTTATTAAAATAGTAGATATCAAAAATAATTGAAATGAGGAAATTTTTTTAAAATAATTGAAATTTTTCAAAGAATTTTATTAAATTTTTTGAAAATAATTGAATTTTGGAGCAGAATTTTATTATTTATAAAGATAATTGGAATTTTTACGAGAATTTAAAAAAATTTTTGAACATAATTCAATTTATGTAAAGTTCTTTAAAAAGAAATTATTGTCAAAAATAGAAAAAATTGAAGGGTTTGTATTAGAATTCTTGGCATATAGTTTATAAGGCAAACAAAAAAGACACCAAAATTCAGAATGTTCCAATAAATTCTAAAAATGTAATTCTTTCCAGTACTTTTAGTAAAAATCTCTCTGACTTTTTCCTGACCAATTCTAATTTCCCTGACTTTTCCCTGAATTCCCTGACTTGTGGCAACCCTGTTACACATATAAATGTCCTGGAAATATGAGAAATCTGTCCTGGAATGTTCTGAAAATGTCCTGAAATTTTAAGTCATATTTTCAGTAAACACCCTGAATATTTAAGCTTTATTTTGACATAAGTTTAAAAGAAATTGGAGGTGACGTGTTTTGAGATATTCAAAAGGTTATCTTTCAAACTTAGTTTTTTTCATAAATAATATTATTTTTTAAAAAAAATTTTTTACTATCGTAAAGTTGAGAAATTTTTCTTTTAAAAACACTAGTAGTAAATAAAGTTTGGCTTTAATAAATAGGAGAAATAATTATTTAAAAATTGCATTACAATGTCAATTGTTTGTGAAGGGGGTCGTTTTGAAATGTAATAATGCTTCATTTATTAAATTATTATTATTTGAGTCTCTTGAAACATCGAAAGTGTGAAACATCGTTAATAGAAAGATAAGAAAATTCATGGATATTTTACTTTAAATTTAATTTTGTTTACTTTATAAGTGAGCCGAATTAGGTTTGAAATAGGATTTTACATGACATATTTTATAGGATATATTATGGCAAGTTTCAGCGCGCCTCGGGGCGCGCGAATATTGATCGTCGCGCTTCGCGCTCCGTTTGATGTTGCGCGCTTCGCGCGCAAATGGCTCGCTTCGCTCGCGGTGGTCTGCAATTATTGTGCATTATTATATTGTGTTCTTGTTCTTGTTTCCTATTATATGTTTTGTAAAACATTTTTTTTTCTTAAAGTTACTACGACTTTAAGGATTACATTCTCATCACATGTTTTTGTTTGCTGATGATTGCAAGATTAAGTGGATTAAAATGCATATTTTTGGTAGAGATGTGCAAAAAGCTCGAAATGTCGATTCGAGCCAAGCCCAAGCCGGCTCGATGTATCAAGTACTCGACATTTTCGAGTACTTGAGTGACTTCAAGAACACGAAAAATTCGAGTTCTCGGGTAAATTCGAGGACTCGATTAAATTTGAGCACTAGAGTGAATTCGAGTACTCGAAACTATTTGAGCTTTTTACACAGCTCGGCTCGGCTCGAACTGATTAGGCTCGGCTCGGCTCGAAAAATAAAAAGCTCGATCAAGCTTCAAGCTTTTTGCACAACTCTAATTTTTGGTCTTGATGATTAAAATTGTGAAGTTATTTTTAATTATACTAACTCTCTTAGCAGAAACATGATTTGCAGAAGCAGCTAAAATATTTTTAAAGTATTATTATCAAGTTGTTGATAAAAACGGATTTTTATAAAAGTTATAACATTTTACAAAATCAATAACAAATTCTTTAACACAGTTAAGGGAGCGTTTACAAATGATGCAACGCAATTTTTCGGGATTTTAGACACCCCCTACCCTGTCAAGCAATTTCACTTGAAAAATACATTGTTTCACGTTTAGTAGAGACCCCCCCCCTGCCCCCAAAAACGTGACATCATTTGTGAAAGCTCCCTAAGCTGACTGACCCAAAAACTTAAAAAAAAAAAAAGTAGTTTCTGACGAAAATGGCTGGTTAACGAACTTGGCCTTCATTTTTGCACCAACTTTAAGTGTGTTAAATTTAAAAACGATCGGATATGTTCTTCAAGAGTTATCGTGGGAACAACATATTACCGTCTACAGACGGACAGACAGACAGACACACACACAGACAGACGGACTCGACGGATCATGTTTTTTGGATTCAGGGGACCCCAAAACGTGGAGATTTCATGAAATTAGCGAAAGTCAATTTTCGACCAAAACTAATACTTTCTCGTATGATGCGAGAATGTAATAAAAATTACTTTTTTTAAAAATAACTCGAAAAGTATAGGGTTTGGCGAAATGGCGTCTACAGTAAAGTTGTACACTCTAAATCTGAATCAGTGAAAATTTCACTGATTTCAATTCAGTGGCCCAGTTTTCTTTAATTCATCAGTGGAATTTCACTGAGAATCAGTAAAAACCACTGATTGTCAGTGAAATTCCACTGATTCATCAAAGAAAACTGGGTCACTGAATTGAAATCAGTGAAATTTTCACTGATTCAGATTTAGAGTGTAGCTGAGGATGAGACGAGAAAAAAAGTCTCTAGTAGCAAGGTTCCATATGGAATAGATTCGGAGATAATTGAGTCGGAATATCGATTTTTTGCCAAAAAAATAATAAAATATATATATAGAGTGGTTTTTCGAGAAATTGACAGTTTTATGTCTATAAATATGTTTCTTGGGTGCATTTGAGTGAGATTATGTGAAAATCGTTGAACTTACTTTTATTTCTTTGAAAAAATGTTGTTTTTTTGCGTTGTTTTGGGATTTTTGAGTTTTTTTGACCATTTAAAAGCTTATAACTTTGAAATTTGACTTTTTGACAAAAAAAGTTGTAGAGAAAAGTTGTTTGTATTTTTCTAATCTAAAATAATATAAAATTAAAAATTTGAAAAAATTAAATTTTCAAAATTTTGAAATTACTGTAGTTTTTGTAATTTTTGACAAAAATGTCTGGCTAACGAACTTAGCCTTCATTTTTACACCAACTTTAAGTGAGTTAAATTTAAAAACGATCCGATAAGATTTTCAAAAGTTATCATGGGAACAACATTTTGTGTCTACAGACAGACAGACACCATCGACAAACCATGTTTTTTGGGTTCAGGGGACCCCAAAACGTGAAGATTTCATAAAATTAGCAAAAGTCAATTTTCGAACAAAACTAATACTTTCTCATATGATGAGAATGTAAAAAAAACATTTTTGTAGACTAGAAAAATAATGTAGAACATGGTATATTTTGAAACAAAATATTGAAACATATGCTATTGCTTCCTCATAAAGGAAGCCTTATAGTGATGTCGATTTCCGAATTTTTTAGAACCAATTATTTTTACAAATTTTCAAGTGTAGTATACATAATTCGTCGAGAGGAACAAATGTCCGGATGTATGTGTGTATGTATGTGTGTGTGTGTGTGTATGTCACCGATTCTTGTGGACAAATTTTCTCCTACACGTCTTGACGGATTTTGATAAAATTTTGTAGGTGTATTACGGTCACGAATACCAAAAATCAGACAAAAGGATTTTCAAAAATATCTAAAAAAAAAAATTTTTTTTTAAATTTTTTAATTTTTGAAAAAATTAATTTTTGGATTTTTTGAAATAACTTTTTTCTATATTAAAATTTTTATTAATTCTTGTCAAAATTGCATTCCTGACATAAAAACGAATCGATTCATGTATATAAAGTATATATTTTATCAAAATTTATAGAATTAATAAATATTTTAAATTTTCACAAAAAATTGAAATTTTGTATTTTTTGATAATTTATCTTAACACTTTAAAATAATTATTCTAAAATAAAAAATTAAACAATTGGTATATATTATATTGAGGAAGCTTAATGATCATGAAATGAACAACTTGTTTTCTTGATTTTAATCGATTTTTCAGTAAAGGTGGTGGATTTATATGCAAGACACTTTCCTTTTAAAAAAAAAACAGTTTGAATTTTTTGCTTCGGATTGTTTTATATTTTATTTATATTGTTTTTTGGTTTTAAATAAAATACCTTATTAAACTTTTATTATAATTTATTGAATAATATGTTTAGATCATGTTATACATTCATGCTCTAACGGCAAACTAAAACTCGTACAGCACGCTACAACGAAAAGCACTTATCTAGGTGGCAGCACAGTAAAGATGAAGTTGGCGCGCAATACATAATAATTCAAATATCTGACATCTCCCTTTTTTCGAAAAGATGCAAATTCAAAAATACAAAACTCAGTTATTTTTTTTATAAACGATGTTGTTACATAATCTTTAAGATAACTCGGAGGCTTTATTGATCTACCGTGTTTCGAGATCTTTGGTTCTAAGTTAACATTTTTTCTAGTGTAAATTCGCTTTTGAATTACGGGATTATTTACAACTACGGGCACGTTTGGCTGTTCTAACTGTACAATTTCAGGTTCACGAATCGGGGAAATCGCACGTTGACGATTTGACGTTTCACAAGCGACTGGACTGTCATAATAAATTTGAGGCTTAATTTTTAAAATCTACTTAAGAGTCTCGTCTTAAATGCTTTCTGTTTCTTATAAGAAATCTTCCATTTTCAGTAACAATTTTGTAAGATCTATTATTCATTAAGCTGACAATTTGAGCTTTTTGCCAAGTTCCGTTGTTTAATTGTACCCCAAGTGCGAAATGCCAAGACTGCAAAAACGGCCCATCATTGGTGCAGTAATGTCTGCCGAGAATTGGCAGTAGTTACTGGGCCATTATTGGTAACCAAAACGTCCCATTACTGGGCCAATGATGGTGCCGATGGTCAGAATTTCAAATTTTTTAAGACTGGGCCAGCTCTCGGCCCAATAACGGCACATTCATGGCAAAGTTTATCAATGTTTAATGTCAAAAGACAATTGCCAGTGATGTGCCGACCATCGGCCCAGTAATGGCTCATTATTGGCACTTTAATGGCAAAAAATTTGTATCGTTCATGGCAAATTATAATTACCAGTATTGGGGAGTAGCTTGGCTCAGTAACGGCATAATATTGGCAAAGTTGATCAATCTTTAATGGCAAAATTCAATTGCCAGTGATGTCACGAAGATCGGCCCATTAATGGCACATTAGTGGCACTTTAATGGCAAACATTTTGTATCTTTGATGGCAAATTATAATTGCCAGTATTGGGGCGTAGCTTGGCCCAATAACGGCACGTTATTGTCAAAGTTGATCAATCTTTAATAGGAAAATTCAATTGCCAGTGATGTGACGAAGATCGGCCCATTAAAGGCACATTAATGCCATTTTAATTTGGTATAATTTTTTATAAGAATTGAAATTTAAGAAACATTCAGGTATTCAATAAATTATTTATTTTGTATTTAAATAATTGAATAAGCTTGAAAAGGATTCAAATTAAAATATTTGAAACTTTGAATTTTCTATATTTTTAACTGTCAATTTTAAAGAATTAATTTTTTTGAAAAAGTTTAATTAAGTATTAATTTAAAAAAGAAGTTATTAATGTTTTCATATAATTTTACAATTAAAGAAATTCGTAAATAAATGTTACAGAAACCTTTTTTTGAGTAAAATTTTTCCTTTATTATCTAAAAATTAAGAAATTTTCAATTTCACTTTCAATTAATATTTGCAATTGACAAATAGAATTTATAAACATTTTTTTCCTTCATTTTTTAAAAATCTTTGAATTTTTCTTAAAGCAATTGTAATTAAGAAATAGAAATGATGCAAATTATTTCCTTAAGAAAATTTATTGAATAAATGAATGTTTTTTAAAATTTAATTCTCATAATTCAATTTTAAGAAACATTTAGTTATTCAATAAATTATTTATTTTTGCATTTAAATAATTAAATTCTCGTAGAATTTTGTAGTAAAAATTGATTTCAAAATGGATTCTAGTCAAATTTTCAGATAATAATTAAATATTAAAAATATACCATGAATTATGATATTAAAATTTTTTTAAATTCAATCGCCAATGATGTGACAAAGATTGGCCCATTAAAGGCACATTAATGGCACTTTAATGGCAAAAATTTTGTATCTTTAATGGCAAAATATAATTGCTAGAATTGGGGCGTTGCTTGGCCCAATAATGACACATTCACGACAAAGTTGATCAATCTTTAATGGTAAAAGACAACTGCCAGTGTTGTGACGAAGATCGGCTCATTATTGGCACTTTAATGGCAAAAAATTTGTATCTTTCATGGCAAATTATAATTGACAGTATTGGGGCGTAGCTTGTCCCAATAACGGCACATTCACGGCAAAGTTGATCAATCTTTAATGGCA
Source organism: Leptopilina heterotoma (assembly GCF_015476425.1). Classification (NCBI taxonomy): domain Eukaryota; kingdom Metazoa; phylum Arthropoda; class Insecta; order Hymenoptera; family Figitidae; genus Leptopilina; species Leptopilina heterotoma. The sequence continues at coordinate 3,309,313 of NW_025111131.1, read as the reverse complement.
AAATTCAATTGCCAGTGATGTGACGAAGATCGGTCCATTAATGGCTCATTGTTGGCACTTTAATGGCAAACATTTTGTATCTTTGATGGCAAAATATAATTGCCAGAATTGGGATGTAGCTTGGCCCAAGAATGGCACATTAATGTCTATCATTTTGTATCTATGATGGCAAATTATAATTGCCAATATTGGGACGTAGCTCGGCCGAATAATGGCACAGTATTGGCCAGTGTAGTGTAGCTTATAAGAACCCTTTTGCTTCCTCGACTTCAAGTCAGAGTAGCAGAGTGGTCAGAGTGTTAGGCTGTGGAGCGTCAGGTTCAGGTATCGATCCCCGCGAGAGGTAAGAATTTTTCAAATATTTGTAAGTTTGCGTTTAAATTAGGGAAATAAGCCGTATAAATGTTATAAATTAATTAGTTAATTGAATAAAAAAAAATTATTTTTATTTTTTTCTAATTTTGTCAACACTGGGGGAGTAATGGCAGCCAATATTGGGCCATTAATGTCTGCTGAGATCTGGCTGCCAATAATGGGCCATTAATGTCTGCCGAGATTTGGTGCCAATATTGGGACAGTAATGTCTGCCGAGATCTGGCTGCCGACGTCCAACCGCGGTTAACACCACAAGAGTCGGCGCAAAGTCGGGCCAATATTGTCTGCCAAGTCTCGATGCCAGCTTTGCCAATACTGGGCCAGTGTTGGGCCGCGTTGGTTTTCGCACTTGGGTACTCTAACTTTGTCATTTATTTAAAAAAATGGAAGGTTCCTTGCACATTTGTCATAATATAACTTTTCTTTTTCCTGTCGTTTTTTGAGTTGATCTCTGACGTAAACATTTTGATTTTTCTCAATAAATTTAGGAAAAATTCCCCTTACATTGTTTTCCAATAAAATTTTGTTCGGCGAAGGAATTTTATTTGAAATCGGTGTATTTCGGTATTCTAACAACGCTAGCTGCGGATCTTTTTCATCAAAGTCAGCTTTTTTCAAAATTCGTTTGATTGTTTGAACTTGACGCTCAACAAATCCGTTACTTTGAGGATAATTGGGACTTGACGTAACGTGTGTGAAATTCCAGAGCTTAGAAAATTCTTTGAATTTTTTACTACTGAACTGCGGGCCATTATCCGATCTGATAACTTTTGGTACTCCAAATCGAGCAAAATAAGATTTTAATAAATCTATGGTTGACTCACTAGATTCATCTCTTAATAATCCAAATTCTACGTATTTAGAAAAATAATTAACAATAGATTTGTCTACTGGCCAACCTTCTTTTAATAGTTTTAAAACAGTTTGTAATTCTTCATCTTTTTCCGTTTTAACAACAAATTCTCTTTTTCTTTCATCACTCATATTTTCATTAAGGTTTAAATTTAAAATAGAAGCATTGATATCCGGATCGTCTTTCTTTATACTTAAATGAGCACGAGATAGAGCATCTGCTAAAATTAATTCTTTTCTCGGTTTAAATTGAAGATTTACATTAAACGGCTGTAATCTAAGCCTCATTTCTTGTAATCTAACAGGAATTTCAATAAACGACTTTTTTAAAATTGGAACTAAAGGCTTATGGTCGGACTCTACCTCTATAGATTTTCCAAGAACATATTGTTTAAAATGTTGACAAGCCAAAACTACCGCGTATAATTCTTTTTCGATTTGCGCCCATGCTTTCTGAGTCTCTGTAAATGCTTTTGACGCATAAGCAATAGGGTGTTCTTTTTGGAGCAAAACCGCACCCACACCTGATTTACCCAGACAGCACGTAAGCTTGCAGCAAGCTTGAGGCAAGCTTGCCGTGCAATATTTGCAGTATTGACGTGCAAGTTTGCGGCAAGCTTGCCACAAGCTTAAAATGTCTCACTTATAGCAAGCTTTATGTGCAAGTTTGCTGCAATATTGCACTACAAGCTTGCAGCAATATTGCACTAAAGGTTGGCGCAAACTTAATGTAATCTTATATGGAAATTGTTTATTATATAAAATTAATAATTTATTATTAGCAACAAATTTATATTTAATATTTTAAATTTTTATTAAACATTAAAAAATTATAACAACGTTATAATAATAATGTTATTAATTTCCCCAAAGAATTGGAGTTGGGAACTATTATCCATGATCAGTGGATAATAATTAAAAATTGTCACCGTCGTAGCAGACGTTAACTATACACATTATCATTTAAGATAATATGGTGAAAAGCCTGTTCAGCGGACCGATACTTATACTCTGCGCGAGACAAGTCGTGCGCGAGAGAGGTATTTCTTGCCATCTAGCAAGGAATTGGAAAACTAATAAAAGTTTCTCTTATAATTCTCTAATTCCCTGGTAGATGGCGAGAAATACCTCTCTCGCGCACGACTTGTCTCGCGCAGAGTATAAGTATCGGTCCGCTAAATAGGCTTTTCACCATATTATCTTAAATGATAATGTGTACAGTTAACGTCTGCTACGACGTTGACAATTTTTAATTATTATCCACTGATCATGGATAATAGTTCCCAACTCCAATTCTTTGGGGAAATTAATAACATTATTATTATAATGTTGTTATAATTTTTTAATGTTTAATAAAAATTATAAATATTAAATATAAATTTGTTGCTCATAATAAATTATTAATTTTATATAATAAACAATTTCCATATAAGATTACATTAAGTTTGCGGCAACCTTTAGTACAATATTGCTGCAAGCTTGTAGTGCAATATTGCAGCGAACTTGCACATAAAGCTTGCTATAAGTGAGACATTTTAAGCTTGTGGCAAGCTTGCCGCAAACTTGCACGTCAATACTGCAAATATTGCACGGCAAGCTTGCCTCAAGCTTGCTGCAAGCTTACGTGCTATCTGGGTACTTGCATCTACACTAAGGGTACATGGAAGATTTGGATCATAGAATTTTAGGATGGGAGAATCGGTAAGGCTCTTTTTATTTTATTAAACGCAACTTCTTGTTCGTTAGACCAATTAAATTCGACATCTTTTTTGATCAATTTTCTTAAAGGCTCTGTTAAATTTGACAATTTCGGAATAAATTTAGTGCAATAGGTTATTACCCCTAATAATCGTTGAACCCCTTTTTTATCAGTTGGAGTTTCCATCTTATTAATCGCTTCCAAACGACTATCATCCATTTCGATCCCGTCTTTAGTAAATTTGTGACCCAGGAAAGTGATACTACTTTTATTAAACTGACATTTTTCTAAATTAAATTTAATGCCTTTTTCTTGAGCTCTTTTAAAAATTAAATTTAAGATTCGATTCATTTCCTGTTCGTTTTCTGCCCAAACAATCATATCATCTATATAATTTTCCATATTCGGAATTCCTTCAAAAATTTCTTTATAAATTCTGTGAAAAATTTCTGGAGCTGTTTTGATACCATATGGCATTCTAAGATATCTGAATCTGCCAAATGGGGTGTTAAATGTAGTCATTTTTGAGCTTTCTTCAGATAATTGAATTTGCCAAAAAGCTTTAGAAGCATCTAATTTAGTAAATACTTTCGCGTTTCTAATTTTTGAAGAAATTTCATCGAATGTGGAAAGCCTAAAATGTTCTCTTAAAAGCAATGAATTTAAATATTGCGGATCCAAAACTATTACAAGTTTGTTATTTTCTTTTTTGACAATAGCAAAACTATTTACAAATTCTGTAGGCTCATATATTTTAGCCAAAATATTTTTAGATACCATTTGATCTAATTCCTGTTTAAAATCATTCAAGAGCTTAAAAGGTACATTTCTACAAGGAACTACCTGACCTACATAACCTGGTTTCAATTTAAAGTCATAGACGTAATCTAGCTTTCCTATACCTTCGAAAAGATTTTTGTTTTCTTTTACAAGTTTTTTAATATAATCTGATTCGCTAATTATTTGAATTTCGTTTAATTCAGTCGTAGGTTTTTTCAAAAGCTTAAGTTCGGAAATAGTTTTAAGTCCTAATATGGAACTCGTGTTTTCTTGTTTAGTTATAAAAATGTCTAAATCAATTTTATTCTTATTGATTTTACAAGGTATTTTTACTTTACCTAAAATAACAATATTCGAACCATCATAGTTTGATAATGTTGCTCTAGTGATCTCAAATTGCATTTTCGGGCCAAATTTTTGAAAGTCTTTAATATTAATTACATTACAACCTGCTCCCGTGTCAAGTTTAAAATTAATATTTTTATCCGTTTCTAAAAAAGTTACTTTTCCGTCCATTCTAAATTTACATTTGAAATTTTAATTGCGCTAAGGAAATAATGTTCATTAAAATCTACAGGATTATCCTGAAAATCTACACTTGTTTGTATTTCATTTATACTGTTCGAACTTTTACATACCTGAGCGAAATGATTTAATTTTTTGCATTCTTTACAAGTTTTACCATACGCTGGACAACTGCGGGGCTGGTGTTGGTAACCACATCTGGAACATGTTGAAGACACTGTAGAATTCCTTTTATAATTTTGCTGATGCTTGGGTCCATTTTCCTCTGCTTTGAACGACGCCATTTTTGAAACTACTCCTGCTTTTCCCGCCTGCTAGTTGGAATTTTTCTGCTTCGTCATCCCTCTTTTGTTTGCTGAATAATTTTGTTTCTCAGGTTTTTTATAGTTAACGGCTTCGATTTTAGCTGGTTCCTTCATTTTTAGTACTTGCTGATTAGCAACTTCAGCGGCTCGACAAATCTTGATGCATTTTTCCAAGTTTAGATCCTCTTCTCGTAACAAGCGATCTTTTAGAATTGTGCTTTCAATTCCGCTAATAATTCTGTCCTTGATTAAGCTGTCTTTAAGTTCTCCAAATGAACAATCCAAGCTAAGACGCTTCAATTCTGTTGTGAATTCTTCTATCGTTTCGCCTTCCCTTTGTGATCTTTGAAAAAAAAGATGTCGGCTCACGCTTTCATTTTTCTTTGGAACACAGTATGTTCCAAAGTTTGTAAAACAATTTCATAATTCGATTCTTCATTTTCCTCGAATTTGAACGTTTCAAAAAGTTCTTGTGCTTCGTCTCCTAGTGTGTATAATAGGATAGCGATTTTTGCATCGTCCTGTTTGGAAGAGCTTTCGGTTGCTTCCATAAAAATCTCAAACTTTTTTCGCCATTTTTTCCATTTCTCTGCCAGGTTTCCATCCAAGGAAAGAGGTGGAGGAGGTCTCAAATTTAATGGATTATTTTGCTGTTTCAAGATTTTTCACTTCGACGGCTCCGCGTGGCGTCTTAATAAAATCTCACTTTTTTGCTTTTATTTTCAATTTAAGGTTCACTTTCATAACCGTGACGACTGCGCCATGTTTTATATTTTATTTATATTGTTTTTTGGTTTTAAATAAAATACCTTATTAAACTTTTATTATAATTTATTGAATAATATGTTTAGATCATGTTATACATTCATGCTCTAACGGCAAACTAAAACTCGTAAAGCACGCTACAACGAAAACCACTTATCTAGGTGGCAGCACAGTAAAGATGAAGTTGGCGCGCAATACATAATAATTCAAATATCTGACACGGATTTGTCAATTTTGAGATGAACTGTCCGTCATTAGACAATTAACTTTTTGAAAGTTCGAATTTGATTCTATCTGTAGATTATGATATTAAATAAAAATTAAAAACAAACCATTATTTTTATTCTCTAAATATGTACTAAGATAGACAAAAAGTTTTTTTTACGTATTTATAATAAAAGCGCTAAGAAAAAAATCTTAAAAATTTGGTCTTATAAGGGCCTTCTAAAGTGTAGTAGTAGCTTAAGGGGACATTCCAGTTCAAAATGTCAAAAAAATCGATTTTTTTTGTTTTTATTTTCTGATTTCTTATAGTGTCAAGAATACTCTCCTAAAATATTATTGCAAAATTCAAAGTACAACAAAAGTTATACATCCTTATTCTTCGCCATGTCAAAGATTTTTTGTATGCGGATATGCAATCGAATGATTTAAAAGTTTTCTCATTTGCATTTTTTAAAAAAGACAAACAAAAATGTATTTGGAGTTGCTGATCACAAATTAGATATCAAATTTTCAAAATTCAAAATGGCGGATCCAATATGGCGAAGAAGAAAATTTTTTTATTTTAATTTTTTTTGTTTAATTTATTTGTCTGTCCACTATATTGCATCCGCCATTTTTAATTCTGAAAAAATGATGTCATATTCGTAATCAGCGACCCCAAAAACCCGCCGTAACGATTTTCAAGCAAATCCAATGATTTTGAAAAAAAAATGTCCGCCATATAGAAATTTCGAAAATCTGATTATATATTCGTAATTAGCGACCTCAAAAACCCCTGAGTAACGATTTTCAAGCAAATCCGATGATTTTTTTTAAATTTCGAAACTTATGAACAAAAACTTTAAATGCGTTTTTCTCAAAATGTCTTTTTTTGATCTGGTAAGAGTGATATCTCGAGTTCTTCTGAAGCGATTTTAAAAAATCAAACGGCTTTTGATTCAGCGTCATCATGCCTATAAGTGGAACCTCAAAAACTTGAAAATTTCCAACTCCCCTTTTTTTATAAGAGAAATTCTGAATAAAAACACATTTTTTTGCATATTTTGGGGAAAAAGTACTATAAAAAAAAGGGGGGGGATAAAATTCCACTTTTTTGAGGTTCCACACCTAAAGAAATATCTAACGAAGAGAATGTCACTTCGTTTTTGGTTTATCTGTTTTAGAAAGTTTGGAATCGATCTTACCACCGAAAATGGGCATTTTTGAAAATGATTTCACGACTCTTATTTTGTATGAAATAATTAGTTAAAAATTTTAGGAAATACCATTTCCGACGTAAAATTTCTCGCTCTTTTGGAATATGAAGGTAAAATTTGTTTATAATTATTTAAAAAAAATTTATAACAATTTTATTGCAAAAAAACACACTTTTTTACGAAAAAAAAATTTTTCAATTATTATTTTGACATGGAAAACTAAGAAATATGGTCTCCAAAGCACAAAATATCGCGTCCTCGAACTCTCAGCTATAAAAATCAATAATTATTTTTTTTTTTAATTCAAGATGGCGGATATGCAAATGGCCATTTTTCCAAAATGCAAAAGGCCAAAAAAAAATTTCAGGTAATGTTTTTCAAAAGTTATAAGATTTGCTTGAAAATGGTTACTCGGGGGTTTTTGGGGTCGCTAATTACGAATCTGATGTTACTTTTTTAAAATTCAAAATGGCGGATCCAATATGGCGGACAATTTTTTAACAAGTGATTAAAATTGCTTGAAAATGGTTACTCGGGGGTTTTTAGGGTCGCTAATTACGAATCTGATGTTACTTTTTTAAAATTCAAAATGGCGGATCCAATATGGCGGACAATTTTTTAAAAATTAATTGTATTTGCTTGAAAATGATCATCCGGGGGTTTTTGAGGATGCTGATTACGAATCTAACATCAGAACAATATTATGTTTATTCTTCACGTCTGTTAACCGTCAACAAAATTTTATTGACGTTGTCCAGCTCTTACCACAAGGAGGTCGACGTGCAAAAAAGCCACTTTTTTTATTTTAAATTTTCTTTTTGGATTTTGCCTCGAAAAATATTGCCACTATCATGCAAAGTGCAACAAAAGGACACAAAAATTGTGCATTCAATGTGGCATATATATGTGCGTCACTTGTTTTCAATCAAACCACATGTAGTGTTAGTCTCTTTTTTATTATTGTATAAAAAATGTCATAATTATATAAGTGTCATAATTATCGTTGATTAATAAAATCGTTTAATAAAATTAAAAAAGTAGCTTTTTTGCACGTCGACCTACTTGTGGTAAAAGCTGGGCAACGTCAATAAAATTTTGTTGACTGCTAACGGACGTGGAGGATAAACATAATATTGTTCTGAAGTCAGATTCGTAATTAGCATACTCAAAAACCGCCGAATGACCATTTTAAAGCAAATACAATTAATTTTAAAAAAATTGTACGCCATATTGGATCCAACCTTTTTAATTTTGAAAAAGTGATATCACATTAGTAATCATCGTCCCAAAAAACCCCTGAGTAACTATTTTCAAGCAAATCCAATCACTTTTTAAAAAATATGTCCTCCCTATTGCATCCGCTATTTTGAATTTTAGAAAAGTAACATCAGATTCGTAATTAGCGACCCCAAAACCATTCAAGTAACCATTTTCAAGCAAATTTAATCACTTGTTAAAAAATTGTCCGCCATATTGAATCCGCCATTTTGAATTTTGAAAAAGTAATATCAGATTCGTAATCAGCGACCCCAAAATACCCCGAGTAACTATTTTCAAGCAAATCTGATAACTTTTAAAAAACATTACCTGAAATTTTTTTTCGGCCTTTTGCATTTTGGAAAAATGGCCATTTTTATATCCGCCATCTTGAATTTAAAAAAAGTAATTATTGATTTTTATAGCTGAGAGTTCGAGGACGCGATATTTTGTGCTTTGGAGACCATATTGAGACGCATGCATATCCCCTAATCACCAAGTCGTCGAATGATCAAATAGTCGAATGCCAAGTAATCGAATGGACAAAACGTCGAATGCTAAAAACATCGAATCGGCATTTAGTCGAATGTTCAAAACGTCGAATGATTAAAACGTCGAATGCTAATAACGTCAAATCGTCAATACGACGAATGTTCAAAACGTCGAATTATCAATTCGTCGAATGTTAAAAACATCGAATTGTCAATACGTCGAATGTTCAAAACGTCGAATGATAAAAACGTCGAATGCTAAAAACATCGAAGCGTCATGTAGTCGAATGCTAAAAATATCGAATCTTCACTTAATCGAATGCTAAAAACATCGAATTCTCAATTCGTCGAATGTTCAAAACGTCGAATGTTTAAAACGTCGAATGCTAAAAACGTCGAATGTTCAAAATGTCGAATGCTCAAAACGTCGAATGATAAAAACGTCGAATGCTAAAAACTTCGAATCGTCATTTAGTCGAATGATAAAAACATCGAATCGTCAATACTTCGAATGCTAAAAACATCGAATTGTTAATTCATCGAATGCTTAAATCATCGAATTCTTCATTCGTCGAATGTTCAAAACGTCGAATGATCAAAACGTCGAATGCTAAAAACGTCGAATTCTCAAATCGTCGAATGCTCAAATAATCGAAACGCCATCTGTTCGAAATGTCAAGTAGTAGAATGGTAAAGTAGTCGAATGGTAAAGGAGTCGAAACGCCATCTGTTCGAATTGCCAAGTAGTAGAATGGTAAAGTAGTCGAATGTTCAAAACGTCGAATGATAAAAATGTCGAATGCTCAGAACATCGAACTGTTAATTCATCGAATGCTCAAAACGTCGAATGATAAAAACGTCGAATGCTAAAAACATCGAATTGTCAAAAGTTCGAAAAAGTTCTTTGTTTTAAGTTAATGTCTACTGAAGACAAAGAACTTTTTCGAACTTTTGACGATTCGATGTTTTTAGCATTCGACATTTTTATCATTCGACGTTTTGAACATTCGACTACTTTACCATTCTACTACTTGGCAATTCGAACAGATGGCGTTTCGACTACTTTACCATTCGACTACTTTACCATTCTACTACTTGACATTTCGAACAGATGGCGTTTCGATTATTTGAGCATTCGACGATTTGAGAATTCGACGTTTTTAGCATTCGACGTTTTGATCATTCGACGTTTTGAACATTCGACGAATGAAAAATTCGATGATTTAAGCATTCGATGAATTAACAATTCGATGTTTTTAGCATTCGAAGTATTGACGATTCGATGTTTTTATCATTCGACTAAATGACGATTCGAAGTTTTTAGCATTCGACGTTTTTATCATTCGACGTTTTGAGCATTCGACATTTTGAACATTCGACGTTTTTAGCATTCGACGTTTTAAACATTCGACGTTTTGAACATTCGACGAATTGAGAATTCGATGTTTTTAGCATTCGATTAACTGAAGATTCGATATTTTTAGCATTCGACTACATGACGATTCGTTGTTTTTAGCATTCGACGTTTTTATCATTCGACGTTTTGAACATTCGACGTATTGACAATTCGATGTTTTTAACATTCGACGAATTGATAATTCGACTTTTTGAACATTCGTCGTATTGACGATTCGACGTTTTTAGCATTCGACGTTTTAATCATTCGACGTTTTGAACATTCGACTAAATGCCGATTCGATGTTTTTATCATTCGACTAAATGACGATTCGATGTTTTTAGCATTCGACGTTTTGTCCATTCGATTACTTGGCATTCGATTATTTGATCATTCGACGACTTGGCGATTAGGGGATATGCATGCGTCTCCATATTTTTTAGTTTTCCATGTCAAAATAATAATTGAAAAAATTTTTTTTTTGAAAAAAGTGTGTTTTTTTGCATTAAAATTGTTATAAATTTTTTTGAAATAATTATAAACGAATTTAAGCTTTATATTCCGAAAGAGCGATAAATTTTACGCTGGTAATAGTATTTTCTAAAATTTTTAACTTATTATTTCATACAAAATAAGAATCGTGAAATCATGGTACATTTTGCGTCCTGGTGGACGTTAATGGGTTAAAAATTCAATATTTTCAATAAAAAAAGTTTAAAAAAAATTTTTTTTTATATGTTTGTTGGTTTTATTATAAACTACATGTTTTTATAATAGTTATAACATTTTAGAAAATCAATAAAATTTGTTTAAAGGCCTAAGCACAATAGGTTCGCGAAAGTCGTTCGCGAACGCAAAGCATGAGTTAGAAAAGGATAGAGATATATTTGTGTCCTTGTCTATCTCAGGCGTCTCGTTCGCGAACGACTATTGTGCGTTGGACTTAACACAGTTAAGCTGGCCTGGCCCAAAAACTTTTAAAAAAAAACTATGAAAAAATTATGTAGAGGAAAGTTGTTTGTATTTTTCTAATCTAAAGTAATATAAAGTTAAAAACATTGAAATTTGAAAAAATTGAATTTTTAAAATTTTGAAAGTACTGTAGTTTGTGTAGTTTTCGACGAAAATGGCTGGCTAACGAACTCGATCTGTATTTTAACAGTAACTTTGTACTTGCAAAGTTGCAAGTTGATACAATAAGTTTTTCAAAAGTTATCGTGGCGACACCATTGTGTCTACAGACAGACACGAAGACAGACATACAGACAGACACTTTTTTTAGACCATGTTTTTCGGACTCAGGGGACCCCAAAACGTCGAGATTTCATGAAATTAGCGAAAGTCAATTTTCGACCAAAACTAATACTTTCTTATATGATGAGAATGTAAAAAATTGAATAATTTGCAACACTTCTGAACTATAGATTTTGAACACTTCTAGAGTTCAAGGCAGGGAGAAAAATCATTCGTGCCACCTAGCGATAAAAATATAAAAACTATAGTATTCTATATTGTGTTGCAACATTGTCAAATGCTTTTTCTTGATGATGAATTTCAATAATACAAATTCAATTTATTATCATCGCCGGTGCAACCATTTTTGGCGCCCTAGGCTAAAACATATTTTTCCACCCTTTCCATGACTATCTTTGCGATAAACATTATTTTCATTTATGAGTTTGAATTCCGCACTAAATATTTGTTAAAAGTTTTTTTAAAAACATTTTTAACCATTGCTTCGTACGAAGTCCATGCTTGTTATTAACGAATTTTTCTAATGATTGATTTTCTATATTAATTTTGTAGTACAATATTCGTTCGGAAGTGTGGCCGAAAATTTTTTATAAAATTTTCAGCTGATATTTCATGCGGAATTCCAAACGAATTTCCGAGCAGAATATTTTATAATTTTAAATAAAAAATTCGTTAGTAATTCGCTCGAATTTTGTACAATATTCGTTTGGAAGTGTGGTTGAAAATTTTGTATAAAATTTTCAGTTGACGTTTCATACGGAATTCAAAAAACAAAGAAATAAAATAATCTATAAGAAAACATGTAAATAAAATTAAGGAACCTTTATTAGAAAGGTAGAAAAAAATTATATCTGCATTTCAAAAAACGTATTTGAACTAAAAAAATAAAAACAATCCTAAAAATTTATCTATCAAATTAATAGACAAAAATAAATAATTTCCAGTGGGATAGGAGAACGAGTCAAAAATAAGCAAATAAATTTTTAAAAAAACAGAAAAATATTTATATAAAAAGAGGTTTTTCTGGAAATTACGACTTTTTTGTTCATTCCCAAGTGCGAAATGCCAAAACTGCAAAAATGGTCCATCATTGGTCCAGTAATGTCTGCCGAGAATTGGCAATGTTACTGGGCCATTTCTGGTGTTCAAAACGTCCCACTCTTGGCCCAATAATGGCACGTTAACGTCAAAGTTGATCAATCTTTAAAGGCAAAATACAATTGCCAGTGATGTGACGAAGATCGGCCCAGTAATGACTGATTAATGTCACTTTAATGGCAAACATTTTGTATTTTTCATGGCAAATTATAATTACCAGTAATAGGACGTAGCTCGTCCCAATAACGGCACATTAATGGCTAAAACATTTTATCTACGATGTCAAATTATGATAGTCAATATAAGGACGTAGCTCGGTCCACTAGCGACACATAAAAGTCAAAAATTTTGTATCTATAACTGTAAATTATGATTATTTATTTTTAATACAATTTTAATCGAATTTCTAGAAAAATGTACCTTGTAAGTATTTTTAAAAATGTTATTAAAATTCGTCAAAGGAATATCTTTGAATAATATGTAATTTAAATTTAAATAACAATAATTAATAATTTATTAATTTTAATTTATTAATAAAATTAATTTAAATAAATAATAATCTCACGTGCCGGAAAAATACCAAGCCAAATGGGCGCGAACCAAGGGTACTTACCCTTGGTCCTTAAACGACTGCCAAGCGAGGCATCTATCCGACTGAACTAATCTGTCGGCAATGATTCTTGTATATCATATGAATAATATTGTCTTGAATAATATCTTTGATGGCAACTTATAATTGCCATCAATGGGACGTAATCAGCCCAAAAATGGCACATTATATGCCAGTAGTATAGCTTATAAGGACCCTTTCGCTTCCTCGTCTTCATGTCAAAGTAGCAGAGTGGTCAGAGTGTCCTCAGTTCACGCGGTTAGCAAATTTGTCTCGTTATATTATTTTGATACGTGGCGACTTACATGCAATATTAGGGTAATGTCACATTGAGTGGACCGCCACTTTGAGTGGACCACCTGAGTTTTTAAGTTATCTGGCAGCGGAAACGTGAAATGAATAAAACGAATAGCAACACCGCATCTAGAAACCGTAAGAATTTATGTTCCGCAATAATCATATACGTTATTGTTTGATGTAACGCATTTTTAAGAACACAAACCAAAAAAGAAGTCGCTCTTACAATGAGTAAAGTGATTCGGAAGTGTAAAAGTAGTGTAAAATTTAAGTTTTAAAAGGTAACTTATTTTTTTCCTACTACTTTGGACATTAAAATTGATTGTCTTAGTTTATTTAAGTGATAATTTTGACTCAAAAAAAATTTTGGTGTCTGCCATAAAAAGTTGCATGTCACCATGAGTGGACCACAGTTTATAACCATAAGTGGACTGCCTATTTTTTATATTTTTAATGTCAGTTTACCATTTTTATGGAAATAAATTGACAATAAATTAGTTCGAAACTGTTTTATGTTCTTTATTAATTTTTTTGTGATTTTGATGTGATATGTGCCAAAATTATTAAAAATGGTTTCACTTGTAAACATTGCGACACAAACATGGTCTGAAGCTGCATAAGCATAAATTTTGTTTCAATATATCAGAAATATTAAATACATTAAAGAATTTAGAATAACTTTCACAATTTTTTAGGAGTGGTCCACTCAAGGTTATACTTTTTTCATTCCTTAAAAATGAGCTATTTTTTTAAAGTCAATTGTTTTTCCCAAATAAAAAAAATCAAAGCTATTATGGTATAAACACTTATCTAGGGATCTAAACTAAAGCTTAGAATAGAAACCTCCGATTAATTTGCGGTCATAAAGAATTTTTTAGAAAAAAAGCTTAGGCGGTCCACTCAAGGTGACATTACCCTAATAAATGTGAGACCATACTTTTTCGACCAAATGTAAATGAAGTCCACAAATAATATTGTAAAATCTGGCGAGAATTTAAAATAAGTACACCAACCGACCGATATATATATTTAGAGCATAAAGATATTGTTAAGTATTTAAGAATGTGGTTAGATAGCAAACTTAAATTCAATCAGCATATAAAAATGCCCTCGATAAAGACAAAAAAGCGTATTTTAATGTTAAAAATTTATTTCACTCGAGACATTTAAACTCTAAAGTCAAACTACTATGCTACATACTTTTAGTTAGACCTGTTGTAACATACTGCTGTCCAACATGGTTTAATATATCTCCATCAACCATGGAATCGCTTCGAAAATTCAAAAGAAACTGTTTTAGGGCATGCTTGCAAATGTACAGAACTCCCGAATCAAATTTTAAAAAATTTTATAGCTGCGAAAAACTTAATGATAAAGCTAATATAACGCGAATAGATTCATTTATATTAAAATTGACAAGTGATCATATTGCCCAAGCATCAAACTTGCGCGTAGCTAATCTATGGACCCTTTTTTCCAAATCCTTTATATTTTGAGAAATGCCGAAAATCTGGATACGTTCCACCCGAAGCATTCACATATCTGGATGGTGAAGGATATATACAAATTAGGGGAAATATTCCTATATTATACTATAACTATAGACACGCTTTTGACAATAAAATATTGATAAAAGCTGATGATGTAAATGTTGATCTAAGATTCTCAACCAGCTTACCTGAAATTGATATCAAACGCAAAAACCTTGCTTTAATGGGGTAATGAAGCAAAAAACTGAAAACTTTTTTCTAAATAATTCATTAAACAATTTTTTTAAACAATTTATTTTTATTGCATTATTTTCAATACCATATTGTACGTAATTTACAGTTTGTCTCAAATCTGTATTATTATTTGCAAAGGCGATGACTTTTTATCTTTGTTTCAAATAATAACAAAAAGTTAATGCAATAATTCAAAAATGTTTATATATATTGTTTTAGTAGGGTTTAAACTTCATAGAAAAAATTTAGCATAACAATGCGATACTTATTGAATGAGCTACAAGCTTTCAAAGTAGGCCCCTGTCAAAATGCTTCAAAAAACCATGTATTTTTCACTTTCGAAAATCCGTAAATAACGCAATAAAATTTTTTATTTCTTGCATTTCCGTATACTAACGTAGAAATAGTGACTCTTCTAAATCCAAGTTGTCCGCTTAACGTGTGAATTTTTTTACCTGAGTTATGAGCTTTGGGGTCGTCCATATAAAACGTGGACAGTTTATGGGGGAGAGGGGATTCGCCAAAAATCCACGATTTTCCACGAGGGGGGAGGGGGGGGGGTCAAAAAGTGTATAAAAAGTGTCCACGTGGTATATGGACGACCCCTTTCAAACACAGGGGCCTATACTTTTTGAGCCGATAGAAGTCAAAAACCCCTAAGTTAGCTAAAAATAAAATACCTAAGATCTCCTATTGTCTCAGTTATCTGAAAGTTCTGTCTATCTCGTTTTGAAGTTTGTCGAGTTAGTCTACTGCTGTTGTGAAGTTACGTCATCTGTCTTGTGTAACTTCCAAGTTCAAAATCGGACAAGTAAAACTCCTTTATTATTTGATTTTTTTTACCTATAGTAGTTCGATATAGTAATGGAAGGATCATCCGAACTTAACCCTGGTGACTGGGAGTTCCTTGACATCGAGGACACCCAGGAAGATGTTGGAAACTTGAAAGATCTGCGACCAGAGGAGGAAGCGGAGCTCCTAAGAAGTCCTGAAAACCCTTCGGACCCCAGTAAAGAAGATCCGTCAGAGACCTTCAACGACGACCCCATCATCATGGAGGCCTCGTCCATGTCCTCGCGGGAAGAGTCCCTGATGTCCGAGATAACCCGGCTAAATAGTATTGTGGCCACGCAGCAACAAACCCTTGTCCAATACTATGACGAGATCGTCCGCGTCTCTAACATAGCCCAGGGGCAGCAAGAAGACATCCTGACCTTGAAGGATGTCATCATCCAAATCATATCAAGGCAGCCAAGATGACCATCCAGTTTGAAGAGGCGGGAAAACTTCTCACCAGCTGGAAGGCGGATAACCATGAATTGTTGGCGACGATCCAAACCTTGAGGGAAGAATTGAGGAGCTACCGAGAGCTCTTACCGAAAAACGAGCCATGGACCGTGAAAGACGAAATAAAGAACATTGAGGAGCCCAGTTGGAAGTGGTTAAAACCATTTCGCAACATACTCTCCGATGTTGACGTTCTATTCCCCGGTCTCCGCATTGCCCTCTCAAAGGCTCTCGAGGCCGAGCGCCTAAGCTTTCTGCACTCTCACCGAGTAGAGGCTCCAGTAAGAATTGAGGAAGTTCCGACCCCCCTATCACACAAGACAAAGACAACACAAGCAATGACACAAGCACAAACCCTTTAAAACAAACCACACGATAACACACAACACACCACCTCACCTACGCTGTGCATAAACATCTCCGACGACGAACGTGATGAGATACTGTCCTTAACGAACACTTCCGACGCTACGAACACCGACAAGACACCCCTCGTTACTAACGGACCCCCTTTTGACCCTTGCCACCGCTCACCAACCCCTAATGTCACTCACGAAGAAGACCACCACCCCATCTTGAAACGCAATTTTTATGGTTCCAACCGCTCTCGGAAATCATCCGTGAGAACACCAGCTTACCAACCCAGCACACTCTCTTACTACGCTCTTCGACCGAAATCACCTTCGCCCGAGAGGACCCAAAGCAGCAGAACTCGATCGCGATCTCCCCTGTGTAAAACACCAAAATGCCCCATAGACCATTCTAACCCGTTAAAGTACACCATGAAACCTAACCCGTGGTCTGTCACCCCTACGGAAGTGAACAACGCTTCTTATATCAGCAACCCACTGTAAAACCTGAATGATCCACCACCAAAACCCATTCCATCCCTGATGGACATAGTGGTAAAATCACCCAAGGAGGTTTCACCAGACTTATTAAGATGGTTCCGCCGCAGCAGCAAGAAGGGATGTTGGACGTGTGGCAACCTAGACCACTTGCACGAAAACTGCCCCAACCCCATAATCAGCATGGACGACATTTGGCGAAAATGTAGAGACATCCTAACAAATAAAAAGTGTCCAAACTGCTCACTAATCTGCAGGTTGTAAAATATAAGAAAATAAAAGTTTTTCTACAACTAATGAATTATGTTTTCCCTAATTTTTGTTGTTACCCAACTAGCCTACCCTGAACCAATTTAATTTTCTTAACTAGTCTTACAGCGCCCTCTTGGCTTCATCTTAGGATGGGGGTGTTGTGACGTTGCACAATTTTTATAAAAATTATAATCGAATTTTCATTAATAAGTGTTCAAGAATTTAAATTGAAAATAATAACAAATCTTACTTAATAAATAATAACAATAACAAAGCTAAGTTTAAATATATGCTTTGTTTAATTTTCATAAAAGCTAATTTAATATTATTAAACGATATTATCGTTTTGCCTTCGCAATTCTTGCTTCTCATATTCTCTGAATATTTCAAATTTTGTATGGAATCATTGGAAACGGCGTTCGTCGATCAACCTGCAAGCAGGTTTCCCCTCTCGTCGTTGATAATTTCCCGCTTTCTTCGCACGAATCAAGGAGAATTTACCCATTTCTCCTAAGAAATGACTCTTCGAGACTTGCCGCTTTCGCTATGTTTCCCCCGTTTTCGCTTTTCTCTACCAACCGGAAACTAGTAAGTCACCCAACTTAGCTTGAAATAATTTTGAAATTGTTACCTTTTTCTTGTACCTAACCCAAAAATTATTATAAATAATAATAATACTCTGAATATCATTAACTATATTATTATTCCGGAATTTTTGTCATTATTCAGGAGTATTATCTATGAACAAATAAGGGAGAATTTTCTCGTCAATTTTTCTTTGTAGTGAAAACTTCTTGTTCTTCAGGCCCGAATTAATTGTCTCTAAAGGCCTGCTCTGATCAAATTTTTGTACTTTGGTTAATTTGTTTGGTTTATTTGGTTGTTTTATTTAGTTTTGAATCAGAGTAGCTACAAATTGGTGACTAATTCCCTGAAGCAGTTGTTGGCGAGAAATACACGGGTCAGGATACCGGGATTTGGAAGCAGAAAGCTGTTCTTAAGGGGTTACGTACACTTAGGATTTTCAAAAAATCGATTTTTTTTAAAATGCATTTTCTTAAAGTATACCATTTCAAAAGTATTCTCTTAAAATTTGAGACAAATCGGACTATTATTTATGGAGATATAGAATTTTGAATGGAGCCGTCTCAGCCGTTACTGTGGCCAGGCGGCGGGATTCAAAACTTTGAACTCGTTTTTCTCAAAACCATGTTTTGGGAGTCGGTGATCACTGTAACTTGAGAACGGCTTTACCGATCGGTTTGAAATTTTTACCACTTATTTGTTATATAATTGGCCGGTACTTGAACGAAGGATTTTTTTTTTTACAATAATTTTTTTTTATAAATGAAAATGTGAGTAAAATTTTGGTCAAAAAACAATTTTTGACTTTCAACATCCGCCATTTTGCGAAAAATCAAAATTTTTCAAATCCCTTCGTTCAAGTACCGCATTATATCATTACCTAACGATTTCTTCTTCTCGATTTGATTTTAGATGATCTAGTCAAGAGATAGCGTGATCACCGCGAAACCATTTTTATTTAAGGAGCTCACGCAAATGTTCTATCATTCGCATATTTCTTTATATTTATGGACTATAATTTCAGAAAATTTTCTTGAAATATATATATACTCTAAGTGGAAAAAGATTTGTTATTAATTATTTCAAAGTGTGGCCACAGAAAATTCCTAAAAAAACAGCATTTTTTGAAGCTCCAACTGTACGTAACCCCTTAAAGTGGAAATAGGTCTTGTCATTTTTCCAGAAATTACGCTCCTTTTTCCGGCGTAAGAATACAAGATTCGTGAAGGGCTACCGGCGGGGAAAAGCAGAGAAGGACCAGCAGGGTACGAGCCGGCAATCATCGTTATCATCGTTCTCTTAGGATCCTGCTCTCGGCCTGTCCAGACGTGATTTCTAATTCTCGAAAATTTTAAGTTCTTAATTGAATCATTTTGTGTCATTTTCTTCGGTGGCTTTCTTTCTTTCTCTGACTGTGTGCGAGTTTTTGCTGCTTTGTTCTTCGGTTTTGTAAGTTTTGTTATTTTAAATCAAATTTTTTTATTGAAAATGACAATGGAAAATTGTAAAATTTAATTCATCTGGCCTTATAGCTAAACAAGAGACTTTTCTTTGGGTTTGGAACTCAAAGTCTATTAATTTATTTGGTTAAAAATGTTTTTCTCGGAAGTAACAATTTTATCAGTCGATTATTAAATTATATAATTTAATTTTTATTAAATGATTAATCCTAACAATGTCTCTTGTTCAACCACGTGTTGCCTTTTCGTTACCCCTTTACCCTTTTATTTTCTAAATTTTTAAAATAAATTCTCCCCGTTACCAACGTTACCAACCCGTCAATATTTTATTAAATAATTAAAATGCCTCTTTAGCTTTCCCCAGTTACCTTATTCGTTACCCTTTTAGGTGCCCCTTTTATAACTTATGGCTGAATATTTTATTTAATGTTGATTTTATGTGAAATTTGTGTGTAAATTGTTTATACTTTCTTTGAATATTGATTGTTGTATTTTGTGTGTGTAAAATATATTTTGAGATCGATTTGTGTCACTTCAAATAATTGAATTGTTACCCCTAATTTGTATTAATTTTAAAATTTGGTTACAATAGATTATTTTGACCCTTTGGTCCTAGTTAACCGGCAAAATCCCTATATTTTATTCATTTCTCGACTCGAACCCTTTTGCTCTTTTGTTTCCAATAATTTTGTAAATTTTATTTGTGACGAAATTTAGTATTTAGTCAATTTTAAAGTTAAATCTTATTTTGTTTAAAAGTGACGATTGATAGAGAATAAACCTGGTGGTCTTGTTTCTCTAGAATCTAGGTACTTGATACTGTTAATAATTGTTGAATTGTGAATTACTATGAATTAACCTGGTGGTCTTGTTTCCTTGGAATCACCCTCTTTTAATTTTGTCAATCTCTAATTTTCTTTTATCAGAAAATGTCCCTAGAAAGGACTGGCGCTCAACAAATTATTTTGAGTCGAGAAGAGTATATAGTATCCCTATCTCCTTCTTTTCAATTGTATTGGATATAAAGAATTTGCCTAATAATAATCAGTAAGATTTCATATAGTTAAAATGAGAAACTTAAGGCGCTTAATTGATTTACCACTGGTGCAGTCACCCACCCAGATAGTACAACATTTTGCAGAAAGTTTGCATTGCAAACTTCGCAAATTTGCATGCTAGTTTGCAGAAAATTTGTGGCAAATTGGTAAATGTCCGCCTTGTGTAAAGTTTGCGGAGCAAACTTGCAGAAAACTTGCGTGGCAAGGTAAATTAAAATGTCTGCGCAGTAGTTTTCTGTGACATACAAAGCTGCGCACTACATTTTGTCACCTTCCCTAAGAGGGAAGGCAACATTGCACAAAAGACATACATTTTGAATACAAAAAGATTTTTTTGAAAATTTTTAAAGTTTTTAGAAAGTTTGCTGCAAGTTTTCTGTGAAAACTTGTAGCAAGTTTGCTCAGCAAACTTTTCTCAAGGCGGACATTTGCCAATTTGACACAAATTTGCTGCAAACTTGCATGCAAATTTGCGAAGTTTGCAATGCAAACTTTCTGCAAAATGTTGTGCTATCTGGGCATATATTTAATTTTAATAAAATACAAATTTAGAGAAAATAATAAAATATTTTCAATAACTTTATTCAAACTATCAATTTAATAAAAAAACTACAAAAATTGACATTAAAATGTAAATAAATATGTAAAACAAATAAGTTTCATTTCAACCGAACGAGCGTTAGCGAGTGAGGTATACATCGCCAGTAGTATATTAAGCAACAAGAGGATAAAGGCAGCCATTTCTTTACGGTGATTTTTGTGACACGAATGGAGTCACAAAAATCATCGTAAAGAAATTGGCTGCTTTTATATTAATAAAGGCAGCCAATTTCTTTACGATGGAGCACTAGCAATTGATATCCACAACCATTTGCGACAAAGCGGACTGGCCCTTGAGAATTCCTGGAGCACACAACAGTGGCACTATAGAATGTTTGCTAGTCTTTTTGGCATCATTGAAGCGAATTCATATTTAGCCTACAAATATTTTAAGCGGGAGAAGAATTTAAAACATTCTACATTTGTAGAAGCTCTTTCTGTTCAACTAATTAATAATCCTTGGAATGCATCGGAACAATCTATAAAAATTTTGTAAACGAACCAGATTTACAACCAAGAGAAAATCACACTCTTATCCAACTGAGCACAGATGATGATCGAAAAAGAGTTTAAAAAAGGTGCAAAATTTGTGCCAGATTAAATTATCCTTACGGCAATAATTTTGTTCCTTCTTTAAATTTTAATTTTAGTTAGCTCATTCAAGTTTTTATATTAGTGCAGGACCCAATAAAAGTGAGGACCTTTTTGTTCTCCCATGCAACACAAGTTAATTCAGTGTCGTTTACATTCGTCAGTCGCCACAGTTGGAACGTCGGGCTAACTGTGGCAGCCGAAGTTTCGGCACCCAAAGGTGGCCCAACTGTGGTTGAAAGTTTCTTCCAAAGTCGGGCCAACCATGAATGCTGACCGTGAGAACTGATTATCGGCCTAACTATCGGCCACAGTTGGGCCAACGATCGGGTTAACTGTGGCCGCCAAAGTTAAGAAAACCTACTTATAAAGATAATTTAATTTTTGACGAGAATTTTTAAAAACTTTTTTAAAAAATTTATTGTCTGCAAAGTATTTTATTACTTTTCAAAAAAATTGAATTCTTGTTACGAATATTGATATTTATCAAAATATGTAATTGAATTTTGGAGAAGAATTTTATTAAAATTCCTTAAAATAATTATTTATGAAAATAATTCAATTTTACAAAAAAATTTATTAAAATTCCTAAAAATAATTGAATTTCTGTGAATAATTTTGTTATTTATCAAGATAATTGCGTTAAAACTTTTGAAATAATTGAATAATATTAAAAAATTCATTCTTGTCAGAAATAGAAAAATTTTTTAAAGTTTTTGTATTGAATTCGTGGTATTTAAGAGGTGAACAAAAAAGATACCAAAAATTCAAAATCTTCTGATGAAGTCTAAAACTTAATTATTTTCAGTACTTCTAGTAAAATTCCCTGAATTATTTGATTCCCCTGACCTATGTCAACCCTGATAAATATTTTTTAAATTAGAGAAATTAATTATTTTAATTATATATTGATACCGGTCACTGTGAAGAGGTGAGTCACTGGCTCAAAGGTGCGAGAGAAGCCCAAAAAACTAAAATTAATTCGGCAATGAAATTAATATTTTAGGGAAAAAAAATGTTGAATTGAGAATTACGAAGGGGGGAGGGTAAAACACGATGACTTTAGCGGCAGTAGTTGACAGAGCCGATCGGTGACGTCGACCTCAAACCCAAGCAGGGTTCCGAGAGACGAGGACCCGTTCTACTCCAGGTGTCGAGCACTTGAACCTAAGCAAGGTTCTAAGTACTGTCCCCTGGAGCCGGTTGTCGCTGCTTGATGGACCTTAGAAATAATGGTGCGTTTGTTTGAAACAAAATACTCTTACGAGAGTTAACTAATCCTGAAAAGGACAAGTTAACTCATATGTAATCTTACGTATGAATTTGGATTGACAATTTGCCCTGAAAAGGACTAATTGTCAATGTTTGTCAACTAGTTTGTCCTGAAAAGGACAGGGTGGTTGTGGCGATGTGATACTTCCACGGCCCGCGGAAGAGAGAAGAGACGGCGTTTCCAAATTCCAAAATAAAATATTTATTCAAATATTTTTCCCTGAAGAGGACGGCAGGCAGTTGACGGTATGTAGGCGACGAGGTGGCAGGCGAGGCGTCGTTGTTGAAGTGGCGGCGTGGCAGCGGCTGAGAGCGTCACTCGGCAGAGTGACAGTTGGCTGGCGAGAGCGCGGCGTCAGCGACGCCAGCGCAGGTGTCCGTGTCTCTCGTGTGAGAGACGTGTTGCTCCGTCGAAGTCTGGCGAGGTAAGAGAGTGAGTCAGGGAAAATGCGCGGTATTTATGCTCCTCTGCTGAGTCGCATCCGCGAAATCCCTTCCACCTTGGCAAGAGCCAATCAGCGCGTGAGTTGCCCCCACCCGTTCCGCGCAAGCGCGGTACGGTTGAGGTTTCAAGAGCGAGAGTTAGTCGAGCGGCAGACACAGGGCGAGTCAGACGTGTCTTCCGACTCTCTCGTAAAGGCGACGCACCATGCCAGTTTGCCTTTACCGTCAACTTTGTACCGTACCTCCGGTACAAAAAATCTAAATTAAGGCTAAATAAAAATAAATGAATTTACTTTTATAATATTCTTTAATGTCATATTCAGTATTCTATCTAATATATTGTAAAAATATATTAGACGGAATTATAATTTACATTAAATAATATTATGGGAGATAAAGAAGCAAAATTTATTATTTCCTCACGCACGAGAAGTGAGTGTAAAAATAACACTTTAAAGGAATTTTCAAAGTTTATTAATATTTGATTAATTTTGCAATGAATTGCAAAATTGTCTCAAATATTAAAACTTGAAAAGTAACCAACTATAACAATATATTTTTATTTATTTCATGTTCTCCTGTAATAAACAATTTTTTTAAAAATAAAAGTCATCGTTTGATGACGTAATTGCCCATGGTTGGCCCGACTAACTTTACTGAAGTTGGGCCGACCATGGTTATCAAAGAGAACCCAACCATATTCATTCTTAAGACCGGCAAAACTTTGGCATCCATAGAAGGCCCAACTTAGTTAGACAATGGTCGGCCACCCTGTGGATTGATCACGTCGGCCAACCAATGACTGACTCAGTTGGGCCGACCATGTTTGCCAAAGTCAGCTCGAACATTCCTGCCACGGTCGGTAAAACTTCGGCATCAATAGACCGCCCAACTTTGGTGCCAACAGTTGGTCCAACTGTATTAACCACTGGTCGGCCGACGTGATCAATCCACAGGGTGGCCCGACCATTGGCTAACCAAGTTGGGCCGACTGACAATTCGCACCTGGGCCTTTTTTCTTATTATGTTTGGATTTTTTAACATTAGTTATCAAAGTAAAAAATTACAGCAAAAGAGGGGAAGTTGAGGGGCAATCGCACTTCACGCCTATGTATTTTTAAATATTTGCCATTGTGCAGCGTCCTTAATGGAAATAATTATATTACTGGCTACAGTTTGGTAATTTTTTTAGAATTCTCCAGAAAAATGGTACCAGGTAACCATAGTGTACTCTGACTTCGAATGCAGATTACAATCTGGTTTATCTGGTAACATTTTTCTTTATTCATAGCTTACAGAAGTAACCAATTACTTTGTATTGGTACATGGAATGCTCGCAGTGTCGTTAATAAGAGAACTGAACTTGAAGCACTCATAAAGTTAAGTGAGGTAGACATTCTATTGGTTTCTGAGACATGGCTTAGTGAACCCAGTTTGGAAATTCTATGGATTTAACACCTTCCGTAAAGATAGAAGAAATGATGCATATGGAGGTGACACTATGCTTTTAATTAGAGATAATATTATTGTACAGTAAATCTCCCTGCAGTTTAATGTTTTTCAATATTTTGATGTAA
Source organism: Leptopilina heterotoma (assembly GCF_015476425.1). Lineage (NCBI taxonomy): Eukaryota > Metazoa > Arthropoda > Insecta > Hymenoptera > Figitidae > Leptopilina > Leptopilina heterotoma. Next base: position 3,284,490 of record NW_025111131.1, on the reverse strand, counting down.
CGACTGTCGTTGTCAGTGTTCGAAACACAAAATTGGTAATTGTTTTTTTATGTTCCACCATCTGTTAATATTTCTTTTCAACGCTTAGATTTTTTAAAAATCTCCCTCAACACTATCCTGTTGTTGAGGAGACTTTAATGCGCAATCAATTACATGGGGTTCAGCTTTTTATTCTTCTTCTCTCTTAACGATCACCATCCGACTATACAAAATCAGCATCGTAGTACTAATAACAATCTTGATCTCATAGTTCTATCTAACAGTATAATTCCTCAAGCATCTATAGAAGTAACTGAAGATACCTATGGTTCTGATCATATGTTAGTACTTGCTACATTCGACACTATCCTAAAATATATAATTTCTAATTCAAATACAATAAACTTTACAAATCTTAATTGGCAAGAAGCTGAGAACTAGTTTACGACAAATTTATTCTTGAACTTATATCTATCTTTGAATCAAGAGGTGCTTTTCGCCCGGTCAATCATCCTGGTAAAAAAAGCCTCTATGGTGGGCTGATGACTGTGAAGAAGCCCTCTCTCGTAGAAAAATAACGAGGAAAAATTGGATTTAAAATCAAACTAATGAACTTAGAAGTGAATTCAAAACAGTTGATAATGAGGTTAAATGGTTCCTGAGAAAAAAAAGAAGGATTCCTTTCTACAATTTTGTAATAATATCAACCCATCAAAGAGATTAAGCTATACATGAAAAACTATCAGATTTTTCCTTAATTGAAACTCAGCAACCAGAACTAACATTTTGAAATGACACGGATTCAGAAATACTTCATTCTCTCCGTGAAAAACTAATAAATTCTAAATTTCCTGTTCTAGAGACTCCATTTGAGGTTGGATATAAAAACAAACCATTCTATCAATTCCATTATCCGAAATTGAATTTAATACTGCGCTTCTAGATTCCAAATGTGGTACAGTCCCGGGATTAGATGGGATTACCTATGAATTAATAAACTCCTTCACTTCGTTTTAAAATTTGTGCTAAAACTTTTTAATAATATAATATTTTTAATTAAGGAAGATTTCGACTATATCAGCAATTAGTGACATCTATTAGACGTCGATTGAACTCTTTGGTTTAGAGTCAGGTGTTATTCTTAAGATAATTATTCCGATATGGTTGTCGGTATATAATTATATTTTTTGAACTTAATTTTTATCTGAAAAAATAAGCTACGTGAAAGACTGCACTGTGCATCTGTGAGGACTCGAACCCCAGCTTAACTGGGGTTCGAAAAAAAAACAAAAGAAAAACAAGATACACTGAAAGAATTTTAGGCAGGCTGCTAGCTTTTCATGTCCGAAATCAGTGCCCCTTGCGCAGGGCTCGCAGCTCACCTCAAAAAAGCGAGCATCTACTCCCGAAAGGTGAGCAGCTGCCCCTGAGGAGTTGCTGCTTACCTTTCGGGAATAGATTCTCGCCTTTTTGAGGTTAACTGCGAGCTTGAGGCAGCGAGCTCTACCGGCACTCATGTAAAGCCTGCAGCCTGCCTAAAATTCTTTCAGTGTACCTTTGCTCTAGCAATCGATATAAAAGGTGCCTTTAATAATGTATCATCAAGTGTGATAATAGATGAATTAAAAAACTTAAATGTTACACATAAAATTTTTAATCTCTAGAAGAAATCTCTTTTTTCACCCGCTGTTTGATAATCTAGAAGTCTGTGGAGTTGGAGTTCCCAGAGTAGGGTACTCTCTTCTTTATTATTTAATATAAGATTACGAATCTGAAGTCAGAATTAAAAAATTCAAAATGGTAACTTCGAAAACTCCTGAATAATAAGTTTCAGGGGATATCCATAAAGTACGTTACACAATTAGGGGGTAGGGGTTCGAAAACTGTAACGTTGCACATTGAATACATTGAGGAGCAATTTTTCAAGTTGATAAATCCATATTTCAAAAAAATTAAATATACACATATTTAAAACATTAAGATCCGTACAAATCGATTTATCAATGTTCAATTCAAGAAAAAAAATTTATTACCAAAGAATTTTCAATTAAATAAATATTCTTTGGCATAGGGGAGAGTGGGGCAAACCGGCCATACTAACGATTTTTTTACTCTTGTGACTAAACGAATCAACCGATTTCATTTTTCAATGGCTTGTTTGAAAGATCATTTAACTCCTATTGTTAAAAAAAGCTTAACTTCTGATGTGAAATTAGGAGAAGACCTTACAGAAAAGTGGGCGCGTTGTGCAAATATTTAACATCCCAGCAATGGTCTCATTCTCTCAATCCAAATGACGCTTCCAATGAAATTGATGTTGTTAAAGAAGAGGAATAATTAGAAGAGAAAGAAGAAGAAGAAAAAGAGGAGCAAGATAATCAGCTACATCAGAGAAAAGAAAACGTGACATCAATCCTGGAGTCAACTCTTGAGCAGCCTTGCCTTTCCCAAAAGATCCGCCGCGGATTACGAAAAAAGAAGGGGTCGTAAGCCTGGCAGAACGGCGATTTTGACAGCTTATGCTAAAACAGAAGAGATTATCGAACACGAAAGTGCATCAAAAAAGTCGAAATTAGACATACGACAACAGCGAATGGAAAAACGAGAAGAAAGGCAGACAGAAAAAGAAGAAAAGTAGAAACAACGAGAAGATAAAAAGCGACAAAAAAGAAGAAAAAAAGAAACCAAAATAATAAAGGAAAGCCGCAAACTAAAAAGCGAAAACTTGAAAAAACAAGAGAAAAGTTTGAACCACAGCCGTCAACGAGTGGCCTTCAAAGAAATACTCGTACAAAAATGTTTACAATTGTTACGAAGGAAATTCGAACCCTAATTGTACCCTAAACTGTTTTTGCTTTTCCTGTAGATCTTCTATTAATAACGCTCAGAAACCATGACAACCATCAGAAAACATAGAAGAATGATTCTTTTACTAAAACAAAATTTGACTAAGACAAATTAATACATCTATTTGACTAGGCTTACTGCCTAGGAAGTAGGCCTACTAATTTATGCGTGTTCGGCATTTAGACGACTCGCATCAGCAACCACGATGTGTAATGGCCTTAGGCGAATTACAATAATAATAATAATAAATAATAATTATAAATAATGAATTTATGAACAAATACAATAACGTTTTTTTTCTCTGTTTGAAAATTGTCATAGACTAAGTAAAACAAATTACATTTTTCTTACTTATTTTGTAGTGTTCAGAGAAAGTGAATGATGACGTTTTATCAAGAAATGTTTTCACCACTTTCCATCGGTGATTGTGTAACAATGACAATTTCTTCTGTTGATTGAGGACCTTAAGATTTCGGGAAAATCTTTGCAGTTGTAACTGACTTAAAAAATGGGGTTTATCAAGTGGGAACTAAGAGTAGAATAATCAACGGCTGGTTTCCTAGGACTGAAATCAAAAAATCAGGTGCTGCTGCGATACATCTTCAAGACGTTTAAAAAGATGTTTCCATTTCTCTTTGACAAACTTCATCGTGTTAATCTAGCGGTGGTGGACAAGGCTATAAAAAATGTTGTTGCAAGGCAACAAAAGATCAATGCTCCAAAATACGTTGTTCCTGTTTCAAAGCAAATGTAAAATGTGGTTCCCGATGCAACAATTCAAATTCGTGTTCTAATAAATAAAAACAGGACTAAAAATGTAAAACGTACGAAATTGACCATTTAAAAAATTTTGACATAACTTCAATTTTCAGAAGTTTGATACATAAATAAAAGTTATTATTAATTATTATTCATCAATAACTTTAATCTTTTTATTACATTTCTCATTAATTGTATTATTATTATTATTATAATAATTATTATTATTATTGTAATTCACTTAAGTCAATTACACATCGTGGATGCTGATGTAAGTCGTCTAAAAGCCGAACTTGTATCAGGTAGTAGGCCTGCTGCCTGAATCTTCTAATTGCCTACGACATATACATCAATCGATTCGTTTTCATGTCAGGAATGTTATTTAGACAAAAAATAATGAAAATATTAATAAAGAAAAAAGCTATTTAAAATAATTAAAAAATTGCTAAAAAAAATTATTTTCAAATTATTTTGAAAATCTTTTTGTCTGATTTTATTTATTCGTTACCGTAATACACCTACCAAATTTTATCAAAATCCGTCAAAAGTGTAGGAGAAAATTTGTCCTCAAGAATCGGTGACATACACACACATACATCCGGACATTTGTTCCTCTTGACGAAATATATATACTACACTTGAAAATTTGTAAAAATAATTGATTCTAAGAAATGCGCAAATCGACATCACTATAAAGCTTCCTTTGAGAGGAAGCAAATTCAATCGGATTTGTTTAAAATTCGTCATTTTGATGTTTTTAGGGTCTGTGGTTACGAATTTTATTTCAGATTTTCAAAATTGAAAATTGCGGATCTTAAATGGTGGACGTAAAAATTAAGAATCAATTGGATTTGTTAAAAAAAATTTACTTGAGAGTTTTAGGGTGTAGGATTACTAATTTGATGTCAGATTTTCAAAATTTAATATATCGGATCCAATGTGTTTATTAAATCAAAATGTTCAATCCAATAAAACAGACATACTGTTTAAAAAAATTGGATTTTTTTATTAATTGGTATCTATTGTTTTTTAGTCATGGATTGTGAATAGGAAATAAAAAAATTTAAATTTTAAATCACATAAATCATTTTTTGAATGAGGGTGCTTTCCGTGCCGCTCCCCTCGCCTCCTACACATCTGGGTGGCATTGCGTGAGTTATCCATAGCTATATTGGAACCGTTGTTTTGAATTTTAAGAATCTCACTTCAAATATGTAGTCTGTGATTACAAGTTTGGTGTCAGATTTTCAAAATTCAAAATGTCGGCTAAACATGTCGAACGTCGAATCGTCACTACCTGGTTTTCTATCAGATTCTCAAAATTTAAACCGTCAGTTCCAATGTGGCAAAGGAACACTAGCGCAAGACCGCCCATACGTGTAGAAGGTGAGGGGAGGGACACGCAAAGCACCCTGATTGAAAAAAATGATTTATATTATTTGAAATTTGAATGTTTTCATTTCATTTTCACAAGCCATGACTAAAATCCATAGATAGCAATTAACTAGAAAATCAAATTTTTTAACAATATGTCAGCGTTAGTCGATTGAACAGTTTGAATATTAATAATCCGACATTAATTGGATCCGATATATTAAATTCTGAATGTCTGACTTCAAATTTATTATCATAGACACCAAAAAATCTCGAGTAACCACTTTTTAATAAATCTGATTGATTCCTAATTTTCACGTCCGCCATTTAGGATCCAACATTTTTAATTTTAAAATCTGATATCAAATTCGTAATCACAGACTTTAAAAACCCCAGAATGACGAATTGTAAACAAATCCGATTAATTTTTAATATTACGTCCGCCATATTGGATCCAATATTTTGAGTTTTGAAAATCTGTCACAAAACTCGTAATTAACAACAATGCACGTAATTTTTGAAAATTGTTTAAATCTCATCATGCCCATTACGGGAGTTTTTGAAAAATTTTCTGTATATTATGGGGCCGTCCATAAATTACGTAAGTCACTTTCTTGGAAAAGTTGACCACCCACCCCCCTTCGTAAGATTTTTTTTACATACATTAGCGCCATTTTTTCTACGGTTCGTAAGATTTAGCAGACCCACCCCTCCCCCCAAAATGTCTTACGTAATTTAGGGACGATCCCTATAAGGTATAAATAAATTTTAAAAATATGGGGCTCAAAGTTAAAAAAATTAATTTGTTTGTAAACATTTTTTTCATTTTTTAAAAGTCGAAAGAAAACTAAAATTTTTATTTCTTGACAGCTTTTTACGAAACTCAATATTTTCAGACTTATAGGCTACTGAAATTAATTTTTTTCTATAAATCCAAAATTTCAATTTGGTCAATTATACAACAATAAAAAATTGCATATTTTATATTTTTCTATAAAGAACGAGAAAAAAATATATTTAACCAAATTTTAAAAATCACTATAAATTTCATATGGAATCGCCCATATATGTAAGCAATTTATTTTATAACATGGAATAAGGTTTGTTTTATCAAAAACAGTTTTCTTACATTAATAAAACTTTTGCGTAGTGTACTAAGGATCAAGAATAGTGCTTTGGATTTAGGTGGCTTTAAAAATAATGTAATATTTCTTTTGATTCAAGTAGATCAAAGGCAATACATCTTTACCTCAAATAAATTTATTAAACAGGTTATTAAGTGATCGTCAACTAAAAAAATTGCACATTAATATTATTTGATTAAAGGAATAAACTTTTTTTGAATTGCTAAGTTATATTTACTTTAAATGTAGGATTCAACGCATAGCTATAGGTAAGCAAGCAAACTATTGATCTGTAAGCAGTCACGCGATTCTATCATAAGACGACATTAAAATTTTTCCATAGGCTCAAATATTTAAAACTAATTTTTCAATTTGCTATTTACCTACAATGTTATTAAAGTTTTTTAGTTGTTGCAATAATTAGAATACTATTTTATAAATCTTCTTCGCAGAGCACTTTATTTAGTGAAAATTTTTAACTGTAACTTTTTGATTTATTGATTGTTGCGATTTTCTTCAATATGATTTCTATATTTCAATTAAGATTTTAGAAATTCGTTTGGACGAAATGAGGTCTATTAGGGCTCAAATATTAGGTATTTACATCTACTTAGAAAAGTAGTGTTAGTTTTTAAAATTCAAGATGGTGGATCGAATATACCGGAAAATTTAAAAACATCGTTTACATAGATCCACTAAAAATTTGTTACTCTATGGATTTCTGGGTCGCTGAACACGAATCTGAAGTCCTTTTTTTCCTTTTTTCCACCAAGTCAGGATTTTTATATATTACCGTCTACGAGTATCAGGACGATTACATTCGACTCTATGAAAAAACATGCCATTACTTTTTCAATCATATCTCGGAAATAAAAGGAGATACAGAAAAAACTTAAATATGGTTAGAAAGCTGATTAAATTTTGCGTAAAATAAAGCGTCTTTGAAGTCATGTCGTTAACTACTTTTTAAGTTGTAGAGTGAAAAAGAAATAAAAAAAATTATTAAATTTTCTCATTTTTGTCTCTTGACTTCAACTTTTTCAAAAATCTAGAAAAAATCTAGATAAAATTTTTCTAAAAACACATAAATCTTTGTTAGGATTTTAGATTTAAAATAAGCCTTCGAAAATTAAAAAAGGTTAATCCGTCTTCGACATATCATTAAAAATGTGAAGCCGTGTTTCGACCGATTGGTGCAATGAAATTCAATTGTGACGACTCGATTCTGGCTTCGCCCGACAGCGAATGAGAGAGAAACCAGGGACGAATTTATGCTGGAGAATAATAAATAATGTTGTTTCACGAGTAATATAAAGAAACTCGAAAGTTCATTGTTCCCCGCATGAATTCGTCCCTGTTTTCTCTCTCATTCACTGACAGGCGAAACCAGAATCGAGTCGTCACAATTGAATTTCATTGCACCAATCGGTCGAAACACGGCTTCACATTTTTAATGATATACTAGTGGACGGTAGTGTAATAAAAAGTAACCACAGCCGATACTCAGCAAAAGATGAAAAATTATTTTTTGGGCAAACTTTATCTTCTGCTTACTAACAATTGTTAGTCAATAAATTTTTCCTGGTCCTAAACTATTACTAGATCAATTCCAATTAATATCTGGGTCAACAAAATTAATTTAATTAGCAATTTATAAAAAGTAACCATATCCGCCCAGCTGAAAAATCTTGTACAAGATCATGTACAGGAACATTGACCCGAACCTACACAAGATCAGCAAGTGAACTTGTACAAGAAATTGGAACAAAGAACATGAACAAGAACGTGTACAAGAACATGCACGTGTACATTCTTGAGTGGCTTTTGAGTTCGAGGACATCAAGGCGAACATGCACCTGTTCATGCACATGTTCGTGTGTGTATTAAAAAACCGTTGTTTTTAGGTTTAAAATTTAAGAACATTTAAAGAAAATTTTTAGTTATAAAGCTCAGCCTTTAAAGTATTTGAATGATCATGCACATGAACATGAACCAGTCAAAGTTATACACAAACGAACTTGTGCATGTTCGCCTAGATGTTCTCGAACCCAAAAGCCACTCAAGAATGTACACATGCATGTTCTTGTACACGTTCTTGTTAATGTTCTTTGTTCCAATTTCTTTTACAAGTTCACTTGCTAATCTTGTGTAGGTTAGGGTCAATGTTCCTGTACATGGTCTTGTGCAAGATCGTGTACAACATCTTGTACAAGATTTTTCAGCTGGGCGATAATTAGCAGAAGATGAAAAATTATTTTTGAGCGAACTTTATCTTCTGTTTACTTACAATCTAGTCAAAAAAATTTTTACTGGGCCTAGACACGTTCCTAAAACGTTTTCATAACGTTTCATGTCCGCTACATAACGGCTTAGAAACGTCTAATGTTCCAAAAACTGTTTAAGAACATAAAACGTTTTTAAGACGTTGTGTGGAGGACATGAAACGCTCTAAAAACGTATTATGAACGTTTCTAGAACAAAGACGTTACCGTACCCAGAGGGTACTATATTATAAAACTGCAGGTGTACAAATACCTAAGGATGGAGTCCCATGACAGCGTTTTGCGTTGCGTCGTAATGGGAGAGAAAAAGATGCAAATATACGTTTGCTGCATTCTCTCTCATTACAACGCAACGCAAAACGCTGCCATGGGACTGCGGCCTAAGAGTATAGAAAGATTAAGGAAGCTGTAGACATAAAAGTCAAGAAAAACACGATAAAAGAAAAAAAAGACTCGGAAGAAGACAACAAAGAAAACTTGGTAAAAAGAAATCTGATGAAGATTATGTTATATAAGGATCCCAAAGATATCGAAAGGTCCTGTAATTGATTGGGGACGTTAAGATGAGTCTAAGATACTACAAGTACAAACACAATTAAGTGTTTCTGAAAATGAAAGTGTTTCTTTCATTTTATGGTTTAGACGCCAAATGACTATAAGGTTATTCAAATAAAGCAAGATGATACTTTTTTAAGAAATAAAACAAGACATTATTTAACTAAATTTTATGAAGCCTGTTTATAACCAGAAATAGTGGACAGTCGTCTGAGCAGAAAAATATCAATTAAAGATTTACAACATATTATAGGTAGAAGCAAAAAATCTATAAAGACAAAAATTCATACGTATAGGGGGCCATCCACAAACCACGTAGCGTCTTGAGGGATAGGGGGCGGGTCAAAATTCCCGAAAAATGGGGTTACGTGGTTTATGGACGACCCCTATAATTATGAAAAGTAATATTTTTTTGAAAACTAAGTTGTCTAAGTAACATTTACTGTTTGCAGAATCGTATAAAATATAATTCCTCAAATTTCTTACAAACAAACAAATATGTTTTAGTGATTTTTATCCTACCTTGTTAGAAGTTTGACAGTTAAAATTATTTTAGCGGTAAAGAATAATTATCCTAGTTGACACAAGAATTTGATATTTTTTTCACTGGTAGAAATAGTAAAACTTAAAGGTTTTGAATAAAAGTTGGAGGTGACTTTAACGTTTATAAAGTAAACAAAAATAATTTGATTAAATTATAAATTTATTATTTATACTTTATTATTTATAATAATTTGAATTGAGTGCAAAAAAAGTAGTATTTATATGTAGATTCTACTTATTAATTTGGAAAATTTACTATTTTTTAGCATTTTTGTTAAAATGCTATAACTTTTTTCTGATTTTCTAAACTAATTTTTTATTTCCTGACTTGTGTCAAAGTAGCCTATGGGTCCTCAACAGCTAAAAACTATCTCGAGAAAGCTCGTGAAACAATATTTTATATTCTTAACTTCTGTAATAACAATTATTGTTATCTAATCTCTTTAATAAGAACATATTCTTCTTTTTTTTCTTCAATTATCATTTTGATTCCATTCACCTCTCCGGTGAATTACTACCCCATTGATTCGCTCTGTTGCCCCACTGACTTTCTCTATTAGTCCTTTGATTTTCTAGTCAATTCCGTAGATCTGATGAAATCTCTCCAGTGAGCACCTCTACCTCTATAAGTTCGAAATATACTATTTCTGGAGTTATACATCCTATACTTTCTTTCAAAACTGTGTTTTTCAAACTGGCGTCCATGATATCTAAAAACCCAATGGGCACAGGGACGTCTAAAAGACGTCTTAAAGACGTCCCTTTTTGTCCGCGGACGATTCGGGGACAATGATGGCAATGTCTCTGAGTCATCAAAAAGACAACTAAAAGACGTCTTAAAGACGTTCTATGTCTGGTCCAAAAGACGTCTAAGAGACATAAGAAAGGACGTCTAAAGTACGTCTAAAAGACGTCTTTTGGACGTCTACACGGAGAAAATTTATTCCTGAAATTTTACTGAATTTAGTTCGGTAAAACTGGGATGAAGTGTCAAAACAGTAATTTTTCAAGAACTAGACTGTAAAAGAAATTGCATTGAAAAATAATGTAAAAATCATAAAGCTCACGATACATGTATTAGCGCTTCACTTACAGTTCGGAAAAAGTTAGCCAAGTGCTCGCTACATTCATATTTATTGAATAGTTCGGTAAAACGTAAGATAAAGTCTTCGGTAAAACTGACGAGTTGCAATTTATTGAATAGTTCGGTAAAACGTAAGATAAAGTCTTCGGTAAAACTGACGAGTTGCAATTTACTGAAAGTTCGGTAAAACTTGAAGAACAAAAATAAAAAATAATGTTACTTCAGTAGATCTATATTAATACTTCCGTAACTCTCAATTTACCTACTTTAATCACTACCTAAACCCCCTACAATTGTTTACGAACAAATACTAATTGATACACCTGCCTACAGTACATTCTAAACGCATACACTAATACACACATCGCACGCTTTACATTAATGCTTCAGAAAGTTTCAACTGTCCTTATATATTAATCTCAATTTTATTTCACCACTTGTGAGAAAGCAAATAAGGAATAAAGTAAGCAAGAAGGAAATAAGCAAGTAAGCAAATAAGAAAGTAAGTAATCAAGAAGGAAATAAGCAAGTAAGCAAAGTAAGCAAGGAGGAAATAAGCAAGTAAGCAAAGTAAGCAAGAAGGAAATAAGAAAGTAAGCATATATGGAAGTAAGTAATCAGAAAGGAAACAAGCAAGTAAGCAAGAAGGAAATTAAAAAGTAAGCAAATAAGTAGGTAAGCAAGTAAGCAAAGTAAGCAAGAAAGAAATAAGCAAGTAAGTATGCAAATAAGCAAGTAAGCAAAGTAAGCAAGGAGGGAATAAGCAAGTAAGCAAAGTAAGCAAGAAGGAAATAAGAAAGTAAGCATATAAGGAAGTAAGTAATCAGAAAGGAAACAAGCAAGTAAGCAAGAAGGAAATTAGGAAGTAAGCAAATAAGTAGGTAAGCAAGTAAGCAAAGTAAGCAAGAAAGAAATAAGCAAGTAAACAAAGTAAGCAAGGAGGGAATAAGCAAGTAAGCAAAGTAAGCAAGAAGGAAATAAGAAAGTAAGCAAGTAAGCATATAAGGAAGTAAGTAATCAGAAAGGAAACAAGCAAGTAAGCAAGAAGGAAATTAGGAAGTAAGCAAATAAGTAGGTAAGCAAGTAAGTATTAAGTAATCAGAAAGGAAACAAGCAAGTAAGCAAGAAGGAAATTAGGAAGTAAGCAAATAAGTAGGTAAGCAAGTAAGCAAAGTAAGCAAGAAAGAAATAAGCAAGTAAGTATGCAAATAAGAAAGTAAGCTAGTAAGCAAGCAAGTTATTTCCTTTTTGCTTACTTGCTTACCTACTTATTTACTTACTTACATACTTACTTATATGTTTAATTGCTTACTTATTTATTTCTTTTTTGCTTACTTACTTATGTTTACTTGCTTACTTACTTACTATTATTCATATTTAATTAAAATGAATAAATTATATGTTAAAAAAATAAGTATGTTATTGCCATTTTATATTTTCTTTTTACTTGATTTAAAAGCATTTATTACATATTTGGCAATTAATAAGTGTTTAAAATAATTAATTAATTAATTGAATTTTAATTTAAATAATAATAAAATGATTATTAATTAAGTCTAAATAAGTTGGAAAAATCAACTATTAGAGTGAAAGTCTTTCATTTGACTGCGGGACACTTGAAATAAAGTATTTCAATCCAGAAAACTAAAACTTTAGACAAGTCAAGGAAGTTTTACCGAACTATTCCTGAAAACTAACACTTTAAGCAAGTCAAGAAAGTTTTACCGAACTATTCCTGAAACGTTAGTGCCCATCAAGGAGGTATTTATTTAATTTACATTAAACGTTCAGTTTCAATTTTTTTTCAACTTTTACAGTACTAGTTCTTAAGGAATAAAAATATCACATTAGATTTTAAATATAGTTACCAAAAAAATAATATAAAAATTATTAAAAATTACGGTTATGCTACTATATCCCAAGTTTATTGAAAAATTCGGTAAAATGTAAGGAACAAATTTTCTCCGTGTAAAAGACATAAAAGGGACGTCTAAAAGACGTCTTTAAGACGTCTTTTGGACGTCCTTTTTACATTCCATTAGATCTTAAATAAACATTTCTTTTATAACATTTTCTAAGTTGAAATTCAGTAACATTGTATTAAATTTATTTTAAGTTTAATTTTATTTTTTCTAAAATGTGGAGAAATAATGAAAAAATTCCTACGAAGCTGGGATCGAACTCGGATACCTTGGGCTTGAAACACTGCGCCTTAAGCACCTCAGCCGTTCAAGACAGATATGAACCTCTACAAAGTTAACGATCTCACTTGTCAATGAAATGAATTTAACTTAGAAAAATTCCAATGAATTTCACATTCATAAATTTCTAAGTCCAAGTTGAACTTAGAAAATAATATTTTCTATTTATGAAAATTTTTCTATTTTCAAATGTTGAATGGAAAAGACGTCTTTTAGACACTTTAAAGACATCTAATGGCCAAGACATAGAACATGAATAGGACGTCTTTAAGACTTCTTAAAGACGTCTTTTTGTACAAGTCCAAAAGACGTCATCAAAAAAACATCCTTAGGATGTCTTTTGAACAAGTGTGCCCACTGGGAAACGGCTTGACCAATATCGCACAAATTTATAGGCCGTGTTCAGCACATGCATGGCTATCGCCCGAACTAGAATAATTGAAAAAGGTCAAGTTGATTCTATTTTATGCAACAAAAAAGACCAAAAAAATTACATTTTTTTTTAAACTCAAAGTCGCGTAAAAAAATTCAGGTTTTAATATTTTCAAATAACCCTGGTTCTGGCTATGGCCACATCCTCACAGATTATAATGCGACGAAAAATCGTCTGCCACACGGGGTGACCCCTTTATTACAATCAAATATCCACTAAAGGAAAACCGATTTTATCTATACTGGAACATTAAGATTGTCAAGGAAAGAGTTATATTAGGTACAATTTTTCTTCACAAAAAAGAAGTTAAACGTATATAGAAAATATGAAAAATAAACCATAATGATCAAGTGCTATTAAATAAAAATGTCCATATGTTATTTTATCTTTCTAAAAAATATTTCGAAACTTAAGGACCAAAATTACTCGACTTTTGTAATAGTAATCTTTTTTGATTATTTTTGATACCTTACACAACTGGAAAACTAAATCTAATGGTTTTGTACATTTTTCTAACTTTAAAACAGAGAAAAAGAGTAATAAGTAAAAAAAATGTTAGAAAAATTATTTTTATCAACAAATTATTCACTGTAGAAATGTATACATTGTAGAGTAGTCTCTCTTACATGTATTTGAACCTAAAATCGATCCATCACGGCCGTAGTAACGTATAACAAAGCAAATAACACTGAAATATTTTTCACGTTCTTTGATTATTAAAGTTTCTTGAACAATTATTATTGCAAAATTGTGGTTATTAGTTTACATTTTTAAATGGCTAGAATTTCTAGCAAAACTGGTCTTTTTGCTACTTCCTATGATGGCACTTTTAAACCTTGTTCAAAAGCACGTATTTTATTATAATTCCAATACTACTTTACAATATTATTTTTACACTTTAATACTATTAAATGCAATTAAATTTTTTTTTCAGACGGTAGAGTTTACAACATGTACAAAACCAGCAAATTTTATAATTCGGCCACTAGAAAATATTTTTAATCCTTATTCACAACGTTGTTCAATTCTTTGTAATCATCCAACAAGTTACAGGGATAAGAAAAATTTATTAAAGGCTAAAGAATCATGGGTATGTATCAAATCGCACTATTGTTATACTATAGAAAAATAAATAAATCGTTTACATTTCAAAATAAATGCCCAAGAAGCTTTCCTCCGTGGAATACAATGATTACATTAATACAAAAAATACGTTGCGAATTACTGACAAATTATTTTTGTAAATTTTTTGATAATTGCCTTAGAAATTAGAAAATAATTCCTAATGATTTTTGAACGAAATTTGTGTGAATTTATTCGTCCCAATTATAATTTAGCAGAAAGTTAATTTGATAGAATTTCAATTTGCCAGAAATCTAATTTACCCGAATATAAATTTCTGCGAATCGCTTTTCGTAGAATTGTTACGAATAAAAATTCTGTTACATTGATAATCGATTTAATGAAAATTCTGCTAAGCTGACATTCTAACAATTATATATTCTACTTAAATGATATTCTTGAAAAGAAAAATGTATAAAATAAAATTCTAATAAATTCACTTTAGGGCTCTTTCATGCGCCCCAAAAATTTGTATAAATAATTAGTTCTAAGAAATTTGGAAATCGACATCACTATAAAACTTCCTAAGAGGAATCAGAAAATAAAAAAATAAATTAGTAATTCACACAAATATCGTACGAAATTTGAAAGGAAAGGTGGCACAATTTAAAAAAAATTACAGCAAGAATTGCATATCTTATGAGCAAAATTCCATTCGAATTTATATGTAGAATGTTTTTATCAATACTACATTGGTATTTCCGACTAGAACCTATTTAGTCCAAAATATATGTTTTTCCTTGTACAAGTTCGAGCTTTTCGTTCAACGAATTACGCCCAAGTGGGCACAGGAACATTAAAAGACATCTTTTTTTGTCAGCTGACATAAAAGAGAAGTATAAAATGTCTATAAGACATCCTATGTCTGGTTTGAAAGATGTCCAAAAGACGTCTAAAAGTCATCTGAAAGGGCATCTAAACTACATCTCAAAGACAAGCATTCACGCAAGCTGCGCATGCGTCGCGTCGTGTGACGCGGATCCAATATGGCGGAATTTTTCAAATTAATGCGATTCGATCGTAATGTGTTACTCGGGGGTTTTTGGGGTCGCTGGTTCTCAATTTAATATCAGATTTCAAAAATTAAAAATAGCGGATTTAATATGACCACCTAAAAATTTAAAAATTAACCAGATTCTATGGAAACTTTTTTATTTCACTTTTAAAATTTTAAGATTTAATATTAATTACGCTCTTTGCTAAAACCGGAGCCACTAAAGAGGAGGTGGTAGTACCTAATAAACTCAATTTAATTTATTTTGTCTAAATTACATCCCTTTTTAACGTTGTATAGTTTAAATAAATAATACTTTTAAAATTATGCCATTCTCTTTCATTTTTAACTGTGTTGCACAACTCTCCACCTTTTTCTGAAAAGTCAAGAAACAGTGCTTTTGAAAAACAAGCAAAATTTTGAGTCCATTTTAAATTTGAATGAATTAATCATACCAAAAGATTTGTTAGTAATTGTAGGTACTAAAATTTCTGTATGACAGAATACAAAAAAAATTATATAGTATTCCTTCAAATTTTAAAAGAAATTGACAACTCAATTTTTTTCTGCAACTTTGAAACCATATCGGAAATCGTCGCATGCTATTGTTAAAATGTTATTAAAATTGTTAAAATGTTAATCTGTTTTACTCTTTCCTTTTCCATTTTATTTATGGTTCTATTGTATAGCCAATCTTTTGGCTATACAATATCAATACTTTTGTTTACAGAAAAATCATTATACATTGAAAATCTTTTAATTTTTTTACTACATTTATGAAAAAAATTAGAACCTGCTTACTTTTACTTAACCTTCCATCGTTTCACAACTGCGCAAAAAAAATTTCTTTACTCCAAAACAAGACTTTGAACGCGCAGTAATAGTTTGTCTTTCACGTAAAGAATATTTTGTATGCTTTAAAGAAAATACTGTCATTACAAGAGAAAATTTAAGTGATTAAAAATGGATCGATGTCGACAACCCTAGTAGCATGCTGTATCACCTGAGTGTCATGGCGATATCTATCGGGGATATTCCTGTGATAATAAGGAAGTGTCAGAATATCCGCTTCTTCTCAATATCCCTGTGACATTTCTGCGATTTTGTGACATCGAGGAGAGATACTGCCACGATATTGAGGCGGGATGTTGCTGTGATATTAAGGGGACATTGCTGCGATATTAAGGAAATATTTCACAAAATTTTCGCTATAATTTCAAATTTGAACTTAAAGAAAAAATTCGGTGAAATATTCCCTCAATATCACGCCTCAATATCGCGGCAGTATCTCCTCGATGACACAGCAATATCCAATCAGTATCGCAGAAATGTTACGGGGATATTAAGAAGAAGCGGACATTTTGACACTTCCTCAGTATCACAGGAATATCCCTGATAGATATCGCCATGACACTCAGGTGATACAGCGTGCTACGTGGGAATTAACAAACTTGCGAGTTCGAAAGTATCGTGGATTGCAAAAAGACCTTAGAAAATGGAAATCTTTAGAGTATGGAGAGATAAGTAAGTACAAAAAATGTATTAAGTAGAAGCTTTTTTATTACTAAATTATTATTAAACAAAATAAATATTATTTTTTATTTCGACATCTGCCTGTATGAATTAGTGAAAATTTGTACTAAGTTCAATTAGTCGCATTGTGATTTATCAGTTTATTAAATGTTTACTAATGCTATAGATAATGAACCTTCAAAAGTAAAGGAAATTGTTGTAAGCGAAAATGAAGATAATCAATGTCACGACAATAATATAAGCCTTTTTGAAATAGAGGATGATGAGCAGCTAAAGTCAGAATGCAATTATGAGGAAAATCAGCAAAAATTTGAAAATGATTATAAAATACAAGACGAAGATGTTCCTGATGATGGTAAAACATTTTAACACCATTTTTTTTATTTAAGCTACTATAATGTATACACTTATTGCAATATTATTATTTTTATTTTTATTATTAATGTTCTTATTATTGTATAAAAATGAATGTAAGTGCAGAAGTTGATAACGCCGATAAAGAAACTGAAGGTGACGAAGTAAATCAAGAGTTTTCTGATTACGAAGATAAAGAATCCTATTATACTTATGATGAAGAGGATGAAAATGCAGATTTAGAAGATCTGCTAAAAAGTTCAGATAATAATGAAGAAGAAAAATTGAAAAAGAGAGCAATTAAAGGAAATGTTTCATGGGTTCTTACATCTCTATTGCTTCTAATCCCGCGACGACGATTAATGACACATCTTTCAAAATCGGCTTCAAAATTTTTAAACTTACTTCAACTCATTTTTAAGACTTTAATATTAAAACTATTAAAGATTCATTTTATAAAAATGCAGTTTGTTTATTTTAGAGTGTTAAAAGGTCCTGCTTTATGCAGGACCTTTTACATACTGATGGAATTATTTACTTAGATGTTATCATAGATGGTGCCCCTCTTTGAAAATCAAGTTTATCTGAGTTTTGGCCTATACTATGTAGAGTTCATTGTCCATATATGACCATGTTTATGATCAATTTCCAGTAGCAATTCACTTAGGTGCAATAAAATCTAAAAATTTAGATTTTTTAAAAAAGAATTTATAAAACAGATGAACGATTTCAAAAAGATGAGCTCAAGTTAGAAGGTAAATTTTACAAAATTCGTATGAAAAGTAGGATTTTCGACACACCTGTCAGAGCTCTTATAAAATGTGTTGAAGAGCACATTGGTTTTTGCTGTTGTGAACGATGTGAAAGATATGAAAGCTGTATAATTTTTACAAAAACTGAATTGAAAAAAAAAACTGAAAACTGAATTGTAGAATTTTATGTTCTAAAGAATTAGCAATTAAATATAATAATAAGGCTAAGTTGAATTTGAAGAGATTTGTTTTACTCGTGACAAAATTGTATGGAAAATCTTGTATTTCAATTAAAGGGAAAGAATCAGTTGTAAAATCCCATTGAAATATACCTTTTTTTAGGTACCATTTTCTCAGCTCCAAATGATTATTTTTCATCAAATTTTTTTCTAGTAATTTTATATACAAAGGACTAAAATCTAATCGTTCCATAAAACTAAATTTTTATTTTTGAATTTTCAGATTAAAGTCCATTAATGTACACCCAGTGGGCACAGGGACGTCTAAAAGACGTCTTAAAGTTGTCCCTTCTTGTCCGCGGACAATTCGGGGACAATTATGGTAATGTCTCTGAGTCATCAAAAAGACAACTAAAAGACGTCTAACAGACGTTCTATGTCTAGTCCAAAAGACGTCTAAAAGACATAAGAAAGGACGTCTAAAGTACGTCTTAAAGACGTTGTTTGGACGACTACATTCCTTCAGATCTTAAATAAACATTTCTTTTTTAACATTTTCTAAGTTGAAATTCAGTAATATTGTATTAAATTTATTTTAAGTTTAATTTTATTTTTTCTAAAAAGTGAAGAAATAATGAAAAAATTCCTACGAAGCTGGGATCGAACTCGGATACCTTGGGCTTGAAGCACTGCGCCTTAAGCATCTCAGCCGTTCACGACAGATATGAACCTCTACAAAGTTAACGATCTCACTTGTAAATGAAATGAATTTAACTTAGAAAAATTACAATGAATTTTACATTCATGAATTTCTAAGTCCAAGTTGAACTTAGAAAATAATATTTTCTATTTATGGAAATTTTTCTATTTTAAAATGTTGAATAAAAAAGACGTCTTTTAGACATCTTAAAGACATCTAATGGCCAAGACATAGAACGACGTCTTTTAAAGACGTCTTTTTGTACAAGTCCAAAAGACGTCCGCAAAAAGACATCTTTAGGACGTCTTTTGAACAAGTGTGCCCACTGGGCAAGTATTTTAAGAAAAGGAGAACCATATCCATTAAGTTGTTTTCGAGAAAATTGGAACTAATTGTGGAAAAATGTTATTTTTAGGAGAGCGGCAATTATTTTTTCAAAATGGCACAAAAAATTTAAAAACAAAAATTTTGCTTTATCGAACGATCAGATTTTAGTCCTTTGTATATAAAATCATCAGAAAAAAAGTTTGATGAAAAATAATCATTTGGAGCTAAGAAAATGGTACCTAAATATAGACATATTTCAATAGGATATTACAACTGCTCCTTTCCCCTTAACGTACATAACCTTATTCACATTGCAGATGATGTAAAAAATATGAATTGTCATTTGAGTTCAATTAACAGTTTTCCTTTTGAAAACCTTTATTTACGCGAAATGAAAAAACTTTGCGATCGGGCAACAGACCATTACAGCAGCTGTGTAATCGTATATATGAAATGTTTTTTAGAAAAAAGAAAATTGCTTCCCTACCACTAATAGTCTTAATGATAAGAGAAAATAGCACTGATGTATTGAAAATAAAATAGGAACAAACTATTTTAACTACAAAAAGTCCAAACAATATAATCCTTCTTCACAATGATAAATTTATTCAATTTAAAAAAATATTTAGTGATATTCAACATAGTAATCAAGTTTTAATTTAAGGTGTAGAATGGACTAAAAGAAAATCATTTTTTACATATCTAACAGATTCTAAGATCTTAGGAATCTGTAAACTTCATGAGAAGCCTTGCAATAAAGCAGAAACTATATCCATTTATAAAATTAAAAAGAAACTGATGAAGTTAACTGTAAGATTAGGTCCTGATGAACCACAAATCGTGGTTGTAATACCGTTACTTCATTGACAGCCTCTCATTTCTTGAATTAATTACTACCACCGTCATTCTCAAATATTTCTTAGATGAATTTCAATTTACATTTTATATTAAAATCTTCTAGTAAATGTACAGAATCGTCACTTTTTCAAATAATACAATTTTTTTAAATTCGACACATTTTAAAATAGTTGAAAGTATACTCTTTTCACGAGAGAATGCTTTCCGATGCGCTTTTTTTCTCTAAGGGTGGAAAAAATTTAAAAGTGGTATTCCCCAAAAGACCAGCTATTTCATATAATAGTTCTATAAAAACTAATTTTGTCTCGATACATCTTCCAGCGACCAACATTTATAAGGATATCGATATTAAGTAATAGGGTCAATGAAATAAAATTTAAAATATTTAAATATTACAATTAATAAAATTTCACGAACATATTTGGAATCTATTATTTCTGCCGATACAGTTAAGAAACAAAATTACATATCAATGAAAAAGAATCGAACTTGAGTTAAATGATTTAAATTATGGAACAAGGCTTGGCCATTTTTTTGTGAAAATAATATTATATTCTCTCATTTATTTTCAAAATAATTGTTGGAAAGTTGATTTTAAAAAGACGTAAAATTTTAATTGTGTTAAGAACCATTGAATAAATTAAATAACTATTCATACTGTATTTGACAAAAAATTTTACTTGGAATACATTTAAAATTTAATAAAAAATTAAATCCCCTTTCGAAGCGCGGCTTCAAATGACCCACCTGAAGATACCTATTGGAACATTTTTATGAATGTATACTTAAAATTGAGGTTATGTTTTGCAGATACATATGAGGAAGCTTTGGAGGAGCTTGCAAAGTTAGATAAAAATATGCTTTAACGACTGATTCTGAAAATTCACAAGAGGAAATAACTCCTATGATTAAAAAAACATTTAAAAAAATAAAGGGTCAGACAGAGAAATTGACAATTTTTTTGACGTTCCAAAATTAAATGGCAATCTCATTGCGAAAAGTCAAAATGATAATGGTATGATTATTACTTTACATAAATAATTGAAGTCTTGTACAGTAAATTTACTAACATTAATTTTTTTTATCATAGAAGTAAAGTCACTGAAGAAACCCAATGGACCACCTACATTGAAAAATAATGCACAAATTATTTCTTCACGTTGTTCAAAGAAAATAAATCAATCATTTAGAGAATTCTTCTCCACCGTTAAAAAAGCAATTTAGAGTTAATGGTAAATTCTTTGATTAAAAATTATTTTTATAATCATAAATAAATTTAAATTATATAATTTTTACGGTTCATTCCACGTCAACCGGATCAGTAGGCTATCCAAAATTCTATAAGACCGATTGATTGAAAACTGATTGCTTTATTGGAGTTTGAAGCCATGTATTAGCCCTGAAGAGGGCTGATTGAAAATCATTCTATTAAATGGTTTTAAAATTTCAATATTTAATTATAAAATGATCATCTACTGCACCAGAGTACCGTTTTACTACCAACTGATTATTACCAATCCTTTTGAAAGTTTCTTTTAAATCTGGCAATGCTCGTCGCTGAGGGGCAGCAACATGCCGACTCAGGTAAACGGTGAAAAAGATGCCGTTTCAAAAAGAAAAGTGAAAAACATGCCATTTCACGAAACCTGTGAAAACTATGCCTCGCCGCTAAAGCGCTGAGAAACATACCTTCTCCAAACGAACGGTGAAGAACATGCCTTTTCAACCGTTAATATTATATTAAAACGGTTGGAAAGGCATGTTCTTCATCGTTCGTTTGGAGAAGGTATGTTTCTCAGAGCTTTCGCGGCGAGGCATAGTTTCCAGAGGTTTCGTGAAATGGCATGTTTTTCACTTTTCTTTTTGAAACGGCATCTTTTTCACCGTTTACCTGAGTCGGCATGTTGCTGCCCCCAAGCGACGTGCTGTAATAACGAATTTCAATGTTAACAAATTTATTTTGTGCCCACTTGTATAAATCTTGCGAATTTAAAATTGCTTTAATGGTTCAGCTTGTAGGCTAGCTCGTATTGCTTCTCTTTTCAAAATAGAACCAATGACATTACAAGCACCTTTACCATGGGCAGTTGCATTACAAAATTATTCTGCTTTAAGACTAAAGTCCTGTTTATGATGCCTTAAATTCCTCATTGGAAATTTGTCTTTATAATCTTGCTGAGATAAAAGTACAAAGCTAGAGTACTTAATTTTATTCTCTGACCTATAATAGACTACTACAGGATGAACTGTGCATTGGTCATTATTATAGTGGAATGCTTGAGCAAAATTTTGTACAACATATGCATAATTTTCAAAAACATTACATTGTGCTAAAACCTCATCATCAATAAGAATAATTTTTAATTTTTGGCCATCAATTCTTACTTTTACAACATCTTTTTTATTTGCCATAATCCTACTATATACTTCACTCTTATAGAATTCTTTAACTGCTGCGACAGTACTTTCAAGTAAATTATCACTCTTCCTTGGATTGTTGTGCCATTCTACAAGAAGTATTAAACTCTTCTCAATCTTTTGAATTGACCAACAATCAGAACATATTGAAGCAAAAATTTTATTTTTAATCACTTTACGCGACATATTTGTTTCGCCATATTGGATTATTTAAAAGACCAGATTGTTTTTGATAGAGGACATTCACACGATCATCATAAGACCGTAACCTTTGAGATCCCAGTGAGAAACAAAAGGTCTAACCGACATCTATTCGACGTTTAAGAAGTTGAGAGGAATCTAATAGTCTTAACATTTTGGGCGGAATTTTTCGTTGTGCCGGATTTTTTCCAAACCGATTTTGATTCAAAAATCTATTATTAATAAGAAACACTTAAAAAACCAGTTTTTTTGTTTAAACAATAGAATTATTTAATTACCGATGGTCTATCACTGTGATTTGACAGAACGTAAAGCTTGAACTTGTGCAAAGTAAAACACATTTGGAACTAAATGGGTTAACTGTCCAAGTTACATATAATTATATTACTTTTTATTTTTAAGATTATTCAAGGAAAAATGATGTTACCATGTACTGATATAGAAAAAGACAACAACAGTCAGTTACCAGCAACTAAAATTATAAATCAAGAAGAAAAATTATGCGATAGTAACAGACAGAATACTCAAGCTTTAAAACCTAAAAGAAGTAAAATATACAGCAAAACAATCTCACGGTTTGAATTTATAAAATCTACATTAATAAATTTTACAGATTTAGAAATGGAAAAACCTTCTGAAATATATGGACGCACAATCTTAGTGCTGGACTTAAGAACTGATTTACAAAATGAAGTAATTAAAAACTTTAACTATAAAAAATTTGAATGATGTTAAATATTTTATTATTTTCAAATCCGAGCATCTTCATGGTAAGTGATCATGGAAATTTTCTTCTAGAATGGGATTTTGATGAAACTGTGCATTATAAAATGTGGATATAGGTACTACCACCACAAAAAAATTAACCAAAATAAAAGTGGAGTTTTTTCAATAATCGAAAATAAATCATTTATCTCACATGCAAAAAAATTTCACTTTTAGATAGCTGACGACAGGGGAATAAAGTAATTCATTTGTTCGACCGTATAAAAATGAACGCCATGTTCAAACAAGTCGAACAAGTGAATGACTTTTACTCCCTGTCATCTGCTGACTGAAATCGCTTCTTTTGTGCAACTTTCAAAGTTGTATATCTCTAATTTTTATGAATATTTTTTAAAAAAAATTTTACTATTTTCTAAGTTGCATTCAAGAAGACACAAAAGCAGAGTTTCATTAAATTCCTTCACTAAAAGAAAATTTCCATGATCATTTACTATGGAATTGCTTATCCACATATATTTAACCCTCTGATAATATTTTTCTAGCTCGGAATATACTCTGAGTCAATCTTACCCTTTACTCTTTTAATCGAGGATAATTACAAAATTACTAGATTTATTGCAATGAAACTATTCTACGTTAATTTGATCCTTATTACATAATTATTTTAATCGATTATAATTAAAAAATTATAAGATCGTTTATTGGGTATTTGTCACTACTCTAATTAAAATTTGAATATTTGGGTCTACTTTGGGTTCTGGGATCGTATTTAGACAACAAAAAACATTGTAAATCACTCCTGTCAAAAAAATGTTAGTAGTATTTTTTCAAAATCTTACATTTTTATTTTTTCTTACGCATCTCGAGCTTAAAGTGCACATTGAAAGTTTTAATTTAAAACGTTAAAACTTAACATCGGTTACATAATCAAGCCAATTCGTTGAATTTTTGTAAAATATGTCAGACATATTTCTAGCAATGATACTTATTACGTTAATTTCGTTTCGTTTTAATTCTTTGAGTTTTTTCAAAATTTCGTTTGAATCTTTAATTTTTAATATTTTGTTTGATATACTTTTTCTACCCGATTTATGATTTCCTTCCTGAAAAATTCTATTTATTTGATTTTTTGTACTCGTAGCCGATCTTATGGAATTTGATTTTAAAACTAGTTCGTCTATTTTTTCGGTCGCTTTTTGTTTTTCTTGTAATTTTTCTCTGATTATATAATCGTTTTAACTAAAAGAATTTTATCTTTAATTAGCGGATTAGAGGAAATAGTTACTAAAGATTATATTTTCAGTTTCTTTACCTTTTCGTCGTTGTCACTTAATTGTCGTTTGTTACCACTTAACTTTGCACAGCCATTGTCCTATTGTTCATTTTTAGCTTCATTCAGTTTATTCCTAAGATTGCGACTTTATAAGCAAATAGTGACATCCATTATGGCTGTTTTCGGCGTTCACTCGGTGTTAACACCGAGTTAATCCTGATTGGATGGTTCCACAGTGGGGCAAAATGACAAAATTTGGTTCAAATTGACTTCTAGACGACAATTTAAAACCAAATTAAAAAAAAATTTCTCTAACGCAGAACTAAATTCTGAAGAGATCTGTGAGAGTCGATTTTTTAATTTTTGTTTTATAAATTTTTAATGTTTATACAAAATGTAAAAAAATTTTTTTTACATTTTTGGATTTCTTTTGCTCAAAAAAATTCTTGCATACTCAAATATGTATACATTTAATGTCTCGCGGTATGTCAATAGTAAAAAAAAGGTTTTTGCATTTTAAAATTGTTATAAACAATTACACTTTATAGGAAGTTATGTTTAAAAATAAATTTCTTTAAAAAGAAATTTGCTTTAGATTATTGTAATTAAACTTTCTTTTTGTTAATCTGATATTTTGAAATAATTTTTCTTAATTGTTTAAACAAATTTTATAAACAATTGTACTGTAAGGACATTTTTGGGAAGAAATAAATCGAATTTTTTAATAATAATGTTTCACCTAAGCTGTTCAGAGATTATCTTTGTAAAAAAGTCATTTTTCAATTAATGTTATCATTGTTATTAAATTATATAAACAATTACATTTTTCGGGAAGTTATGTCTAAAAAAAATTTTTTTTAATTAAATTTCCATTAGATTATTGCAATTAAATTTTTGTTTTGTTAAACTGATCTGCAGTAATAAATTTTCTTCATTGTTTAAACAAATTTTATAAACAATTGTACTGTAAAGACATTTTTGGGAAGAAATAAATCGTATTTTTTAATAATAATGTTTCATCTAAGCCGCCCAGAGATTTTCTTTGTAAAAAAAGCCATTTTTCAATTATTGTTATCATTGTTATAAATAAATTATATAAACAATTACATTTTTCGGCAAGTTATGTTTGAAAAAAAATTTTCTGACTTTCTCGTTAATAAAGAAACGTACAACAGGTCTTCCTAGACCAAAAAATAATTTAGAAATGAATTTCAATTACTTCTGTCAGTTCTAAAAATACATCAATAGATTTTTTTTATTATTTTGACTTTTCCTGAGTATTCATAGATTTTCACACATTTTCCGGACTAGGGAAAATCTATATTTTGAAATTAATCATTTTAACGAAAACAAAGTTTAATTGCAATAATCTAAAGCAAATTTCATTTTAAAAAAATTTTTTCAGACATAACTTCTCGAAAAATGTAATTGTGACGCGACCCGAAGAAAGGTACCTAAGAAGAAAAAAATTTGAGGTTATGTTTTAAATTTTTTGAGTAAAAATACAGAAAGAGAATCAATTAATAATTAAAAATTGTTGGTCTTCAAGTCTTTATTATATTCAAAATATTTCATGAATGTTGGTTCCAAATTTAAATAATTAAAAATGAACTTTTAATCAAGATAAATCTAACTCAAACCCAACCTATAATTCATTTGCTTCTTAGGTACCTTTCTTGGGGTCACGTCACAATTGGTTATATAATTTGTTTATAACAATGATAACATTAATTGAAAAATGACTTTTTTACAAAGAAAATCTCTAGGCGGCTTAGATGAAACATTATTCGTAAAAAATTCGATTCATTTCTGCCCAAACATGTCCTTACAGTACAGTTGTTTATAAAAATTGTTTAAACAATTAAGAAAAATTATTTCAAAATATCAGATTAACAAAAAGAAAGTTTAATTACAATATTCTAAAGCAAATTTCTTTTTAAAAAATTTATTTCTAAACATAACTTCCTATAAAGTGTAATTGTTTATAACAATTTTCAAATGCAAAAACTTTTTTTTTACTACTTACACACCGCCAGACATTAAATGTATACAATTTTAAGTATGCAAGAATTTTTTTGAGCAAAAGAAATCGAAAAATGTAAAAAAAAATTTTTTTTACACTTTGCATAAACATTAAAAATTTATAAAACAAAAATTAAAAAATCGACTCTCACAGATCTCTTCAGAATTTAGTTCTGCGTTAGAGAAATTTTTTTTTTAATTTGGTTTTAAATTGTGGTCTAGAAGTCAATTTGAACCAAATTTTGTCATTTTGCCCCACTGTGGATTCTAACAGAATGTTAATAAATATTATTAATGATTGGGTTTTCGTGAACTCGGTGTTAACACCGGGTGAACGCCGAAAACAGCCTAGAAGTCAATTAAACTCTTTGGTTCAGAGTTAGGTGTTTTATACGATTATCGATTTTCAATAAAATTAACTCGGACGTAAAAGTTTGTTCAATAATCCGAGATATTATTTTCTTAAATGATTAACATTATTTTAATTGTGAGTATTTATTATTCTTAATATTTCTTGTAATTTTTTTTCTACTCAACAAGCAAATTTATTTACTATCTATGATACAGCAAAATGTGTATGAAATAAACATTTTGTTTATGTTTATTCACATCAAAGAATAAACTCTCTTGATCAGAACGATAATACATAATTTTATATTTTCAGGAAAATAACACTCTCCATTGGCAAACTATGACACTAGAATCACAATCAGTATCAAAGAAAACTGATAATAGAATAAAAAATGAAATTTCATTTTGCCAATCCTTAGAGACTGCAGTGACTCAGGAAAGTACATCGCCAACTTCAAATATTGAGATAAATAATGCGGTAACTAAACATTTTAATTGGCTTTAATTAACATTCTAAAAATCTTCTTTAAAAATTGAAAAGTATTTCTTAATCGCTTTCTTCCTTTTTAAAAGCAGTCCAGTATAAGCATAAAATATTCTGTGTTTTAAGAAATAGAGTATATTGTAAATCATGATATTTTATTATTTGCAATCATAGAATTTTCTAAATTAAGAAAAGTGTCAGTCAAAATTGAGATAGGATGCTGGAATATTGCTGCAATATTCCTAAAACATTTAATCTTAACACCGACTGAGCTGATCTGTCGGTGCATTTGTATTTTTAATAAATAAAAATTACAATTTGAAATTATTTAGAAAAATAAATTTCAAAAAATGCGCTTCTTTAATAAAAGAAAGCTGCAATGTAATAAAAAAGACCAAATTTGATATTCGACTAAAAAAATTGTTAATACCAGAGACGACTTTTCATTTCAAGACACAAATTTTTTAGGAATAGTAAATAAATTTTGAAATAGTTCTGTGTTTCGTAAAATTCTCTTCTTAAATAAAAATCCTGCAATGTAATGAAAAAGCCCAAATTTGATATTCGACATTGACAGGTAGTTAACTTATGAAATACTTACCCACATTTATTTATATGTTTATTAAACCTGACGCTTTTGAGATGTCAATATAAAAAAATGTACTATAATTATTTTAATTGCTGACTATGTATAAATTTACTGAAATTTAAATTCTTTTATATACTTAATATATGAGAAAAATCTCGAGCACGTTATTTAATTACAAAGTAAGCGCTCAATGTCGAAATGCGCATGTATTACACCCAATAACATATATATGCTTTCCTTCCGGTTTGAACAATTTTTTGGAAAGTGGTGTGCCTTCTATAAGAATTTTTTAAGTCTATGGCGTAATGGAATTGAGTACGCCATAGTCTTAAAACATTCTTATAGAAGGCACACGCTACTTTTCAAAAAGTTGTCCAAACCAGAAGGAAAGCATATATGTTATTGAGTGTAAGTTGCAGCGAGGCAGTACTCATCTATCACGGAAGTTAAACCATAGAGATAATATAAATAGAGTGGGGATGGTCTTTATAGATGCGTCCGCTTGATAGAAAGAGAAACTAATATTAGCACCAGTAGGTATCTCTCTTGCGCTGGAACTCACTAAAGAACTGATACTGGTGTTAATTCTTCTTTCTCTCTCCAACCTATTCTGTTTATAGCAGGACACTTCCCCACACGCTGCCGCCTATACCTTGCCTACTCTATTTATATTATCTCTATGAGTAAAGGCGCTTGTATACCTTCCCGTTTCTGAGTATATTCAGAAACGTGAAGCAGTTTTCTAAGTTGAAAACGAGTTTTCCATCTTGAAAGCCATTGGAACCCGTGATAGAAAATTGTTATTATGGCGGGATTATTTGAATGTCATATTTTCCATTAATCACAATTTATTACAAACTGACATTCAAATCATCCCGCCATAATAATAATTTTCTAGCACGGTTTCCAAGATAGAAAACTCGTTTTTAACTTAGAAAACTGCTTCACATTTCTGAATATACTCAGAAAGGGGAAGTTATACAAGCTCCTTTAAACACCTTTCGTCGCGGCTAAAAAGGATATGTTTTTTGCCATAAAAAATTGGAAAACATAACTCAGACAATTTTTATTTTTATCAATTTGGTATGAACGGCATTTAATTTCATTTTTTTCACAAAACTTTTTCAAAAAAAATCCGACCTAACTTCAAGAGGGAAGGAGTTAATTATTTTTCTTCAAAAAATTCCTGAAAAGTTAATTATTAATATTTTTAATTGAAATTCGCACCACTTATAGTTTAATACGTGTATTTTATTAAAAAAAAATTGCACCTAAGGTTTTGTGCCTTTATATTACATTTATATCAATTGAAAGTACATGAATAGTCTTTTACCCTTGGACGGCAGAGTGGGGGAACTCGGTACGTGTGATTTTCTCCCGCCACACAACCGAATTCAGCCGTCAAATTCACAAAAATAATAATAACTTTGTTAATAATTGACCGATTTTAATTTTTCTTTGTTTAATTTCATGTACTTTTCAACGCTGAATTAAAAAATGAATCTACATTTTTTTTAAATGCAATCTTTTTGGTAGTAATAAAAAAAATTTTAACAACAAAATTTTAGTATTATTTATTATGCATGACAAAAAATTCTCTTCGTACATCCCAGAAAAAAAAGTATTGAGTTGAGCCGTTTGAAATTGGCAGTAGCTCTGTCCCAATGTAGGATTTGTGTAAAAACCGTATTGAGAAGTTTGACTCAATCTTTTTTTCGTCCACCGAATACAGTCCGCTTTTAACATTAATATTAAGATCATTTGAACACTCCGCCGCTGGTTGTCCACTGCCAAACATCATTGATGTCTTTGATGTGCTGGGAGAAGTGGGCCCGCTGCCAGACACGACTGGCATCATGGATATGTTCGGTAGACCTTGCCGTGGTGGCGGGGCTTTTCACTAAAGGGCAACCAAACAGCAAGAAAGAATTGATTAACATAATTCAGAGAAGGTACCACGACGATTACGCCTGAACAAAAAGCAAACGCCACTAAAAATCGATAGAACAATAAGGAATAGACCATTATAACATTAATTGTCACAAAACCAAATAGAAAAGATCAGATATAAGACATAGATATATATAAAGTTAACTGAAAATAAATAACAATAACAATATACGGAAGGATAAAAAATTATTTTAAATTAACTGAAAATACTTTTTAAAATTCAATTGTATTGTGGGCATGGAAGGCATAACCGACGCAACGCTCGCACCTAAATTCCTATGTGAGGCAACCTCACGCATAGCGTGATCAACTTTCATTGTGTGAACTTTTTGTTACGATTTTATTGTTCTACAAGGTTTTCTAATAAAAATGCTGCTTTTTACGAAAATTGTAACAGCTACACTACCGGTCAAAATTGAGAGACCACCCATTTTTAGGCGATTGAAAAACGTTTTAAAACACAAAATGTATTAAAACTAAAATTATTTTCTTTTTATTTTTTGAAAGATGATAAGATTTTGAAAAGAACAAGATCTTTTAGAAGTCATTTGGCCAATATTATATTTAGATATTTTTAAAAAATCCTCATTTTCAATGTTTCACAAAAATTTGAATAACTTCTAAAATAATGGAAGCTTTTTTATGATCCTAGGCTTATTTTAAAGGCATTAACGCTTATTTTTATAGGCATTAACGTATAATTTTTTTCTTAGAAAATGCAGACCTTTAAACTTAGACAAAAAAAATTCAAAAAATTTGGTACAATTTTTCTGTACTA
This sequence comes from Leptopilina heterotoma, assembly GCF_015476425.1. NCBI lineage: Eukaryota > Metazoa > Arthropoda > Insecta > Hymenoptera > Figitidae > Leptopilina > Leptopilina heterotoma. The sequence goes on along the minus strand of NW_025111131.1, from coordinate 3,253,698 downwards.
AAAACTATTCTAGAAAATATATAAAACATCATATGGTGTAGAGTTTTCAAGAAAATTTAATAAAAAAAATACGTTTGAATTTTAAAAATTATTTTTCTGTTAATAAGATTGTTTCAAATTTTTTGAATTTTTTTGGTCCAAGTTTGATGGCCTGCATTTTCTAAGAAAAAATTATACGTTAATGCATATAAGTAGAGTTCTAAATGGTTTAAGTGCTCGGAGAAATTCTCTCGAGCATGAGAATATTCTCGAGAATATTCTCGACCTGAATGTGCTCTGTCTTTTTATTGAGCATTTACGAGAATTTAAAATATTCATCTTTTAGTACTAATTCATGCTGAGCTAAATTCTCAATCGCTTTTTAAAACTTTATTTTTCTTTTAAACATAATATAATTGGAAACGCAATCATAAAGGTGAAGTCCCACGTGAGTAGAAAGAGTAACACCGAAAACAGAATTTAATGAGTGCAAGAAAGATAGTCAGATTGTAGATTATACTATCATTTTCACTCTCATAAAATTCTACTTTCGGTTTTACTATGCTTTCTACTTTCTTCTCACATGGGACTTCACCCTAAGAATGAGTGAGAGAAGGACATCAACATAGGTTTGTCTTTCTTTTACTCATGTTTACGATTACGCTCTTGATGAAGAATCTATTCTCATCTTACCACATATCTCCTCCAGTAAAAATTTAGTGTCATTATAGGTAACTCTAAAGAAATTTATTAAAATTATTAATTTTTATTATTTAGGCTTTAAAGAATACATGACGATACAATAATATTTTACGTATAATTGTTAATAATTTGTCAAAATAATATAATTTTTACAGTTCATGAAAGTTTATTATTAAACAAAATAAGCAAATGACTAAATACAAACAATAAAAACAAATTATTTGTATTTAGTAATGAATTAAGATCACTAAACTTTGAATTTATTAAATTCTCAAAAATTCTCCTTAAATGCTCTGTTTTTGTGTAAATGCTGAGCATATTCTCGTGAGAATTTGCTCAACATAAATTCTCGAGAATTTAAGAACTCTACTTATAAGTAATTCTTGTAGTGTAGCAAATGACCTTTAAAATAAGCCAAAGATCATTAAAAAGCGTTCATTATTTTAGAAGTTATTCAAATTTTTGTAAAACATTAAAAATAACGATTTTTTAAAAATATCTAAATAAATTATTGGCCAAACGACTTCTAAAATTTTGCCGTACAAAATAAAAAAGTCTATAACTGTCATTTGTTTTTATGTTGTTGTTAGCGTGTTCGTCTACGTGAAAAACAACCTAAAAGCAAATGTCGGTTATAGACTTTTTTATTTTGTACGGCAGTATATGTACGTTTTTTCTTGAAATGTCTTGTAAACTAACAAATGTCTCGAATATCGATCGTACTGTTTTTTTATTTGTACAGTAAAAAGTAAATCTTTTGTAAAAATCTATCTGGAATAGTCTTAATTTAAACTCATCGATTTGTGTGAAAATAAAGATAGGCAATCTGAATTTACAGTTCTTTTTTATATTAGGTATACATCTGCTGATTTTCAACATAATTGCCTTAAATTCAGCACATTCTTTGATGATAATCAGTATGCTTTGCTATTTAAATTCAGTAATAAAATATGATTTGAAATTAAACAAAGGCTGTCTTAAAAATGTTGCATAAAAATTAAGGTAACTTTCATGACTAAAAATAAGACTTTCTTTTTACTGTATGTGTTCGTTAAATTGTATAAATTAGCTATTCTAAAAATAGTTGTCAACAATGTCTAAGTCTTTTGGCAAAACTCATGAAGTAAATCAAGGAAAAATGTGCTGTCCTGGAGGAAAAAAATTAAATACGGGGGAAAAGAGCAAATTGTTTTTTACATCATATACTATATTAATCAACTAAAATCCGCTGTTATTTCATTATCACCTTTAAATTTGTTAAATTTGGTGTAAAAAAAATTAATGAAAAACAGGTAGAAATTTAGCTGCAAAGGTGTTAGTCCCCCTTAAAATACATTATAGCAAAGCTGACATTAAACGTATCAGTTGTCAAATGCTAAGTTTTGAATTTTACATTACATTAATTTGCAGTCAGAGACCCCAAAACTTGACAGTTGCCAACTGACAAATTGTTAATTTATCGACTAAGATTTATATTTAGTACAAATTTGATTTACAGCATGTTAAATTGAAAATTTCATAAGATTTTTAAAAAATATCAATAGATTTGGTGCAACAAATAGACAAGTAAGAAATTTTTTTATTTGTTTATTAAATTTAAAAATCATTAACAATTTAACATTAATTTTCAAAAATAGATAACCACACAATTGTTAAAAATTTATTAAGCTTTAATTTAGAAAATATAATAAGTCGGTTATGAAATGTAATTTCTAGAGGTTTTTGAACAGTAAATTCCTATTTCAGACTATTGTAGCGTCGATCCGATAGATCTGATGTCGGTCAACATCATGGTAAACTATTACGAAGACATTTTGTTATCTGCGGCAAAAAGAAAGGCACGCTTAACCCATTTAGAACCAGACGCACGAAAAATCTCAATTGACTTTGAGAACCTCGTTTTTTATTAAAATGCATATGAAAAAATTAGCATATATCATTTTTAATGTGAAATTTACTCTTCTTTTAGATTCTGATCTGCAAATTTGTTTATACCAAAGTGTTAAAAACTTATAAACAATTTTTTTCAAAAAACACAATTTTTCAATAAAAAAATTTCATTTCAGACGTATTTTCACCGGAAAAAACACGTAGATGCTCTCAAAAGCTCAAAACATCGCGTCCATGGACCCTCAGCTACAAAACCCTGAAGTGACCAATTTTTTTTTCAAAATGTCGATCGCTGATATGGCGGCTTAAACTAAAAAAAATGGCTCACATAAGAAACATAGTGCTCAAAATTTTTCAAGTGACTGAAATGGCCCGAAACTCGTTACTCGGGGGTTCTTGGGGTCGCTGTTTACGAATGTAATGCTAGTTTTCAAAAAATGAAAATGGCGGATCTAACATGGCGGACAAGTTTTGTAAAAATTTATTGGATTGACTTGAAACTCGCTACTCGGGGGTTTTTGGGGTCGCTGATTACGAATCTGATGTCGGTATTTTAAAATTCAAAATGGCGGATCTAATATGGCGGACGGCTTTTTAAAAATTAATCCAAATTACCTGAAATTTGTTACTCGGGGGGTTTTGGGGTTGCTGATTACGAATCTGATGTCGGTTTTTCAAAATTCAAAATGGCGGATCCAGTATGGCGGATGGATTTTTAAAAATTGATCAAAATTAGCTGATATTTGTTACTTGGAGAGTTTTGGGGTCCCTGACAACAATTATCATGATGGTTTTTAAAATTCAAAATTGAGGATCCAATATGGCGGACATTTTTTTTAAATTTTGGATTTTCTTGAAAATTATCACTCGGGGGTTTCCGGGGTCGCTGATGACGAATCGGATGTCTGTTTTTAAACATTTAAAATGTCGGATCCAATATTGCGAACATTTTTTTAAAAAAATTTTGTTATTATCATAAAACTGGCATTTTACAAATGACGGTTTTATAGAACAGCTATAAAGATCGTGCAAAAATTGAAATTCCATTGAAATGTCCTAACGCATTTCACCTTTCCAATAACTTCATGGGTGAAGTGGATCTCCACGGTATGCCATATTGGATCCGCAATTTTGAATTTTGAAAAACTGACATCGGATTCGTCATCAGCGACCCCGAAAACCCCCGAATGATAATTTTCAAGCGAATCCAAATTTTTTTAAAAAAATGTCTGCCTTATTGGATGCGCCATTTTGGATTTTAAAAAATCATCATCATATTCGTAATCAGCGACCCCGACAACCCCCGAGTAACAAATTTCATGTAAATTGAATCAATTTTTAAAAAAGTCATCCGCCATATTGGATCCGCCATTTTGAATTTTGAAAAACCGACATCATATTCGTAATCAGCGACTTCAAAAACCCCCGAGTAACAAATTTCAGGTAAATTGGATCAATTTTTAAAAAAGTCGTCCGCCATATTGAATCCGCCATTTTGAATTTTAAAAAACTGACATCATATTCGTAATCAGCTACCCCGAAAACCCACGAGTAACAAATTTCAGGTAATTCGGATCAATTTTTAAAAAAGTCGTCCGCCATATTGGATCCGCCATTTTGAATTTTGAGAAACTGACATCGTATTCGTAATCAGCGACCCCGAAAACCCCCGAATAATAGATTTTAGGCGATTTAAGACATTTTTAAAATAAAAATGCATTGTATTGTCCATGGCAAAGATTTTAAAAAATTTGCTAAAAGTGTTGTTTTTAAAAATTTATAACATTTTTATAATTCATTGAATTTAAAAACAGAAACATGTGTCGCATTCTGCATAGCGTTGACTTTTAAGAAATCATTTTATTTTTAATTTTCAGCTAGTTTTGACTTTTTTACATCAATTGTTATCATGGCAAAGATTGTCAGTTTTCTGGCAGTCAGAGCAAAGTCCGAAATGGCAAAGATCTTTGCCATCGGCAGTCAAGGGGTTAATGGATTAACGTATGACTTGTTCTAGTAATATCTTAAATATTTCTATAACTAAGAAAAATTTACAGGGTTTAGTTTCTAAAGCGGATGAAGAAAGTAATGGAAATCAGAAATTCCCTTTGCAGCGCAAAGGTAAAACACTTAGAAAAGGAAAATGTAGACGTACTTCTATACATGGGCATCTCAATGAAGTACGCGAACCACCTGAGCCAAATGAAACACAAGTATCACAAATCGATGATACTTTACAAAAAGATACGTAAGTTATATTTTAAGTATTACTGTTTTTATTGATATTTTTACAGTCCAGTATGGTCGCGCTAATCTGACATTTACTATGAAGGAAATTATCGAATTATGTCCGAATTACCGAGTACTTACACATCTCCTATAATAATTGGTACACGGTAATTCGCCCGAAAGTACCTGCCAAAATTTTTAAAAAGTACTCTCCTAGACAGCACCGAAAATTTCCTAAAGATTTATTAAAGATTTACTAGCAAAATTTAGAGTATTTACATGCAAAGTTTAGTGGGAATTGTGTAAAGATTAAAATATCCCATTTTAATAAATGTTTAGCGTGAAACTTTTTAACGATTTAAATTACATTTGCACATAAATCTACCCTACATTTACACGTGTATTTATATGTGCTATAATTTGTACGAATTGGAAGGAACTTGTAGATATATTATTTTCGAAGACACCAGCAGTATATCTAGAGCCCATTCAGAGTGTCTCTTTTGATATTAATTATTTTATCATCATTAACAACAATTGCTCTTCATTTTTGCATGCATGTGTGACTCTGAAAGAAACTTGTAGATATATATATATTTTTTTTTTTTCAATGACTTCAGGCTTAGCCAACTGTCAGAACACACACTCTTATATATCAACTTGTTTTTGCGTTTCTACAGAACGACTTTGAGGTTAGGAGTACTCGCATTTGCCTGGACCACCCGTCTAATGGGTTTTCTCGCCAGAGGAGAGGGAAACTGTAGAAAACCTCTCCGAGTACAACCGGTTTATCGACAGTGGAATTCTAATGGTGTGTACCGGACAATAATCGACGGTGCACATCATTATACTTCGACGTCAAACCTCCCGCTCAGATTATCTCACGTGCCGGAAAAATCCCAGGCTAATGGGCGCGAACCAAGTACCCTTGGTCCGCCCACCAAGCCAGGCATCTATCCGACCGAGCAGTAGTATTTTTAGAGCCAATTGTCTAATTGAGTGTCTTTGTTGTTTTATTAATAATATTTAGATGCAAAATCCAATAAAAAAATTCACTATAACTAATCAAAGAGGTATCTCTTTTCAGGTTTTCAAAAACAACCTTTGCTTTTGTATTGCAAGCCTCATTGACATTCATATCAGTTCTTTTTGAAGTGAATTTATTGCACTTGCTGTAAAATGCTAAGGATACTAATTAATACACCGCATTGCATTTTGCATCTAAAATCAAGTAGCTTTCTGATTCGACTATTACAACCCGTAGATATACTTTCTCATTCGTCCTTATATATTAATCGACATCATATAATCTGCACTTTTGCTGTTAATAGCAAAAACAATGAAATGAATAATGTAAATTTTAAGAATCAGCAGTTGGTAATAAAGATCTCCTCAGACATCAGCAGTATATCTAGAGCCCATTCAGAGTGTCTCTTTTGATATTAATTATTTTATCATCATTAACAACAATTACTCTACATTTTTGCATGCATGTGACTCTGGAAGGAACTTGTAGATATATTATTTCCGGAGACACTAGCAGTAAGCGGACATTATGATACTTCCTTAGTATCACAGGAATATCCCCGATAGATATCGCCATGACACTCAGGTGATACAGGGTGCTACTTGGGCGACTCTATGAAAAAACATGCCATCACTTTTTCAATCAAATCTCGGAAATAAAAGGAGATAAAAAAACTTAAAAACGGTTAGAAAGCTGATTAAATTTTGCGTAAAATAAGCCGTCTTTGAAGTCATTTCGTTAACTATTTTTTAAGTTGTAGAGTGAAAAAGAAATAACAAAAATTATCAAATTTTCTAATTTTTGTCTCTTGACTTCAACTTTTTCAAAAATCTAGAAAAATTTAGATAACATTTTTCTAAAAACATAGACATCTTTGCTAGAATTTCGAATAAGCCTTCGAAAATTAAAAAAAGTTAATCCGTCTTCGATTTATCATTAAAAATGTGAAGCCGTGTTTTAACCGTTTGGTGCAATGAAATTCAATTGTAGGCGTATTTTGAATATTGCGTGGGGTGTCCGGACACCCCAGTTACTCCTTCTAGGGTAAAAAATATTTTATCACAAATTGAAAATCGTCAAATATTTTAATTTTATTTTTGAAATATATTTAATTATTAGACAGCAATATAAAATGAATAACGCATTATGGAAATTAAATTATTTTTGAGCAAAGTTGGTTTGTTAAGAAAGACTTTTTTGTCATTGCAATTTCATTGTCATTGTAACCAAGAAGTTGAATTTGTTTTGCAGTCATTGAATGTATTCCACAGGGTAAATTTGGAACCAGATTTTTCAAATCACTGTATGTATTTATATTGTTTACAGGTACAAGAATAATGTTGCTTTGCATAGATGGTCGAAATTCTTTTGTGTAGCATAATTTCAGTTAATGTTTAATTGCTATTGTCAACGGTAAATTGACGTCTGATGAAATTCCCATTGCGATTTCCTTCAATTGTTTGTTTTTTCTATCATATTTTTGATTGCCAAAAAGTGTATAACAGGTTCAAACAGTAGCACTATTCTTGGATAACACTGGGTTACAAAAAAATGGTCATATCGTGTTTATTCAAAGTTTCTTGTGTTTATTGAAAGTTTAGGTGTCACTGAATAAGAATATACCAGTAAAACATTTTTTCATTCGGTCATTCCCTTAAAAAAACGAGTTTAAAGTGTCAAAAACCGTATTTTTAGCACTTATTGAGGCAGCGTAACAAGAAAACGCAACATGATAAAAATCTCTACAAGAGCTTAAATAAAAGCTTAAACCTTCAACTTTGAGGCTCAGAACTGAAAAGTACTTAAATAATCAATGAAAACCTCCTTAATTAAGCAGTCGCTACCTGAAATTGTCAAAAAAAGCTAGAACAGGAAGCAATTGGTAAAAATCGATTTTCTTAAGCGGATTCGGTTGCAACTTGTTATTTGAAGTTTTTTGAGGTTTCTAATGACGAATTGGAACTTAGATTTAAAAATTTCAAAATGGCGGACTGAAAATAATGAATTCACTCAATTTTTCAAAATTTGCGTTAATAATTTTAAAAAATTGAGTCCGCCACTTTGAAATTTTTCAAATCTAAGTTCCAATTCGTCATTAGAAACCTCAAAAACCTAAAATAACAATTTGCAACCGAATCCGGTTAGGGAAATTGATTTTTACCAAGTGCTACCTAACCCAGCTTTTTTGATAATTTCAGATAGTGACTGCAGGTTTTCAGTGCTTATTTAAGTACTTTTCAGTTCTGAGCCTTAAAGTTGAAGGTTTAAGCTTTTATTTAAGCTTTTGTAGAGATTTTTATCATGTTGCGTTTTCTTGTTACGCTGCCTCAAAAAGTGCTAAAAATACGGTTTTTTGAGACTTTAAACTCGTTTTTTAAGGGAATGACCGAATGAAAAAAAGTTTTTCTGGTATATTCTTATTCTGTGACACCTAAACTTTCAATAAACACAGTAAATTTTAAATAAACACGACATGACCATTTTTTTGTAACCCAGTGTAATGAAACAAGAAATGCATTTTAGGTTTTAATTTACCAAGAAGTTTAATGTATAATTTATTGTGCTTTTTTATAACTTCTGTTTAATTTTGAATTTGCTCTCTATGTAATGTGGAAGAAATAACAACTTCAACGAATTTTCTCAAATAGAGATAGAGTTTCCAATAAGTATTTGTTGCACTAACAAGATCACCAATCATTAGCCCCAGATATCTTACCAAACATAACATTTCATATATAAAATTCTCTTATAATATAAAAATGATCAAGGAGCAGCCCGGCCAAAAAACCGTGTACAAGATCATACGTAAGAACTTATGCAAGAACATTGACAAGTACTTTGTATGAACTTACATACGTTCGGCCCAAGGATTTGAAACAATGAACATATACAAGAATATGCAAATGTTCTTGCAAATATAACTCAAGATAACGAAAAACACGAGATCTCTCTTGTGTACTTGTACAAGATCGTGTATAAGTTCATGTATAATTATTAATATTATCTTATTATTATCTTTTATTAACTTTTTTATTTATGCAAAATTCATTAAATGCTGTGAGCCTAAGCTCTACTTCGTTTTGGATGAAATCTTCCTTTAGAAGTCGTCTTATATATAAGAACATTTCTTTTTATGTACAACTTATCATTTCAGTATGTACTGTAATTTCTCGTATTATTCTATTGGAATAAAAACTATCCATATCATATGTTTCTAAATCTTGCCATTTGTATGGCGATGGCGATGCGATGGTGTTGTTGGTGTTGTTGCTGCCGTAATGTCAGGTGGTTCTGTTTTAATAACACTTTGTTCAGGAAATGATGCTTCCAGTGATGACAATTAAAGTAACTTTTTTTAAAATTAGCAATGCACTCTTTAAAATTTGGTTTAAGAGTTTGCAAAAAACAGGTTTTTACAACTGAACGAAAATCTTCAAAAGCTTTAACATACTTTAAACAGCTAATTGTACACTTGCAGGAACACAAATTCCTGCAAAAAGTTGCTCAAAAAATTGATATTTTACGCTCAAAGTGTCCAATTAGCTGTTTAAATTATGTTGAAGCTTTAGAAGATTTTCGTTCAGTTGCAAAAACTTGTTTTTCGCAAACTTTTGAACCCAATTTTTAAGTGTATTGCTAATTTTAAAAAAAGTTACTTAGATTAACAAATTCCAATAATAACCAAAGTTCATGGAGTGTTTTTCACGTTGAAGATTTACTTCAAAATTCTAAAAGAGTTGATTAATATATACCCCACTTGATTTAAAATTATAATTTTATTAAAAACTGTGATAAGATGTGTTTATAAATTAACTAATTTTGATTACACATATTAATGTTTTTTTTACAAAATATGTATGTCTAACATAAACTAACATCTAAAATTCTCTTTTATAATTTTCAGAAAAAATTTAAACATATTTGATCAAAGAAATTGACAATTTGCGAATATTCAATAATAAAATTCACTTTTCTCAAAAAGCGCCCGGCGGATAATTATATTTTTGGTCTTAAATTGTTTGTAAAAGATGAGGGAACAATATACCACAAAAAAATCTGATATACAAAACACTGTCAATTAAATTTGCTTTAGGCACACCGTGGGAACTTTCAAATATATTTTTTAAAGACATCAGCAGTATATCTAGAGCCCACTCAGAGTGTCTCTGTTGTTATTAATTATTTTATCATTGTTAATAACTATTCTTCCACTTCTCTTGAGGTGTGTTGAATAGAGGAGCTCTCTAGCTTAAATTTGATTACTTGTGCAATGAAATTGGTTAAGAAGAAAAAAAGTTGTTTTCAAAATATCCCCATTATATGCCTTACTATATGGTATATGGATTAATTCTATACAAGTATAGTAAGGCATATAATGGGGATATTTTGAAAACAACTTTTTTTATTCTTAACTGATTTCAATGCACAAGTAATCAAATTAATGCTAGAAAGGTCCTCTATTCAATATACCCCAAGAGAAATGGAGAAATTGTTATTAACAATGATAAAATAATTAATAACAACAGGGGCACTCTGAATGGGCTCTAGATATACTGCTGGTGTCTCCGGAAATAATATATCTACAAGTTCAATCTTCACACACCAGCAGTATATCTAGAGCCCATTCACAGTGTCTCGTTTGATATTAATTATTTTATCATCATTAACAACAATTACTCTTCATTTTTGCATGTATGTGTGACTCACCTCGGTGGCATTGCTAATTTTTTCCATTGTATGAAAAGACATGAGAGCTGAAAGTGTCCACCAGCTGGCGCCAGCTATGCACGGGCCCTGTTTTAATTAAAATGCATGGGATATTGCAAAAAAATTAAATTTTCACTAATTAAAATTAATTAAATCGTATTTCTTTGTACACAATATTAATATAGAAACTTTTTAACATATTTTTTGATAGTTATAGCCTTATAAAAGAGTAGAATATTTAATTTATAACGAAATTTTCATCTCGGTTTTAGGCGGGAATTTCAAAAAAATATTAATTATTATTATTATTTATTATAAATTTTTTTATTTCTCATCTACTCAATATAGTTTTGAAATATTAATAGTAGTTAGTTAAAAAATAATTATAAATAATTATAAAAACTTACATATTTTTGAAAATCCCGCCAAAAATTTAGGTAGAAATTTCGTTCTAAATAAATTATTCCACGCTTTAATAAAGTAACAATTGTTACAAAATATGTTTAAAAGTTTCTAGATTCATTTCATGTAAAAAAAATATGATTGAATTAATTTCAGTTAAAGAAAATACAATTTTTATGCATTATCCCATGTATTTTAATTGAAACAGGGCCTGTGCATAGCTGGCGCCATCGGTGTCAACTTTCAACAGTTGGTACACTTTCAACTCATCAATGCCACCGGGGTGGTGTGACTCTGGAAGGAACTTGTAGATATATTATTTCCAGAGACACCAGCAGTGTATCTAGAGTCCATTCAGATTGTTCCTATTGTTATTAATTATGTTATCATTGTTAATAACAATAATGGATCATATAAGAGGAATGCCAGAGATATTTATGGAAGAATATTCAAACCGATTAATTACTTAAAACTACGCTAGCTCAATCTGTTCAAGGAGAGCGCGGGGTAAGAGTAATCTCCAGTTAGTTTTAATTTTGTTTTAATAATCAAGAAAATTTCAGGTCCAGACAGGACCTATTCAAAATGAACAGAAATGTCGTGAAACAAAGCTAAATGAAACACATTTTATTTTGATCAATAATTGTCAGGAGACAACACATTCAATTATTACGAGACTCGCCGGAGATACGCCGACGTCCCCTCATAGTTTTCTGGCTCATCTTTGCAGGAAAAGAAGCACAATTACTCATTTTTAAATGAGTTTACAGGAAATGGACTATTTTGACCTGTCACTTTTAGTAACGCCAAACTGAGAATCAATTGAATGTCCGACGGGGACACCGAAGCAGACGCGCATCTCGGCTTCGTGGTGAGTCTCACGTCAGTAATTAGGTAATTTACCGACTGTCGGAAAGAATTCACAAAGAGTTCGTTTAGAGGGACACTGCGCGACGACGTCTGGTCAGCAAGATGGCTGCGGACAGTGTTTTGACAGCTGATGTCCCCGTCAATGGATATTCGTAATCCTGTCCCTATGTATATCTGGTATTTATTTCCAGTAATAAATACAAGGAAACACATCCCTTGTTGGACAAATATGAAGTAATATATCGGCAGTGATCCGAAAGTTTGGAAATCAGGAACTCGCAGTGTTAATTTTTACATGAAATGATAAATCGAAGTATCAGTTTTTCTTATGATTAATTTGTAGCTTTGACCACCGATCTGACGGTTCGCAAAAATTACAAGATTGAATAATAATTTAGTAAACGAAAATTTACAAAAGTGAATAAATAAAAGTAATATTTCTCGGAAGGAAAAAATAATCGCTGATTCCCGATTTGGCGTAATTAATATACAAATTTAAAGTATATATATATATATTTTAACGCTTTTTTCTATACATTATTATAAGGAAACTAAATATGGAACATTAATAATAAACACGTATTCATGAATCAACCATAATTCTGAAACTATAATTTTAAAGTTACTGTAACTGAACTCTAGAACCATTTTACATGCTCAAAATCTGGTTTTAACCGAATTTCAATATTTAACCATAGAAAACGTTACTTGTGCAATCTAGTTCTTTATAGTTCGTCTAGACGGTCCCCGGTAGGGAGCCAGACTACTTTTGTATCGCCTGTATTGTCAACCGGACTAAAACATAATTAATCAAAAATCATTAAATCGAACATTACTCAATACTTAATTAAGACCGATTAGACAAACATTAATATTAACTAGATTTATCGCACGTGCCGGTACTAGTCAGCTATGCTGGTCGTGGAGAGAGGGGTGAGTTTTGTATTCAAGTTGGAAAAGGTAGTTTAAAACACAGTGACGGAATTATAAATAAATTAACAATCAATTAGGTAATAATAATTAAGTATATTGTACCAACGAAACTTGATTAATAAACTACAATAAATTGTGATGATCATTTTGTCGTTTATAAAGAGCAACTAAAGTAACAAATTACCATAATCAGAATTAATTGAGTATTCTAAATTATAACAAAGAACCATATATAATATAAATAACTTACAGATTCTGTATCGATGATAAGTTGACTCGTGAAAGGGACCATGATTTCATTTTACACTTTTAATTTATTATTTATTAAAGAAAACATTAAACTAATAATTAATTGGAATATTGAACTCACTGTAACAAATTATTTATCAATTCAAAACCATAAAAGAATTAAACTGTAACTAAACTAGAACTGATTCTAAATATATTACATTTTACTAAAACTGGAGAAATTGACTAACGATGATAACACCACAAGGGATCGATGACAAGAGAGAGATTCAAAAGGTTTTGCAGAATTATTTTAATTTGAAATTAGTACTGAATTTTAGAGTTAGGTGACTTATCGGTATTCTCGATATTTTCATACAAAAAGGGGGCTTTCTCCTACCTTGCTTCTCCCAGAATTCTGAATTACTAATACTATAATACTTAAACTAAAACGACTTTTCCTATGACAAGATTGCGACCTACTTGACCATAGGAACCTGTCAATTAACCGAGAAGGAGAGCTTCTTTGCAAAACGAAGTCGCTTTCGTTTGACGAAGCCTGCCAACTCACTAAAACTAAACTAATTTATCAAAATTCCTTAATGTGGATCGCCAATGTTTCAATTGGACTTCTGCTAAGTGTAGAATAATTACTTAAACAAATACTAAAACAGACACTGTAACAAATTTACATTAACGAAGACAATTAATATTACTAAAATTCAAATACTAGAAAAAATGTTCTCAGATTAGTGCTATTGTGACGTAAATCGTAAAAATAACGTCACAACTCGCCTCTCAACGGAAATATTAGTGAAGGGAAAAATATACGTGAATAAATATCCTCTAAAATCGGGACACCAACTATTCTGAACTCTAAACTGTTATTGACATAACAAGAAATATAAATGAAACTCTATTATGAGAAACTAAATTGCACAAGATGCACTCCCGATACCGAGCTAACGCTCTGGAGGTTTAAAAAAAAGAAACTACTCTCAATTGACTACTTAGGTTCAAATAGTACTGAAAATTGGGGATTGGAAGTATCGTTTCAGATAAGACCACACAACTTTTAAATCCAACACGAAGTACTTCATTTCAGAGACTGGAATCTAATTATACAAACAGTATAATAGCGATGGATGCTGTATATTAGTGAAAGGAGGGACAATAATATATTGAAAGTTATAGTGAATTAAGTGAAGTGGTGAAAATTATCTTATTTTATTATGAAGTTGGGACTCAAAGTAGGTACGTCCAAAGGCAACAGAATCCAAGTCTGCGGGACAGAAAATTATGAGTATGGAGGCGTTGTTTCAGATTGAGAAGGAAAATTCTTAAGTTTGTTTAAAATGAAGGTAGTGAAAATTATGAAAAATTAAATAACATAGTGAATATACGGTGAATATGAAATAGAGTGAAAAATGAGTAATTATAAATTAATATCAAGTGAATATAAGTGAAGGTCAATATAATTAAATATTAAGTGAATATAAGTGAATATAAGTGAAAATAAGTGAAGAATGAGTGAAAAATTCAAGTGAATTATAAGTGAAAAATGAGTGAAAAATTCAAGTGAATTATAAGTGAAAAATGAGTGAAAAATTATTCTTATATAATAGACCTGACACTGGCCTCAACGGTGTCGTCTGTATGGGTGTTGGTGGTCCCTTAGGATGTTTCTCCCGTATTTTGGATTGGAACATACAGTCCCATTGACGCCCATCGTTTGCCGTATTTCGGGCAGGTCCTGGCGGTGTACCCTCGTCGGCTACACATCTGGCAGAAGACGGTGCTTGGTTCGGGGCACTCGCTGAAGTTGTGCCCTGGTTTGTGGCAGTACCAACAGAGGCGTCGAGGGTCTGGTACTCGGCCTATGGCTGGTTCTAGGCCTGGTGCTCAGCCTAGATCCGGTTCTGGTCCTCGTGCTCGGCTTGGAGTTGGTTCTCGTGATGGGCCTAGAATTGGTTCTGGGCCTGGTACTCGGCCTATAGCTGGTTCTGGACCTCGTTCTCGGCTTGGAGCTGGTTCTCGAGATGGGCCTGGAACTGGATCTCCTCTGGCGTTCAGGAACCACGTAGGTTCGGGAGGTCGGCTGTGACGGGCTCCCTTCTGACTCCTGTCATAGGGCTTCCTCCAAACTCTTCGCTTCCTCGGCTTGTAGGGTCGTTCCGAGATGTGGCTCCCAGAGTCTTCCTCTATTCATCAGTCCGGCTCATACGGGGGCTGCTCCGATTCTCGGAAGGGGTCAAATGGACCCTCCACGACGTCTGAATCTGAGGAAACCTGGTCGAGGTCCATCCTTGATTGGGAAGAACCGGGAGTTGATTCCGCTGCAGGTTCGAGGATACCAGTTACCTCTGGGGTGACTGCCGACATGTTCGTCTGGACTCCTATGTCCACTGTGCGTGATCAAGTTTGAGTGGACGCATTGTTGGCAGCCACTTTCGGTAGTCGC
Source organism: Leptopilina heterotoma (assembly GCF_015476425.1). Taxonomy (NCBI): domain Eukaryota; kingdom Metazoa; phylum Arthropoda; class Insecta; order Hymenoptera; family Figitidae; genus Leptopilina; species Leptopilina heterotoma. Next base: position 3,238,270 of record NW_025111131.1, on the reverse strand, counting down.
CAGTCTTGAATCTCGCTTGGAAGCGCCATCCTTCCCGTCAAGTTCGTTCGCCACCTTAGGGGACATTCCTCATTGTCGCGATGGCTATAGCGGACAGCGACCTCTTGGATTGCCCTAATCATTCCCGGTTTGTATTGCTCCAGCCACACAAGTGCAGGGAGGAAAGGGCGAATTGGGTTCCAGATGGGATCCTTCTCTAATCGGACTTCGACTTCTTCCGGTGGTCCTAGGATCTCGTCTGGTCCTTCGCTGTCTGGCTCTGGCGGGTTCCATGGTGGAGGTGTTGGGATCTGAGGGCTTTCCTCAGGTTGGTCCTGCAGCTGTTCGGCAACCATCCGTATTTGCTCCTCCATTAGCCCATCCCCTTCTTCCAACTCTCCTTCTTCCATGCCCTCTATGGCTTCCTGCGCATCGATTATCTCGATACTTGAGGAGCTAGTGGAATTGGGAGATGATCGTGGTCGCTCGTCCATCTCTTCCTCCCTTAACAGGACGCTGTTAAGGCTACCCTCTACTGACAGGTCCTCGTCAGAGTCGGCGATCAGGAGGATCTCCTACTCATCTGTGTGAGACGTGGAGTCAGGTGGGGGGTACTCCATCGTCAGTCTGTAACATTCTTTTATTGTAATATTCGAATAAGAATAAAATATTCACCACCTGGACAGTAACAAGACGATTTCGCTGTATCTCTCAATAGAGCAGGTTTCGCGTCAGCAGCAGCACTAGAAACAGGAGCACCAGCAGCTGTTGCTTTAATAATGGTGTTTTCCATTAACACAGTGTCGGCTTTTTCGATGTCGTTGGTGTCGTCATCATCATCATCCACCTCTTGGGTTCTGTCCTCCTCCTTCTCCTCCTCAGACGAGTCACTTTCACTTACTGTAATGTAAAAAATGAAAATTATTTCCATCATAATCACTGACAGTAAAAACAGGTTATATCCTGAGTGTTTCTCATGAATACTTTGGGTAAAAAATTCATTAGAAACCCTCAGGATAGACAAATTTTTATTTCGTTACTTACCATCATACATCGCTTCAGATGTCAGCGTCGCTTCATTGAATAACAATGGTGGATTGTTTTCCGCAACGTCATCAGAAATACTTTAAAATGATCCAACCCTGCTGTCCGAATCCTCTTGGTCCACTACTCGAAGATCAGTTCGAATATCATCCGGAATGATATTATGATATTTTGCGTGATCTGCAAAATAAATTTAAAAACAGTTTTAAAATTAATTGCTTTTAATAATTAATAAATTATGAACTGATGGTATAGCTCGGTTGGCAGAACTAGTGGCTTGCGATCACAGAGGTTAAGCACCATTGAGCGCGGTTAGTGCTTGGATGGGTGACCCTCTGTAAATATCGCTACAGTCTCGGTTTTTTCGCTGATCGAGATATATCAGACGGGAGGTTTGACGCCCGAGGCTATGTTTGTGCATTTGTGATGGCTATCCAAATGTACATTCATGACTCGACGTCAATAAACCGATTGTACTCGGGAAGTAGGTTTTCTGCAGTTTTCCTCTCCCCTGGCCAAATGTTCAGGCGAATGCGAGTACTCCTAACCTAAGTCGGCTGCAGCCGCAAAAGTAGGGACATGGAGGAAGAGTTTGTGAGTTAGAAGAGTTTAGTAGTGATGTTGAGGAGATTGTAAAGACCCGAAAGTGTATACAATGAAATCATACTTTACTAATTAATAATTTATGAAAATTATTCTTAGCAAGGGTATGCTACAAATAATTTTTTACAATGAGTTAAATTACTTACATAGCATACAGAAAATAAGCCATTGCTTTCTTACGTTCTAGAATGTTACTTATCTCCATTTTATTAAATTCCTTCAGAATTGATTCTACTTGCCTATCCTTTCGCTTAACCTTCGTTCGAAGAAGGAGTGTTAAAGCATCAGAAACCTCATCTAGTGAATTATAATTGAAAAAAAAAATTTACAACTTTCTTAGCCGTTACGGCAGTCAGTCCAAAGATGTTGTTTACTCTTATTGTGGGATGCATTTCGAGAAATCTGGAATAAATAAAAATGACCAGTACTACAAAATGTATCCACTACTGGTGATTCTGCAAAAATATTTGTAGGAATAATATTTTTTGCAGAATCACCAAGAATAGATACAACTTTTAGTTCTGGTGATTCTGCAAAATGTTTAAAGTATTACTTACATTTTCACTGTGTAGTGTCCTGCGACGAGAGCAGATATTGTGTAGATTGGTCTTGAAACAAAATATACACGTGTAAAAACACGCGTATTTATACGTGCATTAAGCCGTCTTTAAAGTAATTTCGTTAACTATTTTTAAGTTGTAGAGTGAAAAAAAATAATTAAATTTTCTCATTTTTGTCTCTTGACTTTAACTTTTTCAAAAATCTAGAAAAATTTAGATAAAATTTTTCTGAAAACACAAAAATCTTCGTTATAATTTCAGCTTTAAAATAAGCCTTCGAAAATTAAAAAAGGTGAATCCGTCTTCGATATATATCATTAACAAGAAGACTAGAAACAGGAGGTGAAACTTCATAATTTTGCCATAGAGAGCAGTGGAGTAGATAACAAGCTCATGGCAGGCGTGTCTTTACATTTGGGACTTTAGTAATGAGCCAATAGCTAACGTAGGAAATAAATCGCGCCTTCTAGCGGCCTGTTTTTCTGGACGCTTCAACCAACCGAGTTTCACCTCCTGTTTCTAGTCTTCTTGATCATTAAAAATGTGAAGCCATGTTTCGACCGATTGGTGCAATGAAATTCAATTGTGACGACTTAATTCTGGTTTCGAGCAGCAGCGAATGAAAGAGAAAACAGGGACGAATTCATGCTGGAGAATAATAAATAATGTTGTTTCACGAGTAATATAAAAAAACTCGAAAGTTCATCGTTCCCCGCATGAATTCGTCCCTGTTTTCTCTCTCATTCACTACAGTACCCACAAGGGATCCTACATGGGATCTTAGGTGGGTTCTTATACAAAAACCTGTATAAAATCCCAGATCCCACGTAAGAATCCACATGGGATCCCATGTAAAAGCACATGTATATTTGGGGCACGATTTGAAGCAGGAATTCATGTGGGAATTTGAGTTTGTGTATCTACATAAAAATCCACATGAATTCCTATGTGAGAATACATAAAGGATTCCATAAAGGATTTCATATGGGTTTTCATGTTTCATATATAAGATTTCACATAGGATTTCACAAAAGATTTGATATGTGTTTACATTAGGGATCCATCGTGAGAATTTTCAAAGGATTAAAAATTATTTAATTAAAAATTAAATAATAAATTGTATTAGCATTTCAAATCATCAGTAAGAAAAAAAATTCGATAATATGAAACACTTCTTCTAAGCTATAAACTCTCAGTTATATAGTGTTAAAAAATCATGTTAACAGGGGGAGAAGTCGCTCTCGCCAACTGGCGGTGAAAGTATATGAACTGTGGTATTCTGTATCATAAATAAAAAAACCACGTGAGATCCTATGTAAGATCCCATGTGGAAAATTATATGGGAAATAATATACGATGTCACCTTGGATTTCATATAATTTTCATTTTTATGTAAAATCCTACGTAAGATCCCATGTAATTTCCTATGTTATTTCCCGCATATAAAACCATATGGGATCTTATGTAGGATTTTACATAGGAATGAAAATTATATGAAATCCCAGGTGAGATCGTATATTATTTTCCATATAATTTTCCACATGGGATCTTACATAGGATCTCACGTGGTTTTTTTTATTAATGATACAGAATACCACAGTTCATATACTTTCACCGCCAGGTGGCGAGAGCGACTTCTCCCCCTGTTAACATGATTTTTTAACTATAACTGAGAGTTTATAGCTCAGAAGAAGTGTTTCAAATTATCGAATTTTTTTCTTACTGATGGTTTGAAATGCTAATACAATTTATTATTTAATTTTTAATTAAATAATTTTTAATCCTTTGAAAATTCTCACAATGTATCCCTAATGTAATCACATATCAAATCTTTTGTGAAATCCTATGTGATATCTTATATATGAAACATGAAAACCCATATGAAATCCTTTATGGAATCCTTTATGTATTCTCACATAGGAATTCATGTGGATTTTTATGTAGATACACAAACTCAAATTTCCACATGAATTCCTGCTTTAAATCGTGTCCTAAATATTCATGTGCTTTTACATGGGATCCCATGTGGATTCTTACGTGGGATCTAGGATTTTATACAGGTTTTTGTATAAGAACCCACGTAAGATCCCATGTGGGTATTTTCAATAGGGGTTAGTCTACGTCGTGTTTCAAACCCCAAAACTATCGCCGAAAATCACTTATTCCTCGATGAAACAAATCACGAAAAAAAAATTATTAAGCTGATGAAAAGTAGAAAGCCAGTAAACAATTCAAGGAGAAAGAAAATCACCGACACCAAAGTCAAGCCTACAATAGAAAAGATTATGATTAAAAGGAGTAAAACTAAAACTGAAAAAAGATAACCCGAGGTTTTGATCTGAAGATTGCCCGAAAACATTTGACGATATCTCCGCAAGTTTGCAGGAAATAATTGAAAACGACGATGATCTGTTTAATGCAAACTCCAGTAAAAATACTATCGAGAACAACAGCCAATATCAACTCTAATATTTATTTTTTTTAATTATTTCATATATTAACAATACAAACATTAATTAACCCCGCTGTCAGTGACAAGCAAGCGACCCAGCTTAAAATCCCCGTACAGGATCCTCTCGGGATCCTGTGCAGGTCCTGTGCAGGATCCTGTACAAGATCCCGTACCCGTCCTGTACAGGATCCCGAGAAGATACTTTAAGGATCCTGTACGGAGATTTTAAGCTGGGGAGACTCTTGGGCTTTTATTTCAGTTTAATTGGCTTTTGTTTATCTTTTATTATTATTGTTAATTAAACTGTAGTTTTCTTAATTATTCACTTTAGTAGTACATGCTTATCCACTGCCAGACATGGTTGACATCATGGATATGTTCGGTAGACTTTGCCGTGGTGGCGGGGCTTTTCACTAAAGGGCAAACAAACAGCAAGAAAAGATGAGCGATTGTAAAAACAAGGAGTATTTGCGGGGTAATGCTTCGGCTAAATCCCTCATTGGTTCCAACCGTCAAGCGCTTGGCGCGGCGGCCAGTGGCCCAAAAATGCAGGAGGGCTATATAGAAGAGGAGGAAGTGTGCATTAATATCATTGCAGAAGAGGTCTGCAAGATGCTGAAGACCTGCGAGGTCGGACGAACGTCTTTACCAAGGTTTTGTCTGAGCAGAAGAGACATGACATGGTCGAAAATGCAGGAGAAACAAGTTCGAAGCAATTTCGTTGAAGAACGTTGCTATTGCGTCTCAGAAAAGGAGATTGAGCAGTCCTAAAACGGTGACTGGAAAAAAAGAAAGAGGTTGAAAGGCGGTAGACAGATCGGCTGCGTGGTTTAGGTGCGGTAGTGAGGCCGGTTATAAGTCTTTTAACAAGAGCGGTCATCCCTACATAACCTGGGATTCTTATTTGGAACTATATCCCACTAGATGTTACTGATACGTGGCACTTTGTATAGAATTATACTATTCTTGCTTTTCTCACATTTTTCTAAAAGTGCTTGACTGATTTCTTTACTTCTGGACGTGATATTCATAAAATTTTTAATTATAATTAATGGAATCTGCAAAAAAATTTAAACACATTTTCCTCCGATTTAAATCGAAAAAGCAAAGTGGTAAGATTTTTGTTTTTAACGTCTAAAATAAAGAGTTTCTTGTTTGAGTTTACTTCGTATGTTATGGACAGTTTACCTCAGGTGTTGTAGAAACCTTCTTAATCGTTTTTTAAAAATAAATGTAGTAACAAAACGTATAATTATACCTTTTAAACAGTCTATAAGGTCGATTAAAATTCGTTCACTCTTTTCACCACTACAATACGAAAACCCTTAGTATTACCGGTTTACTCCACTCTCCCCTAATAGCTTGCTATTAAAATTAACTTTAGTTTATATCAACTTCTTTTAAACAGGATATTGTCATCTGATGATAATGGTAAAATAATTAATGACCGTATGCCGAAATCATCCTTTCATGCTGCAGTAGCTTCTAGTTTTATATCTCTGAAAGTATTAAAATATTTAAGCAGAGAGGTCGATAGAGAAACTATAGAAGAAGAATTTTCAGTTAAGGTATTTACTTTAAATTAAATCTTATTTAATTTAGTCAAACATGAGCATCACAAAGGTGTCTTTAGGAAACTTCAATGCTACCTAAGCTGAATGTGGCGTTATCTAATTTTCTTTCATAAACAACAAAAATAAAGAAATATTTTTATAGTACTACTGCTCAAAAGTTTGGATTCACCTGAAACTTTATTTTTAAATTACATAGACGAAAACATTTAACAAAAATACGTTTAACAGTCGAAATATTTTCATTTTTATTAGAAATGTATTTCACTTAGTTCTACTTTTGCACCCAGTTTCTTCTACATATATTATATAACGGAAAACTTAAAACTAAGTAAATCATATAGACTTCAACAAATTTACTAATATACATTGCTAAAATACTTATTTTTTCGTACGTAAAAGCAAAATAAATAGACAACCAATGGTCTATAAATATCAAAAATACACAAAATATAAATTCGAACATCTAAAAACATTAACTGATGGCTGAGAACAAATGTTTGTTGATAATAGTAACCAATAAACAAGGAAAACGAAACTTTTGAGTTTAAAAACCAAACTTTGGCTCATAAACAATGAGTCCAAACTTTTGAGCAGTAGTGTATATCTTAAATAATGTTGAATAACTTTTTTCTGGAAGAGTCATAATTTATGTAAAAATTCATATTCATTTTATAACAATAATTTCTTTCATACAGAAACAAATAGTTCTACAAGAGGCATTACGTGTAACCAGTAACTTATTCATAAGTCTCCGAGGTGCTTGTCAGAATTTTATTCAACCTCAAAGAAAAGAAATACATAAATTATATTCTCGACAAAGCGCAAGATTTGAACTATTGGATAAAGAATCTTTAGTCGGTAAGCGATTGATCTATCTATCTATGTATATAAAATCAGACATTTGTCTGTACATTGCACATAATTCAAAATTTGTAACATATTTTTTCTTCTTATACATTAAAAAATCCAAAAATGACAACAATAAAAAAATGTCTTTGTGTATGTGTGTATGTCGGTCCTCAAAATTTTGACCGCGTTTCATGGGAAAACGGTTTAATCGATTAATGTGAAACTTATCAGTCGTTTAGGCATTAGTCTAACTTAAAATCCTTGCTATAGTAGATTAAAAAATATTAATGTGAACAAAAGTTGTGCAACTTTTTCAAAAATTCAAAATTTTTGATTTTTTGTGATCAATCTTACTTGAACTTTGCACAGGGTTACTTTTTGTGTTTTTTATCTTTTTATAAATAAATTTTTTGTCAAATTATTAAATATTAGGGGAGATTGGGGAATTGTGGTCCACAAATAATACAATATTATTTAATAATATTTACAAGTTTGATCATCCAATTTAAAAAAAAAAATTTTTGTTCGTCCAAAGTAAATTTTTTATTAGCATTTCATGATTATAGAACGCTTTACAATTACCTACAAACCGTTAACAAAAATCACTTGAAAAATTGCATTTAAATATTTATTTTAGGCCTTCATATATTTATTGTTTTTACAAGGATTTTCAAGTATTAATTATGGAAAATATTTTTTTAATTATTGTGTGTCATTGGTACTTTGAGTGGAAAAAGAAATTTTGCATTAAATTAAAATGAATAAATAATACAAAGCTTTTTGTAATATGAAGCATTTGGGGAATTGTGGGACACTTTTATTGGGGAAGTATTTCTTGCTTGTTTTTAGCGACTTAATTGCAAATATTATTAAAATCACTCATAGTTATAGTAATTTCACAAAAACAATTATATTCATTGTGATTCAAGCGATAGAGCTGTTCACTTAAAATGTGCAATTAATTGAGCCTATTTTACTTTTCTAAATTGTAATTCCGATTAATTTCATTTTCTTATATTTTGTTTTCTAATTTTAAACTAATAGTTAAACATTTATAACATTTTTCATATTTCTAACCATTTATTAAATATATTTCATCGTTGTTTTTTATTTTGAACTTAATTTAGTCAGTGGCCCTCAATTCCCCAACATTTTTAAAAATCATAAAAGTGCACTCTTTGTTAAAACTGAACTTTCTTTTAGATAAGTGTTAATTTTGGTAAACTGACTATGATATATGATAGCTTAGACCTCCTACTGACACGAAAAAAATTTAAAATTAAAAAAAAATTTTAAGATATTGAGCTACTTAGTAAAAAAGCAGTATTGGAAGAGAGCGAAATCTTTCGATTTCACTTTTATTGACTCGATTTGGCATTTTAATCAAAAAGACTGATTGATTTAATGTGTAAAAATGCTGATAACGAACAGGAAATATAAAATTTTGTTAAAATGTAAATAAATGAAATTTGACAAACAGAAGCGCTGTGACTTATACCCACAGCGCCCCTAGAGCGAACGACGAAAGCTCCCTAAATCATGTGGTAATAGATCAACAGTACACATTCGAGTCGATCAATAAACGTGAAATCGAAAGGTTCCAGAGGACAGGATTGCCAGAATGCCCCCAATACGGTTTTCACGCGAAAACGTATTGGCAGAAACTCACCACCAATGCGATTTCGCTCTCTTCCAATACTGCTTTTTTTACTGGGTAAGAAAAATGTGGCCCACAATACCTCAATCTCTCCTATAAATATATTTAATGTACAAATTAACATTTATTTCCTTATTCAATAATTTAATAATTCTAATAGTGACGTCTCTACATACCTTGCGGTCGGCGTCCTGTCGGTCGGACAGCTTTCACTGTAATCTTTAGGAATTTTATTCTCAAAAATGAAAACTAACGTCAAATTAAAAATTGCAGAAAAGTTTTATTATATTATCAATATTATTCATGTTTTTCAGACCTGAGAAACAGGGAGAAAGGGTTTATTTAAATATTAAAAACAAATTTTATTATTTAAACAAATTAACCTAAACTGAATAATTGCTATTTATAGTAATTTTTTCTAAAAGTTAAGTATTTTGAGCACAAAAATGTTCAGAACAATTTTTTGTATCTTTAAGAGAGAAAAAATGTATTATTAAAATAAAGAATTTTGCAAAAAAAATTTTAAGCAAATATTTAGAAAAATAAATATAATTTTTATTGTTACTTGATATACTTCATTAGGACCCTAATTGCTTTTAAATCTTATAATATGAGAGATCAATCGCCCTTGTTGCTTAATATACTATTATACTACATATACGCAAAACACTGTTAAAAATTTTCATTTACAAATCAGTACGGGAAGACAAAATTTAAATTCTCCAAAATCCCAAACGTCATGACCAAAAATTCGAAAAGGCCGAAGAGAGTACGTACGGATTTCTTCGGAACATCCTCGGGTGCAACAGCACGGTGGTCTTGAAGCAAAATAAAGTTTTTCTACGTCGCCAAAAAAAATCATTTGTACAATCTTTTAGAGCGTCATCTCAAGATTCAAAATCAATAAATATTGAAATCCCAGCTGCTCGTCCTTGCTTTTTTTCAACCAATACTGTTTTCATTGAGGTGTATTTGCGTTTGCGAAGGCAAAATATTGGCCCCACTTTACTGTTTTTTTCGCAGTCATAATATTTAAAAGATTAAAAACTGTTTTTGCACCTTAAAATATAATATTAAAACTACAAAAAGAAATAATTGTTTCTTTTTTCAACTATTATTTACGATTTGTAGAGGGCGCCAAAGTATGGCGATCTCTAATTCGTAAGATTTTGCGGTGCCCCCGATATAGCCACTCCTGACAGTCTGAAATCAAAAAAACAAAATTTTTTTCTTAGTATACATAAATACCTAGTGGACGTATGTGATGGAATTAAAAAAAAGTAAAAAAACGAAAATGGCGCCCTTTTAAAGTAAAAAATTTAAAAGATAAAAATCATCGTTTCTTAAAAATTGACTTTAAAAGGTCGCCATTTTCGTTTTTTTTACTTTTTTTAATTCCATCACATACGTCTACTAGGTATTTATGTGTACTAAGAATTAAATTTTGTTTTTTGACTTTAGACTGTCAGGAACTGCTGTATCGGGAGCACCGCTAACTCTTACAAATTAGAGATCGCCATACTTTGGTGCCCTCCACAAATCGTAAATAATAGTTGAAAAACGAAACAATTGTTTCTTTTTGTAGTTTTAATATTGTATTTTAAGGTGCAAATAAAGTTTTTATTATCTTTTATTATCTTTTAAATATAATTAGGACTTTTTTCGGAGCAAGCAGGTGAATCTATTAATCGACATTTTTTGGAAACTTGGAAAAGTTATAAAGTTAACGATTTAAATCAGGGACCGTCACGGAATCAAAACAAAATTAAAAAATACTTTTGCTTTGATTCGGATATAGGTATCAGAATCAAAATTCCACTCTATTTAGTTCTGATTCCAAAATATCAAAATTCCACTCTATTTAGTTTTGGTTCCAATATCACAATTCCACTCTATTTCGTTTTGGTTCCAATATCAAAATCAAAATTCCATTCTATTTAGTTTTGATTCCAATATCAAAATTCTTTTTTGTTTTAATTTTGATAAAATACTACACGGAAAAAAAAAGTTCGAAGATTATTCGGGAACTTCGTTCTTAACTCTTGGATACGGCGGGTAGTTCACAGAGAACTAAAGGTTGCCTCGTTTAAATATGTCATTTACTATTTCTCTACAAATTATAACTATTTCACCACTTCTCGGCAAACTGTTCTTGAAAAAGTCGGGAACTGTTCAAGAAAATCGAAAAGTTAGGCGAATGCAAGAAAAAATGGATTCTGCTTCCCCCCTCCCACTTCCCCTCCTTGACACGTCCGCACACACACACACATTTATCCTTGAAGATCACATACAATTTTTATTTGTTATTAAGTTTCTGAAATAGAAAAAACCATATGAGAGAAAAATCGACGGCGGCTGGAACAGAACTCGCGTACCCGAGGAATAGAAGTCCGGCGTCTTATCCACGTGAGCTAAACAGGAGCGTTAAATACCTCAGCATTAAATAAATATATAAGGCACGCAAGTCTTACTGACGTTGAGACTGGTGCGCACAGTTTCTGCGCACCAAGATTCCTTGACGAGTTCCCGAAAATTTCAGAAACAGTTGCGGCCAGTGCCATGGACTTTACATGAGAAAGAAATGAAAAAAAGACTATTGGACTATTTACAGCGTTTTCTAATACAGTTCCCGAATTTCTTTCAAACATTCATTGATTACCATTGAATGTTCGACGCTAGTTCAGAGCTGTTACCACGTATCCAAGAGTTAGGAAATAATTCCTGAAATATCTGGGAACTTTTTTTTTCCGTGTACTGCGCATGTATAAGTCTCATTGAACCTAAATTTTGTTGCAAATGTCAAATATATCAGAAGATAATATCGTTTTTACATAAGAAATCTGAAGTAGAATTCGAATCGACTTCTGTTTCTATAAGAAAACCGAATTCCAGTATTACAGTATCAGAATCAAAATAGGAAGTAAATTTTGTTTCGTTACAGTATCAGAATCAAAATAGGAAGTGAATTTTGTTTCGTTATAGTATCAGAATCAAAATAGAAAGTAAATTTTGTTTCGTTACAGTATCAGAATCAAAATAGGAAGTAAATTTTGTTTCGTTACCGAATCAAAATCAAAATACATTAATAATTTCGTTTTGTTTTGGAATATCGTAACGAAATCAAAATTTGATTTCCGTGACGGTCCCTGATTTAAATCATCCTGCATACCTAGAGAAATTGAAAAGTGCTGTTACACAATTTTCTTCTCTGAATATTTGAATTACAGTTTTGTAAATATACATTAAATATGTATGTATATTGTGTATTATTGTACAAGTAGTTTTATCGTATTAAAAAGTATAAATTGTTTAATCATATAAATTTGTAACTATTTTATTAAAAAAATACCACTCTTATTTGCGACCAGTTGTTCTTTATTAATTTTTATGTTGTCAGCGATTCGATCTAACTTAGAAAAAATGGTGTCTCTTCCCGAGACACCGCGAAAACTGTACGTTAGTCAGATTGATCTACGATTTTGTTAGCCAACATAGCCAGACAACATAACCAGAATGCAAGTATACTTTTACTGTGACAAAGAGTTTCATTTTTAATAAACTTTACACAGTCAGTTCAGTCTCCTTATTCTTACTCCCTAATAACTCTCAACAAATACGGAGGATAGCAAGGTACTCTTTAAGTACGGGCTATGTCCATACTTAAAGTATATTTACTTTTGCATGTAATGAGTCGGTTTTATTCTGCTAGATATTCACTAGCCAAATGGGGTCTGAAAAGTAACGTTCGAAAATATAATCGAGAAACAATAATATTATTCGGAAACGAGAGAAAATTAACATTTGAAAATTAAATCATTAATAACAATAAAATAACTATGAACGCCAGTAATTAAACAATCGATGCTCCATTATCGTTTAAATCTCCAATCTATTGTGACTCTAAGATGTTTCACATACGTATAATATCATTCGGTAACTACATCAGAATAAGTTAGATGCAATAAATAAACGTCATTACATTTCCAACAAGTTTTTTCATTAGTAAGTAAAAAACGTATTTTTAATTTTTTTTGAAAATAAATTATCTACTTGTCGATAACTTCTGGACATAGTCTGTCTGCATAAAACTAACTTATATGATGAATAAGAAAAATTCAGTCTATTTTTAGAAAATTGAAATGGTTCAATGATGGCCACTGTCCCCTAATCGACGAAGTCTACTTTTTACAAATTTTATTCTTCTAACAATATTACATCTTCAAAATAGACATTATAGAATACAACTTTTTAAAAATCCATTTGTTCTAGGTATGACACCACTGGATTATCTTGGAAAACATGTATTTGTTACTGAAGGAAGAAAATTAATATTTAGTCGAATACTTAGTAAATACTGCAATAAGACATTAAACGAAGATCGCTACATTCTTCCACAAAATATTTTTTCAGCCTTAGCAGAAACAATAGGAAAAAATTTAAGTTCAAAACAAGAAAAGCTTTTTGAAGATATTGTTGGAAAAATCTCAGTCCCATTGGACTTTAGAAAATGGTGTGGAGTTTGCGCTTTAGTCGAGCGTTTACTTTGTGAGTTTCCTACAAAAGAGGTAGATCCACCAACATGGATTGAAAAAGTTGACTTTGAAGGAATAGATCAAGTATTTCATGATTATAGTATTGATTCAAACCTTCATTATTTATTATACTTTATTCGCAATCAATGAAAAATTAAATTATATACGTGACGTAAAATTTAAATATTTACAATTTTAAAAAATTTGAAAAGTTATTAAACCCTTCCAATTTAATATCACTTATTTTTAAAATTAATTTAAATAAATTAAATTAAGGAGACTTTATGATGCTCAATTCGTAACAAAAAACAACCTTCTTCAAACTCTTTTTGTAAAGAATGTATTATAATTATTGCAAAAATTCATTATGGATATTGTTAGATATTGTAGGAGCCCAGTGGGCACTGGGACAGGGGATATCTTTAAGACGTCCGTAGTACATCTATGTCCATTCGAAAGGCGTTACCAACCTAAAAGATTCGCTAGTAACTGCCAATGTTAATGAAATGGAAAAATTTGTAATATTACGCATATTAAGTGATGCAACAGAATCTCAATTTTTTCTCATTAATATTATATGTTTTTGGGGTCACTGAAAATGAACCTGAAGTCCATTTTGCTCCATCACATCATGATTCTTTCCTAACCTCAAAATACTTGCCAGATATTACCCCAGTTGACACGTTCTGTATTTGTTCTATAAAAACGGGATAACAGCCCACACAGCATCCAAACTTTCTTAAAAGTTGAAATTACCTTGACTGCAATGTTCGGAATCTTTAGTTACGAGGCTCTTTAAAGTTGAAGTAATTCTTTAAATTTCGACTGTTTTCAATGTTTGACGCGAAAGTTGACTGAACATGTAAAGGAAGTTTAAAATTTCTTCAACTCTCATGCAATGTTCAGTCAACTTTAACAACGTCAAACATTGAATAACATCGGGCATTTAAAGAAAATCTTCAAGTTTCATGAGCTTTTCAAAAGATTTCGAAGGTTGCAGTCAAGCTAATTTCAACTTTCAGGAATCCCTACTGAAAATCCCTGTATAAGATCTTGTACAAGAAAATGCACACGTTCAGCAGCTGAACTTGTACAAGAAAATGTACAATTTCTTGTATACGGATTTGAAACAAGTTCTTGTATTGGAACTTGTACAAAAAAATGTACAAGTACTTGTACAAGAAAAGAAACTAGTACAAGAAAATGTATATGATCTTGTACGGGTTCATGTACAAGTACTTGTACATATGAACACGTTCATGTTCTTGTACATTTTCTTTTACACATTATTTTTAAATTGTAAAAATTATAAACATTAAAGGCTGCGCAGTAGTTTTTATAAGCCTTTAGAGCTGCGCAATAGTTTTTAGCTTACCTAAAGTGAAGAGTCTTAACGATTATAAGTTATTAAAATGACAATTTAAAAAAAAAATTATTTATAAATTTACTTATTCCAATTTTTTAAAAAAAAATTTATTTATAAATTTACTTGTACAAGAACATGAACGTGTTCATATGTACAAGTACTTGTACATGAACGCGTACAAGATCATATACATTTTCTTGTACTAGTTTCTTTTCTTGTACAAGTTCCAATACAAGAACTTGTTTCAAATCCGTATACAAGAAATTGTACATTTTCTTGTACAAGTTCAGCTGCTGAACGTGTGCATTTTCTTGTACAAGATCTTATACAGGGATTTTCAGTAGGGATTTTTCGGTGCTGTGTGGGAGTGATATATAACAAATGTTATAGTGTAGCTATGTAAGTAATATGTAATAAAAAAGTAACTGGGTTCTGTAATTTAGTTCCAAACCCTGTAAAAAAAAAGTATTGGGAGGTACGGGATTCCGTATTGCAAGTGCCAACCTGCCAATGCGGTATTCGCGAATTACCGCATTGGGTGTCGTGGTGAATACGGAAATCAAGGGGTCCCAATGCGGTGCGAGTTTTAAGCTTTAAAAAAACGAAAATACGTGACAGGAGGAAATAATTAGTGTCAGTGGAGAAATATGCGAGTTAAAGGAATGAGAAAATAATAATAGTGAGTGTAAAAATGAAACTTTAAGAAAAAAAGGTAAGTTGAACTGTCAAATATGGGCCCAATGCGGCATAGGCTGATTTCAATGCGCCACAGCAAAAGCAACTTTGACTGGTTTGAATGGCGTGAAATAGGTAAACAAACATTTTCTAACACATTTGTCTCGGTACACAGACACTTTTCACTAAATCTGCCAACGTACAATTGGTAAGCATCTTCTAAATTACAATAATCGAAAATATTGTTTAGATTCATGCAGAAACGTGGTTATAAAATAAAAAATTGGAAAGTAATGTAATGCAAATCATATGTCAGCTGGGCCACTGTGTTCGCTCGATTCGCTCTGCTTGCTTCTGCCCTCTACTGGCGACTTGCACTATGTACCGATTGTGTACCGCATTGAAAGCAGCCTACGCCGCATTCGACTCATATTTGACAGTTCAACTTACCTTTTTTTCTTAAAATTTCATTTTTACACTCACTATTATTATTTTCTCATTCCTTTAACTCGCATATTTCTGCACTGACACTAATTATTTCCTCCTGTCACGTATTTTCGTTTTTTTTAAAGCTTAAAACTTGCACCGCATTGGGACCCCTTGATTTCCGTATTCACCACGACACCCAATGCGGTATTTCGCGAATACCGCATTGGCAGGTTGGCACTTGCAATACGGAATCCCGTACCTCCCAATACTTTTTTTTACAGGGAAAGCATTACATAATGGTGCTGTAACAGTGTGTTGCAACGGTTATACAGTAGAACCCCCGTTATCGTCAGTTAAGCGAACATAACCCCGGTTATGATTGACCCAGTCAGAAATGAAAGATCTAATCAACTGGCACTGGTACAATATTAGATTATTTCCTGCAAAATTTTAACCAAACAGAGTTTAGTTCGGTTTTGGGGCGCCGAAATGTCGAATGTCGAATATTTGATATTCAAACTAGGCGACTGAAATGTCGAATTTTAGAATTCGACATTTTAGCGTTCCAAAACCGAACACAACTCGGTTCGGTTAGAATTTTATAGTAACTCGGATGTCGAATATTCGACATTCGGACTGGGCTAGTACGAATGTCGAAAAACCGACATTCGAACTAAGCTAACTCGAATGTCGAATATTCGACATTCGAACTAGGAGAAAAAATTCGAACAGTTCGGTTCGAATTATTTTGCACAGTTCTAATTTCTAGACCAAATCTAGACCTAGACCTCCTCTCAACTCCTTAGACGTCAGTTAGACCTTTTATTTTTCACTCGGGAGGTCTCGGCTATCCGAGGTCACGTCAGAAAATGCTAGTCCGCATAATCCTAGTTGTCCCTCAAGCCTAGTCCGCGTTATCCGAATTTTGTCGATGAGTTTATTCGATATATCAGTAAAGCTATCGAAAATTATTGTGTTGAGACCTACACAGAAATACAAAAAGCTTTACCTTTTTTCCTGTCTGCTTCTTGTTCATATTTGTTTTTGTTTGTAGCATAAAATTTTTAATTCAAGTCATTCAAGTTTATATTAGTATAATATGTCTACTATTAAAACGCAAGAAAGTTTTGATAACGATTAAAGAAAAATGTTAAGCTTTAAAACGTATAGACAAAGGTGAAACACTAAAAAAATTGCAGCAGAATATGGTGTAGGAGAAGTCACTGTGATCGTCTAAACCTAGAGCATTCAAAAATATTTCAAAATCTGCAATGCCAGTTTACTGTAAGAATCAAAAAAGTGCGTGGATGAATGGAGAACTTTTTAAAGCATGGTTTCATGATGAATTCGTACCCAAGGTAGAAAAAATTTGAAGAAAATGAAATTTCCAAGAAAAGCCATTTTGTTTCTGGATAATACTCCATCACATCCGAATGAGGATCAGCTGTGTAGTGGAGATATTAAACTTTTTTTTCCGCTAAACGTCACTTTATTGATTCATCCTATGGACCAAGGTGTGCTAGAAAATTTTAAACGCAACTACTACAACATTTTTTGAAATTATTATTAGAAGCAATAGAATAAGGTGAAGACCTTGTAAACCATTTGAAAAAATTGTTAAAGATGTTATATTTTGGGCTGCTCAATCTTGGGAAGAAGTGAAATATATAACTTTGAAAAGGTCATGGCGGAAATTAATCGATTCTTTTGATAACAAGGATTTATCTGAGGCAAAACCTAGTGAGCCTTTACTTAAAATGATAAGGACCTTGCCATCAATTGAAGAAGTAACAGAAAACGATTTGGTAGAATGGATTCAAGGTCCGGTCCACATCAGCTCGGATAAACGGGGTTCTACTGTATTAACGTAAAATTAAAGCAAAGTGCAACACTTTCTGAATTTATTATAATAATTTTAACTGCATTATATATTTTGTAACAAATATCTAGTCTGGTCACATATAAGGCATTTTACGTAAAATGTTGTTCTATCAAGTAGAAATGTGACCCAGAAAACATTTTTGACTTTTTGGAAAATTTGGAGGGGGGTCAATTTCACCAATTTTGCTAACACCGGTTACACTGAAAGAAATGAGAGCTGTATGTTAGAAATTTGGTTATGTTTATGAATTTTTGTCAAGTTTTGAGAAACTGTTAAATTTCTCTTATTTTGATTCATGTACAATAAAAGTATATAGCTATATATAGATTTGTATGAATGTGTTTATACAGATACGTATGAAAATACCCAAGGGAGCATCCATAAATAACGTTACACGATTAGGGGAGGGGTGGTGGTTGAAAAATGCAACTGATTGCAACAAGGGGGAGGTGGGTGATTTTGAAATGTAACGTTGCAAAATGTTTCTTAACATTATCAGAGTTAATTTTAATAAATAATAATTATATGAGCAATAAGAAAAATTACTTCATTAATCCAGAAAAATAATATAATTCTTATTTTTAGGGCTATAAGTCATTTTTGCAACGTTATATTTAGGGGGGGTGTTGGTAATTTGAAACTAAATGCAACGAAGGGGGGGGGGGTCAAAAACTCGAAAATCAGTGTAACGTTATTTATGGATGATCCCCAAATTGTACGATTAGTCAGTTGAGAGTCAAGTCTCTCAATATAAACACCTCGTGTAACCACTCTGTAATCTCCTCATTTGCATCATAGAATAAATTACTTTGATTAGAATAAAGTCTTATTTATTACATTCTACAGAAACCAAATGTTGATTTAACTCAATAGTTAGGTTAAATGAGAAATTTAAAAATGAGGAACACTTAACCTATAATTTGTAATATATGTATGTCAGAATCACACGCACCTCTTTTGTGAGCGAACAAAACTAATGTCAAATCTGGTTAAGAGGTTAGTGAGCTTTAGAAATTTTCATCTAGTTCTAATGGTATGGTTGAAATACCCTAACTGTTAGGCTGTTTCTATTCCAGCAATACTATATGGGTAATATAACCTAAGTTATGCCTGTAGGGGTGAGTGGGGCAAGACGGGGTACTTAAGGTTTAAAGCGCAAAAAAACGAAAATTATCGAATATATACTTTATTATTATTTTTAATTATCATCTTTGGGAATCAGTCTTTCGTAAAAAAGGCGTACAAAGGCCATCTGTTTCTTAAAAAAGCTTATAATTAATAATATTGAAAAAATTGCAAATCTCCCCATCTGACCCCACCGGCGGGTAAGATGGGATACTAAAAAAAAAACCTATTTCTGTCGACAAATTTTACAAGTAAAGGCTGCATTTTTATCTTTGACATCGACACCAGCACAACTGCTCAAAGCCCATTGGCCACAGACAGAACAAACAGCCCAGCCTTCATTTGAGTCTAAATAATAACCATTACAATTTATAGAGACAAGGTGTATTTTCCACTTTACCATCGCTAATTGATGATTTAACCTGACAAACTTTTTTCTTTTTGGCCACTTTTATTTTATTCAGTCTTGATTTAAGTAGTTTTCTTAACTTCTCTTATTTCTCTTTTCTTTTGCTTAATTTGTGTACCCCGTCTTGCCCCACTCTCTCCTACCCCATCTTGCCCCCATCTACGAAATAGAAAAAAAGGTTAATTACTACAATTTACGATTCAAAAAAAACATATGCTTCCCTTCTTCTGTAACCCTTGCCAGTTAGAAAAAAAATGTATACAGTTCATTACTGTTATTATTAAATAATAAACGCCTTCTAAAAAAAATGAAAAAATGACAAAAAAATCGTCGAAAACAGTTTTTTTAGTAAAACAGATAAAAGATTTGTTCTCATGGCTTTTAGGTTTTGTAAACAAGAAACTATCGTCTCGGTGCAGTATTATGTAAAATATAATCGCAATTGGTTAATTCGTTTGTTAAATAGGGCCGGTACCCCGTCTTGCCCCACTCTCCCCTACCTTCCATATTTTTCTTTCAGTGTACTTTTTGAATTTTATCTGAACATACTTGTAATGGGAAAAATTTTATAGAATATGTTTCTGAAAAGTTTTTTCGTCCTCTTTCTAATGGTTAATTTTATTTTTTAATATTTTAAAAATTGACTCTAATTTTTTATGATTAATATTTCATTTTTAATTTCCCAAAAGTCGGTCCGTTTTATTTGAAAATAAATTATTGCAAACGAAAGCTGAGGTTTTTTCCTATCGGCATGTAAATTTTCAGAATGCACTTTTTTTGTTTTTGAGTTATTAAACAAAAAATAAATGTCAGAAACATATTTTACAAAAATTTTCCCATTACAAGTATGTTCAGAAAAAGTTTAAAAAGTAGCCGTTGTTAGCAAAATTGGTAAAACTGACCCCTCTCCACCCCCTCTAAATTTTCCAAAAAGTCAAAAATGTTTTCTGCACGGAAAAAAATTAATCTCTAAACTTGAAATAATATTAATTTGAAGTCCAATGAAATATAAGTGTATCTAAATTAAACATTATAGTCACAATTACTGTGATAAGTTGTGTTTGATTCTGTCAAACTTTATACCAGAAAACGCCATAAATTCACATCTCTGATTTAGAGATTTGTTAATTTCACAACTTTTTTTTATATGAATTAGGTACATTGTGTTTTAAGTTAATCAGTGACAAAAAAGATTTAAACCATTTTAATTAATTAAGTATTAATTTTATTTTCAAATATCAAAATAAAAGCGAAGGTCTGTGAAGGAAGGTCTGTGAAATTTTAAGGTTACAATTGTCGCCCGACAAAATACGGCACTGACTGATTTAAATGACGTGAAATAGGTAAATAAACATTTTTCAACCACTTTTTCTCTAAACACAGACACTTTTTACAAAATAGGCCAACATACAACGGGTAAGAATCTTCTTAATAACCTAAATTCAAAAAATTGTTTAAATTCATGCAGAAACGCGGTTGTCAAGCGGTTGTAAAATGTAAAATTGGAAATGATTGGAAAGTAATGTAATGACAGACAACAAGAAGCGGATTACTGCCAGTCGCCAGAAGAGGGCAGAAGCATGCAGAGAGCACAATGGTCCAGCTGTTATATTCTTAGCATTACATCACTTTCCAATTTTACATTTTACAACCGCGTTTCTGCATGAATTTAAACCATCTTTTGAATTTAGGTAATTAAGAAGATTCTTACTCGTTGTATGTTGGCCTATTTTGTAAAAAGTGGCTGTGTTTAGAGAAAAAGTGGTTGAAAAATGTTTATTTACCTATTTCACGTCATTTAAATCAGTCAGTGTCGTATTTTGTCGGGCGATAATTGTAACCTACAAATTTTACAGACCTTCCAACGCCGTTAAAACAAAAAAATGAAATAAAAATATAAAATTCGTATTGTGTTTTAAAAATATCCAACTACTTTTTTATACTTGTCAATGTATAGTTCATACAGGGAAAACAATATAAATATTTTGTGAATAATTCTCACTCTAAATTGTGATAAATTATAAATTCTTATTACATCGAGTTATTACAAAAATAAGAATTATATAAATATACGACTAAAATTTTTAATATTGTTTATTCAAATAATATATTAGATTTGAATTTATTCAAGTAAGTTGATAGTTTAGAACATATGTTCCATATGTCATAAAATTTGAGATTCCTAATATCATTTTTAGGCATAAGAAATACGTGTTCTTCACAATACTAATATTCGGATTAGATATAATACCAAATTTCAGTTTTAGTGATCTGCTTACATCTTACGTCCGATTCCAGTGATAGTTTATGCCTAAATCTCAGATTTAATCTCTAATTTAGAGATTAATTTTTTTCCGTGTGGGTCACATTTCTACTTGATAGAACAACATTTCACGTAAAATGCCTCATATGTAACCAGACTAGATCTTTGTTACAAAATATATAATGCAATTAAAATTATTATAATAAATTCAGAAAGTGTTGCACATTGCTTTAATGTTACGTTAATAGAGAAGAACCCCGGTTATCCGAGCTAATGTGGACCGGACCTATCTCGGATTAAGAGAATATACTCCGATAATACGGACTATTCTATTAACACTATAATTTAACACTTGCAGTTTTTAAATAAGTCTTTTCTACATAAGAGAAAATGATTTATTTTAAATTAGCTAATAATTTAAATAATCTATTAAAATAACACATTTTTTAAAGTGAAGTATTTATTAACTAATTGTGTAAACATATACATATTTATAACACTTTTTCATTGAATAAAAAATATTATAAGTACAATAACACAATAAAATAAACATCATTTTTTAAAACTATTCTTTGGCGATTCCTTTAAATAAATTTTTTTAAAAATAACCTTCTTTTATAATGAAAAAATTAATATTTAGAACCTTCTTAAACATTAAGTAGCAAAATATAGGAATAGGCACTTAGTAATAATATATCATCAATAGAATTGTAATTATTGACTTAAAAAGCTAATCATACTGGTTTTCTTCAATCAAGAAGAACATCGATTTTTCGCTGCAATATCACGCCACTTTTTGACGTGAAACACATCTGCAGGTGTGGCTTCATTTTGCTGCTGTACATATGCCAAAGCTTGATAGAACAACAAATTCCCCGAGTTTCAATTTTTTTTAAGTAGTTGAAATTTCAACTTATGACATTTCACGTAAAATTGCACATATTTGTTATACAATGGTGTTATAAGAATTACAAAAAGAGATATTATCGTATATCATTGTTACATAATTGTACTAAATTAGTTGTATAAGAGTACTCATGTATTTGTTACAGCGATCAACGCTGACATTTCTCTAATCATGCTTGTAACATACTACAAACTTGTGACAGAACATGTTACATATTGTTACATAACAAGTATATAATCATTACATAATCGTATCAACTGGGACGTGAAAGACAAAATTCTATAAATATATATTGACGGATTTACCTCAATCTTGGTATCCAGAAATCTTTAGGGTTGCTAATTACGAATTTATAGCCGTAAAAGCGCCTTTGAGATCAAGAGCAAGCGTCGCCGTACCCTTCTTCTTGTGGAACCCTGTCATTATGTCTGTCGCCAAGACTGGCGTGCAATCGAGAACGGAACGGCTTCTCCTAAAGCCAAATTGGTAAGCTGGTATTAATCTCATTCTTTCCAGGAAATGTTCGAGCCGACGCTGATCCAATCTCTCCATCAGTTTGCCTGCGTTTGGAGGCTTGCGTTTTATTGTGGTCAATTCTCTTAATATAGGTAAGAGCAAAACAAATTCGATTCAAACCAAACTTAAGTTAAACTAATATCTAAAGAAAAACAATAAATAATTGATAACAAGATAATTCTAATATTTAAGAGTTAAATCAGGAACTGATTTAAATCAAACTCAATGTAACAAATAAAAGTAAAGAAAAAGAAAGAAAAAAAAGAAAAAACTAATAACTAAAAAACAATAAGACTATAATAGATATTATTTTAATTGTAGTTCAATCAAGACTGATATGAACTGAACCCAACTAACCAGCTAAACGCATTACTGAGAGCAAAAATCTATTATAACAATCTCTTTATCTTTATACAATTATTAATCAATCTAAAATTACATTTACAGGTAATTAGACCTATTTTAATAATTTCCCCCAAATTGAATAAATGAGGGCTACTATAAAGGATATAAATAGAATATAATTAACAATTTATTAAATTAATATTAATGAGTACAAGGCACTAATTGTTACTTATCTAGGCATGTATAAATTATCTTTATTTATACTCAATCTAAAATCCCTAGTCTCTGTTATCCCCCTGTTCTCCATCGTAGGCAGACAACGGGTGTGGAGGCGGTGTCTCATTATTACCAGAGACTTTTTCTTGAGAAGCTTGTTGTTGGTGATCTTTCTTGTCTTCTCTGCTATTTTCCCCTTCATCGATCAGATTATTATCATTTGTCAATTCCCCTTGGCGAAGTAAACCCAAACTTGCTCTAGATGCGGGACCCAGGTCTTCCAAGCTTTGCTCTATAATCTCCTCTTCACTCAATGAGAGATCTTGCATGTAACTATCACTCAGTGCTTTATCCTGATTCTGTTTATTAGTTTCCGTATTATGCTCTGAATCTGATTTCTGTAAATGATCCGAAGAATTACACAACCTTGGATTAACCCATCCTCTTTCAGCCAGTTTGTTGCGAGTATCTACTCTGCCGTACTTGGTAAAAACTTGGTTAAGTCACTTTTTTGTGAAAAATGAGTTTTTTATATCAATGGATTCGTAAAAAAAACTGCATCTACTTATGTTATTAAAAAATTTTATTTTAATTATTTATTGCAAAAAATAATTATTAAAAATCTGCGAAAATCGAGAAAATAAGGAAATACTTGTGAAAAAGTATAGTAACTCGAGTTACGTAGTGTAAAAATCGTAGAAGGCAATGAGCTCGAGCATAAGATAAGAAACAAAAACTTAGTCAAGTCGACATAATATTTCTGCTATCAAAAACATAGTGAATACTCAGCCTTCGTTTCGAAGCAAAAACCTTAAGTCGAGTTAACTGAGTTCTTATTTCGAAAAGTGGCATGAGCCAGACACTGTGTTTCGAAAGCAGACTCCTTAAGTCATAAGATTCCACCACGTGTGGAGTTAACTGAGTTCTTGCTTCTGATCGGCGGCCTGAACTCGACTACCTTTTCGCTGAGCACTCCTTAAGTCAATTTAACTAAGTTTTGCTTTTAAAAATAACACTTAAGTCCATTATTTAATATAATTTGTTTAAATAATTAATTTTTGACTGCAGAATTAAAAAGAACTCTATCAATTTACCTAGGAAGTAAAGTTAAATTAAATAATTTTTTATACTATATTAGGTTTATTAATACAAACAGTTTTTTGTCATTTTCTCGGTTTCACTAAAATATGATTTAACTAAGTTTTTACCAAGTACGGCAGTACTTCCGATATGTTATTTAAATATTTCTCCTTCATCACCTTAAATTCGTACTTATAAACCAGACAATCTCTCGATTAAGCCTTATGGTCCCCTGCGCAGTTAAAACATTTACTAGTTGATCGAGGGTCATTACAACCTTTGGTGAGATGTTTACCTGCGCAATGCTCACAGTTAGGTACCGAGGATCTACATTGTTCGTTAACGTGACCAAAATGCTGGCATATGAAGCATCTCTTGGGTATCGGGATGGAAGGCGTTATGAAAATTCTTACACGCCAAACAAAGATATATCTTGGAACATATAGTGTTCTGAATACGAGATCAACAATGTCTGAGGGTTGTCTATCCAACCTGTCTATTCTCTTATAAGCTGAAACTATTAGTCCTTTTTGCTCCTTATCTAAGTTCTCCATAACTTCAGTTACCGAATGTTCCGGTAATATCCGTATGAATCCTTACTTATAGAGCATGTACTCCGGAATAAACGTTTTGTATCCTTTTTCAAGTAATACCTCAGAAGAGAGTAGAAGGTTTGCATCGTCACTATTCTGGTACCATATCTTTATTTGGTTTCGTCCACTCGTGTATATCCTCCTGCTTCCATGAATTATCTGGGCAATTAGTTTCCCTACCGCTATGGGGTCATATCTTCCTAAATTCCTGTTTGGAGGATCGTTACTTTCGTTGATGTTCTCTTTGTATCCCGTCTGAACTTGTGCTTGAAAAATTCCGACTTTTTCCAATAATAATATTATTGTTATTATTACGTGTGTTGGATCCTTGTGCATGGGTAGGAGTAGAATTTTTTCTTTTCTTTCTATCTCTACTTGAAGGTGAAGAAATATTTTTACTGGATTCTGGTGACCCTGAGTGATCTCTTTTATTATTTTTATTATCTCGTAAAAGATTCCCTTCTGCCATCCCCGTTTTATCTTGTAATTTACCTTGTAGTTTTAATTTTTTCAGCCAGCGTTGAAGTCACTTCTCTGAGTCTATCTGAAAAAGACTTTAGTGACGACGTTTACATGACCGAGCCCGGCCTCGAAAAAGATGTATCTGTGTTTTGACATTGTTGTGATGTTGGCCTGCTGTAGCCTCCTCCTCTCGAAATGTAATTGGCGTTACTGAGGTTAAGCTGTTGCGAATCTCGTTGATTATCTTTCGATAACTGCTCCATAGTCCTCTTGCTAACTTCTTTATTGTTGGCGTTCATCTTGGGGTTTTGTGATAATTTAAGGTCAGCGCAGAATAGATCTGTAACCGGAACCGCAATCGTAAGCGTAACCGTAAGAATGAGTTAAAGAAGGATAGGTATATTGTTTATCCTTCTCTAACTCATTCTTACGCTTACGGTTACGATTGCGGTTCCGGTTACAGATCTATTCTGCGTTGGCCTTTAACTTAATACCTTTCTATGTAAAGTGCCTTGCTGAAAAATAATTATGCAGTAAACATACTAATTTAATCTAGGAATACTTCATAAACTAAACTTTTTACTTAATTCTAATTTTAATTTAAGGATATAATTACTTGTTAATTAAAGCTTACTCATAAATGTTTAATGTAGCTTCTGTAGATCTCTTCACGGTAGTAATCACTAGTTAGCCAAAATACTTATAGATTTAGGCGGGGATTTTTTTTTATGAGTGAATAAGATGACCTATGGTCCCGGACATAACACAATTTTTAAGCAATTATTATTGAAATTTTTCAGATAGAACATTGGAAACCCTTGTTTTAAGTTATGAAATTGAAGCAAAAATGTCCCCAGAGGAAACTAATGCAGGCAGAAAGATATCAATTTCGAATATTTTGATATATTATAATACCATTCAGGTGTCTAAATAATTATTAAGCCGACATCTAATTTGATCGTATTAAAACTTTCTTTCGCAACACTTTTGAATTTCAAGACCAAAATTAACGTGTCTCTATGAAATAAATTCTTTGTGCAATCCAACCAAAATAGTACATGTGGAAAAACTAAAATAAAATGAAATTAATATTCCAGCCTAGCAAAAACCACTCGAGATACAGACAACTCAAGTACAAAAAGTAAAATAAACCCAAAGAAACAAGGAAGGTTAAGAAAGGTAAATAGACAGGTCTTACTTGTATACAGGAGCTAGTCCGCTTATGTTTATGTTTATATTAGGCTTAGCTGTTGATCCATTGCTTGCTAATCAGAGTATATACTTTCCTATCTTATTTATGCCCCAATAAAATTAATAAGATAATTATTACCTCCAAATATTCTTTCGAGATTGGAGTATTTTTAGTAACTATTTATTAATGCATTTTTCAGCAGGATTTTGTTTCTCACTTTAGTATTGTATTGTCACTTTAGGAAATTACACTTGTAGTATAGTATCTCATAAATTGACGATTATGGTAGTTTATATATGGGGCAAAATTCCTCAATTGTCCTAACTTAAAATCGAAAGTCTTCAAATCGGGCTGATTTTTGCACAAACTTTAATACTATGGGAGAGAACTTTACCCATAAAATATTAAGATATTTTTTTAAAAATTTTAGGGGGGAGAGGGGGTTAAAGTTTTTGGTAACGTGTGGACAGTGGATTCTTTTAGCTAATATAGCTAAAATACAGTAGAGTGGACAAAATTTTGACCTATATGTTTTCGAAAGGTTTTTTCCTCCTCTTTCGAATGGTGTAAAAAATTTTTTTTTTAATTAACAATTTAACTAATTTTTTTCAAAATTAAAAATATTTTTCACTTTTTTTTAAAAAACGGCATTTTTTTTTCTCTTTTTTTTGCTTTAAAATAAAGCTTAATATGTGTACTTTCCATAACTGATTCTGAAAAAATGACGTTTTTTTTGTTTCCGAATTATTAATTAATTAATTAATAAAAATCAGTAAAAAATTACTAAAAAATGAAATATTTTTTAAGCAAGTAAACTTTTCTGAATTATGAGATTATCATCGTAAAGCTTACCTAATTCCGCATCCAACAAGTATAATTACACCTATTTTTACAAATAATTGTTAAATAAATAAATAATTGAAAATTTATTTATTAATTTTTTGAAATTGTTTATAAAAAATAGTTAAAAATAAACTTGGTGGGTGCGGAAGTTGGTAAGCTTTACGTTTGCAAGCGCAAAATTAAGAAAAGTTTATTTCTTTGAAAAATAATAATTTTTTAAAATAATTTTTATTAATTAATTAATAAATAATACGAAAAGAAAAATGTCATTTTTTCCTAATCGGGTATTAAAAGTACACATATTAAGCTTTGCTTGAAATAAGAATAAAAATAAAAAATGTCATTTTTCCAGAAATGAATAAATAAATAATCAATTATTTATTTATTTAACAATTATTTATAAAAAACAGTTTAGTTTATGCTTGCTGGGTGCGGAATTTTGTAAGCTTTACGATGATAAGCTCATAATTAAGAAAAGTTTATTTGCTTGAAAAATATTTAATTTTTTAGTAATTTCTTACTATTATTAATTAGTTAATTAATTATTCGAAACACAAAAGAAAACGGCACTTTTTCCTAATCGAGTATTGAAAGTACACATATTGAGCTTTATTTTAAAGCAAGAAAGAAGAAAAAAATGTCCTTTTTTCAAAAAATTAATAAATAAATTTTCAATTATTTATTTATTTAACAATTATTTGTAAAAATAGGTGTAATTATACTTGTTGGATGCGGAATTAGGTAAGCTTTACGATGATAATCTCATAATTCAGAAAAGTTTACTTGCTTAAAAAATATTTTATTTTTTAGTAATTTTTTACTGATTTTTATTAATTAATTAATTAATAATTCGAAAACCAAAAAAAACGTCATTTTTTTAGAATCAGTTATGGAAAGTACACATATTAAGCTTTATTTTAAAGCAAAAAAAAAGAGAAAAAAAATGCCGTTTTTTAAAAAAAAGTGAAAAATATTTTTAATTTTGAAAAAAATTAGTTGAATTGTTAATTAAAAAAAAAAAATTTTACACCATTCGAAAGAGGAGGAAAAAACCTTTCGAAAACATATAGGTCAAAATTTTGTCCACTCTACTGTTTTTTAGCTATATTAGCTAAAAGAATCTACTGTCCACACGTTACCAAAAACTTTAACCCCCTCTCCCCCCTACAATTTTTAATAAAATATCTTAATATTTTATGGGTAAAGTTCTCTCCCAAAGTATTAAAGTTTGTGCAAAAATCAGCTT
This sequence comes from Leptopilina heterotoma, assembly GCF_015476425.1. Taxonomy (NCBI): domain Eukaryota; kingdom Metazoa; phylum Arthropoda; class Insecta; order Hymenoptera; family Figitidae; genus Leptopilina; species Leptopilina heterotoma. The sequence goes on along the minus strand of NW_025111131.1, from coordinate 3,209,471 downwards.
GATTTGAAGACTTTCGATTTTAAGTTAGGACAATTGAGGAATTTTGCCCCATATATTAACCATATTTCGATTTCTCACAGATCTATTCACTCTTTAAATCTTTCTTTAAATATTTAACGCATTCAAAAATTTTCATCAATTAAAATTAGAGGCATGCGCACTTGCGCATGCCAGGTGAGAGTGCCTGGCAGATCTGCTTCGCACTTGGAACAAAATTTTTATTTGTGTTTCTTTGAGAGTCGAATTCCTCTTCAATTTTAATTCTCAAAGTCTCTAGAGATGTCAAATCATCACGCGAGGAAATCGCACAACGAAAGTTTTCATAGCTTTCAGGCAAACTGCGAAGAAGCATTGCCGCGAGTAAATCTTTGTTAATTTTAACGTCCGGTTCTGACAATCTATCTACGGTATCGAAAAGGATCTGGAATATTCCCGAACATCGTCTTCTTTACTCATTTTTAAAGACATCAACTGATTTAATAACGCCGCTTTTCTTATAGGACCCTTGGAATGGTAAATACCCTGGAGTTTAGTCCAAATTTCTCTTGTGGTGGTGCTATTCTTTATCTGCAATATCTCGGAAGGACTCATCGCCAAAATAATATCAGATTGAGCCTTCAAATCTGCCTCCACCCATCGTTCCGCTGCTTGCTGTGATGCTGCCTCTCCTTCCGTAATCTCAGGTTTCATATTAGTCCCATCTGCATAACCCCACGAACTATTTTTAATTAAAATCACTCGCATTTTGATTCGCCCGGCCTCGTAATTATCCTTGTTTAACACTTCGAACTTTACACCGCCGCGTTCATCTTTCGACTACGTTTTTATAAAACAACACTAACCTCAAAAACAAAGATTTCACAAAGATTTGACTCCACATTTGTTTTTACATCGCCCCTGGGTCCATAACCTGTTAAGGGAAATAAACGGCATTCGCGATATAAGAAATAAACTAAATTACAAGGAGAATAAAGATTGATTGTGAAAGATCGAATTAATTAAATATGAACACATGAAAAGCTATAGAAACACAGGTCCGCACTGTATGTTGCCTCGCGAACACATGTGACCAAGATTAGACCGAAACGTGTGGCTAATTAAACAGGTGGAAGAAAAATCTAATGACAATCTTCCAATACCAGCAAAGGACTTAAACAACCAGTGTCGAATAATTACAATAGAAAAAGCACAAGAATGCCCATGAAGCCAGTGAAGAATTATGAAAGATTTTGTGATGCAGCTAATGTTTTATTTTAACTAAGTATTGAATTACTTATAGTGCAATAGGGCTGCAAGGCTTTTTTACTAAGAAACTATATAAAGTGTTGAAAACGGAAAAGACTGAAAATAAGTATTTTTTGTTTAATTAATACAGCCAAAGTACAAAGAAGTAGTCAGTATTAATATTTCTAATTGTTTCTATTTGTATTTAAGAAAAACGAACTATACTTAATCTTAATAATTGCTAGGTCGGAATACGAATGCAAAAACAATGTAAGTATCACAAAGGGATTGCTAGAGAAAGTAGGTTTTGAAATCAATAATGAAAAAAGTGCTCTGATGTCCACACAAAACTGTATGTTCTAAGGTTTTTTCTATTAAACAGCGTATCGTTCTCAGTGGGACATCAACAAGAAAAGAAACCGTCTTTTGAACCCCTTGCAAAACATTTTTGTAAAAAGAAATCTTTGAAAAAGAGAGACCTTGCAAGGCTTTCAGGCACCTTAATTGCAGCGTGTCCAGCAATTTCCTTTGGCTGGCTATACACGAAACGATTAGAGAGCAAAAAGTTCCTTGCACAAAAAGATCTAACAATGATTTCAACAAAAAAATGACCGTCACCGATGACGTTACTGACGACATAAAATTGTGGATAAAAACGGTGAAATCAGCAAGTAACCCAATCTGAACAAATTCCTATCAAAAAGTAATCTTTTCGGATGCATCTCTGTCAGGTTTTGACAGTTTCTCTGAAGGAAAAAAAGCCTATGGCTGGTGGGATGAAGAAGAAAAAAAGACCACATAAATTACCTGGAGTTAATAGCAGCATTTTATGAAATTAAATGTCACGCTAAAGAATGCGTCGACTGCTCAGGCCTGTTGAGAATAAACAACACTGCGCCGATATAGTACATACATCAATAGAATAAGGGGATTCAATTTCTTAAACTAATAGAAATCACTAGGTCTATATGGAAATGGTGCGAAGATCGTAGGCTGTGGATTCGTGCTTCTTATATAGAATCAAAACAAAACAAGGAAGCAGATGAACAATCGAGAATCGCACTGTCAGACACTGAGATTGTGAATTAGCGGATTGGGCTTTCGAGGTCATTGTCAAAAGATTTCTAATTTGATTTGATTTATAAAAAAACGTGTCACGCAGCTACTACCAAAGTAGATTATTAGATGGATAAAAATCGTGCTGAATGAAAGCGGAATAATTACGGAAATCTTTTCCACACACAGCACCAGACATGCTGCGACCTCAGCAGCAGCGCGCAAAGGAGTCAACATAGAAACCATCCGTATAAGGCAGCAGTATTTTTATTAGTAGCACTGATGGCATACAGTCGTGTATTTTACTCGTTGTACAATTTTTCAATTTATGTGAATTGTGAGTTAGTTATTAATCTAAAAGTGTTTTTGAATTTTTGTTATGGTTTAGTAAAGCATTGGATTCGTTATAAAATCTTTCAAAAAAACAGTATGACAAGTTGAAAAAAGAGAGTGAACATTATGTTTGTTATAAATGTAAGTGTACACCAAAAGTGCCACCTCTCAGCGAGAAGGTAATACTTATGAGTCAAGGAGTAGATTGAGAGAGGGATCTGATGATAATAATGATGTACAGTTGACATCTGCTACGACTGTATCGCTTGCTTTCTTAGATGCTATTCGGCTTGCAGTTGCTCAGAGACAGAAAGCATCTGGAGATGAATTACAAGCAAAGATGGATGATACGGATGTTTAAAACTTTTGAAGCATTTATATTTATAGGGAAGAATAGGGAAGATAGTTCTGTATATATATTAAAAGAGGAAAAGTGAATAATGAACTAGTGAGTGGCATATAGAACTTTGACTAATAGAAAAACTAATACTTTATATAAACTATTATTAACTGCAAGATACAATATTTTCTTTAAAGAATTGTGTGTGTAAAGTGGTGATTAATGAAATTTTCAGTGAGGCACATTCTACGAGAAAGGCAGAAAGTTTTTAGCAGTACAAATGTCAAACATGAATACCATCAATAAAGAACACCCCGATTCGAATATGAATCAACACCATAAAGAAATTCAACGAGATTTACAACAGTCAACTGCGAGTAATTCTAACTATGGACCAAGAGGGAGAGGATATAGCAGACCAGCCTCACAATTATCTCAACACATGGATACATCATTTTCAAGGCCAGGATCAGCTATGTCGAGCTCATCAATCATGTCTCCGTCAGAGAGACTCAGGGAAGTGACAGCTAAATTAGCTGAAAAACTACACGATGAAGGCAAAAACATAAATCAAACATGGACGGAAGAAGAGTTTTTACAACAAAAGATTAATAATAAAAGAGTCTGTTCCAGTTCACTAGAGAATATCAGAGTCATATTCGGATCATTCAACGAAAGATCGGACAAGAACGCAAGAGGGTGACAAGAGACAACCTTTTGCTGGACCACCTCTTCTAGCACATACTCAGTCAGCGTCGAATATTCACAGTATGGCCCAAGATACAAGGAACTCTGCAGCTGAATGGACTGCAGAACAAGATCTAGAAAAGGTGATCGTACAATATGACGAATGAAATGACCCGCCATATTTAGTCCTGATGGAATCCTTAATCGCAAAAAGAAACATTGGAAGATATGACCCTATTGCTGTAGGGAAGCTGATAGCACAGGTTATATAGAGAAGCAGGAAAATTTTCACAAGTGGTCGTAACCAGATAAAAATTTGTTGCTAGAATAAAGAAGATGCAAATCTTTTGCTTTCTTTGGATATATTAATGGAAAGGGGATACAGAATGTTCATTCCGGAATCAATATTGTATAAAAAGGGCTTTATCAAGATACTTCCGGAACATTCTGTCTCGGAAGTAATGGAAAACTTAGATGAGGATTTTCAGATATTGTGAACTTAGCTTTTAGGACAATTTTTGTTCCTAGATTCATCTTTGCGTGGAGTGTGAGGATTTTTATAACTCCATCCATCCCGATTCCGAAAAGATGTTCTTTTATGGCAGCATTTTGGACATGTAAACGAACAATGTTGAGCATCTACGCCCAACTGTGAACACTGTGCTAGCAAGCACCTCTCGACAGAATGTAATGATCAACGATCATCTAATAAATGTTTTAACTGCTCGAGAGATCATAAGGCCTCATCAACAGAATGTCCGGTCTACAAATTTGAATTTGAGGTGATGAAAGAAAGATATCTAAATAATATATCTGAGGATGTAGCAAGGAATAAATTATACGAAAAAGGTTGGATAAATCCAACCAAATTATCTATAGAACACACAGCTTATGTCTGTAAAAAAAAGAAATGTGCCTTATAATTTAGTAATGTAAAAAATCATTTATTTTTATTTTTTGTTATTTAGTTTGTTTTCATTAGATTAAACAAAGAAAATATATATATAAAAAAGAAACAAAAAATAAAAAAATGTGCCTTATAATTTGGTATTATTAGAAATCAATTAATTTAATATTAATACTTAATTTGTTTGATATTCTTTTTTGAATTAGATTAGTTTGTATAAAATATAGGTGGGATAAACCAAATTGACTGATATTAAAAGAAACTCAGCTCCGTACTTTAAGAGATTTTGTTAAAGGAATTGCGGGAAAAAAACAAGAGAATCTTATAATTAATTTACTTTTCTGAACAATAATTTGCTGTTTTTTTTGTTTTTGTACTTGATCTGGTGTTGGTCTCTCCTTCCCTCGGGTGCATCTCTGAATGTTGGACGTCGCCCGATTCATTCGGCAGTGATCATCTTCCAGTTTTCATTAACATTTATATCCAGGTAACAGGTGCATGCGAAAGTTTCAACAGGTTAAGATTGGGCAATATTGATTGGATTCAATTCTGTAACCGGAAATTTTCGAGTACCCAAATGTTTCGAATACTCGATACATCGGCCTGGCTCAAAATGAAGGTTTTCTTTCTTATATCAAAATAAAAACACAATTATCGATTTATAAAAGCAAAGAATATATTATCTTATAATTAAAGTCACTCTACATATTTTTGTCAACAATACCAAATATATCTTACAGTTCCGAATTCTGAAAACCTGAGTTACGTAAATAAAAAACAAGCTTAAATTTTAAAACAAAATAAATTTCCCTAATGATAGATAGATAGATAGTATAGATAATTATACATAAATATTAGACGTTTAATTTAAGAAACGTCAATTCCAAAAGTAGACAGCTGTATGTTTTATATTTACTTCAATATAAAATTATATCTGTATTCGTAAGCAGTTTATTTAAATATTTAATAGCTTTAACAAAATTATATACTTTTTATTTATAATGTATTTGACTTAAGGAGGTTGCTTAGATCTCGTGAGGGACAGGCGGTGAAGAGGGATTGCCTATGCTTAATCACAGAAGTTTTTTTCTAATACTAAATCCAAAAATAGATAATCATTTTTTAATAATAACACATTTCTGTAATTAAATCACATTTAGTACAATTGTTTCTTACTATATTGGAAAAACAATTCTTATATTATATTTAATAGTAGTAGAATAGAATTATATATTTTTCTGTTATTCAGTGTTATCACTGTATTGAAATCGCTTAAAAACTGCTGACAGAAATACAAAAGATTATTAAAGTTTTAGTATACTTTTATTAACATTTGTATGATTTTAATCTTAAAATCTCTTGTATACAATACAAAGTTTAACTTAAATTTTCTGAAAAACTATAATATTAATATTTTGCGAAAATATTTGTGGTCGACCACATATTAAATTAAAAAATTCTACAAATGTTGGCAACCTCTTTCGTTTCGTCAAAACAACCTCCTTCAGAAAAATTAATAATTAAAAATGAGACAAACATTTTTACACTAGAAAATTATTCATTTTAAAGAAATAGTCCGACCGTTAAATTACTTTGTAAAATTAAATATTGATAAGTTACTCTAAGGTACGTACAACTTTTTACATTTTATGTATAATGTCATTAATACCATAACAATGTTATGGTAATTTTATGAATGACAATTTTAACAAATTTATTTAATTTCCTTTAAGTAGATAATAATATTTTAAATAGAAACTAAGTTTAAGTAACTGTACTTAATATTCTATTTTTCGAATTACAAAAATAAATAGAGAAATGAAAATTATTTAAATAAAACGAATTTACGAGACATTTTATTTAGTGTACTCAACTCTATTGGATTTATTTACTCTGTTACTTTGTAGGTTACTAGATCCTGTGTGAGGTATGAGACGAATTATGTTTCCAACTGCTTTTGTACGTCCTTCTCTGAACACCATGCGTTGACCTGTTTTCATATATTCTGGATTTTTTATAAATCTAAAATGCACTGAGGCTTTGTCCCCTGTTCTCAAACAATCTTGTGACATTGATAAAATAGATGCTGTTTGCCTTATACTCCCACAATGTACTAAAAAATAAAATATATAAAATAAATATAGAAACAAAATAAATTATTAAATATTTACACTCGGGTCGCAAAGATTTATTACATTTTGACTGATTACTTTAAAATTTTCGCTTAATTAATTTAAAAGTAATCAGTGAAAATGTACAGAAACTCTAAGCAATGAATATTAGTAAAACATTCTAAATACTTATTAATTTAAATATTAGAAATAAATTTACCCATTGCTTGATAACGAGAACTAATTGTAGTTGGGTGATGTAAAATTAATATTTCGCCCTCGAACTCCCAGTAAGCTTGTGGATTTAATGCAGGCGAAACTAAAACCATGCCTTTTCGAATCTGAGACCTTTTAATTTTTTTCAAAGAAAAGCTTGCCGTTTGCCCTCCTCGTACTTCTCTAACAGGCATTCGCTTTCTATGAATACTTTTTATAACAATCTGAATAAAATGTCCCAACGGATCTGGTCCAAGTAACAAAGTATCATTTAGTCGAATAACTCCTCTTAGAGTCGTTCCAGATACCACTGTTCCAACACCCTAGAATAATCATAGTAATAATAGCACTGGTAAGAAAAATTTAAACAGCTGGATAAAATTAAAAAACTTATAAAAAGAGGTAAGAATTACCTACTGTATATTATATAAATCTTAAAGTATTTTATAAAAAATGTAAGATAAATTATCAACCCTTCAAGTCAAAGTGTTAAAAAGTCAAAATTTTTCTAAATAAAACTAAGTGGCGCCTGACTGCCGCGTTGGTGCTAAATAAATTTGATTTGTGACGAATAAGGGAAAATGATTTATTAATCTTTGCATAATTTTTAATTTATCATTAAACAATCGTTATAGTTGATATTCAATATTCCATTTATGTGGACATTTAAACGGTCACAGATTCTTTCACGAACATCGCCACTCAATGTTTCTAACCTCTCTTACTGTACTGTCAAGTTTTAGGTTCAAAACAAGCAGTCCAGCTGGTCGGACGTATCTAATTGCTTTATTCAATGTTTCTTGAAAACTGTATAGTGATGCTAATTGACTACTTTGTGAAGTGCAATGGCTATGTATTATTGATTTTGGATGCCTTCCAATGTCTGAGAATTCCCCTAAGTGACATGCATTGAGGTATTCAATAATAATCATGGAAAATATTGCAACTTTCTCAAAAACATCTGAGAGAATTCCAGAGAAAAATTAGAGAGACTGGATGCAGAACTTTCATCAGAGGCAAAGTGTTATTGGTCAACGGTCGTCACCTTTGCAATAAGGAGATAGAGGATGTGTGTTTTGATCATTGATGAAATGTGAGACTGATAACTGAGGACATCTATATTTAAATTTGTATATTTTCGCATTTTGGTGGACAAGTTCAGAAACAGAATTTTCCTTAGAATGAGTCAGTTTGTCATTAACAATGAAAAAATAAAGACGTCTTATTATAATCTTTTTAATGTAACTCAAATTATTTTAAAGTGACTTTTTTATTAAATTAGACAATGTATGAACAGCAAATTGTGTTTACGTTTTTTTATACCTCAATAACGCGTCTAAGTTTTTTTTATTAAGAACAATTTTCATTTAACAAAATTTAAAGACGCGTTTCAACAGAAGACATTGGAATAGATAATTATATTACATCCTTATCTGACGGGATCTTATTAACATAGAAAATCCAGAATTTCAATTATGTATGGTCCGACAAATCCTTCTCCTTATGTCGCACTAATGGAAAGCACTGTGCGTGGTAGGAATATAGGGAAATTAGATCCGGTTAGTGTAGTAGACCTTTTGAACCCTTTAATTAAAGGAAATAAAGTTATTTCAAGAAATGGGAAAAATCAATTAAAAATAGAATGCAAAGAGTGGCAAAGCGCCAATGATTTAGTAGATTCCTAGACCAAGAAGATGCTTTCGCTGCCAAAGATTTTGTCACTTGTCTAATCACTGCAGATCAGCATATCCGTCTTGCGAATACTGCGCGGGTCACCATTTGGTTTATTTATGTCCGAGCTGTAACGAAGTGAATCGTTACGAGATATTTGAAATAGAGTTCAGCGTGTTTGTGTGTTTGTAATTGCTTTTTCCGTTAACAAGTTGGTTTTTCGTACGTTTCGCACCGGCTTCTTGGAGGACAGCATCGTTTTTGGTTTCTCAGTGTTTTTCGAAGCGAGTTGTGAGCGAGTCGCGTTTTTGAATCTTGAGTAAGAGAGCGAGTATTGAGAAATTGAGAAACGTTTAGTTAATTAATCTTAATAATTTTATTGATTTATTAGTTGTAAATTTATTTAGTCAAGAGTTCGTTTTGAATTAATAAATAGTTTATTTATTGTTCTTTAATTTGTGTGTTCTTTCTGGTCTGCGTTTTTGCCTTTTTCCCGCCAAGCTACGAGTGGAGCGTCAATTCAACGAGTAAGTAACGGTTCAATTTTGAAAAGAAAACAAGATCGAAGGTCGCTGCACCGCGATGTGATCTTCTCAGCGGGATTCCCCTTTTAATGAGTAAATTGTTTCATTTGTAAAGAGTTAAGTGGATTATTTGGTGTTCAGCGTTTAAAGTATTGCATTTAGGGGAAAACGGTGCAAATTGATTATTTAGAGTTTTCCGAATTTTTAATTGAATTTCTTCTTTACAAATTGGCGCCCAACGTGGGGCCTCGAATTAGTCGAGGACGAAGACGTGTTTGAGGAATTAAAAGCACGTACGCAGGCTAAGGGAGAGAAAATCTCGGAATATATTGTTAATTTAAGAACGATTTCACAACATCTTCGTAAGCCGATGCACCAAGACGCGTTGTTTAAGGTGATATATCGTGGTCTGACACCAGAATATAGACATTATTTGTCTGGCTATGAAGTTAATCAGATCAGCGAAATGGAAAAAATTTTAAGGAGATACGAGCGAATTAAGGATATCGATAGGAGATATGCCCCACCCCCCCAAAAAGAGAAAATGAAATTCCCGATGGCAGCGCCTAAGATTTCGGCGAGGGTGTCGAAAATAGATGCGTTATTGGATAGTTCAGCGTCAGAATCGAGCCCGGAACCGGTGTCGAGAAATAGTAAAAAGCCCAAGCCAACAAAAGGGAAGAAAAGGGGGAAGGAATCTACAAAAATAGAGGATGCAACGAGTATGGCAGCGTTGTCAAATAATGATCGGTATTTTGGTGCGAAACAAGGACAGGAGCGACCAGTGAAGCCGCCGCAGGAAGCACTTCCTGTGACATCGGAAGTTCAAACATTAGATCAGAATTTACCGATAATTCAATCGTTGGTCAAGTCATTGTTGATTCCGAGCGATCGTCAAAGGACAAGTAATCGGGCTCAGAATAAAACCCCACTTACCGGTCAGCGTCCTTTTGAGGGGTTATGTAACGTGTGTGGTGCAGCGGGTCATAAAGCAGTGCAGTGCGCAAAAAGAAAATGATATCATTGCCAGGGTCTTGGCCATTATGCGTCGGAATGTGCATTAAAGCGGAGCGAGAGCAATGATAAATGTCAAGTGTGTGGAACTGTAGGAGTGGTGTTCATGCGCTGTGATTCTTGTGCACCCATACGCGAACTGTTGGGAAACGCGTTAGGGGGGAAGCAGAACAGTCTTCCCCCCCAGCCATAGAGTTAGAATGTTCAGCGCGTAGTAAAAGTGATACCGAGGAAAATCCTTTACCTTTGAGGGAAATAGTATACGATAGAGAGAAGAGTGTATATAGCAAGCACAGTGGAGAGTTACAAGTGGGTGGGGAGAGGAACTCGAGCGGTGAGAGGGGTAGCGGAACTGCTGTGGTAGCACCGAGCGGGGCGCCTGGCGAATACCCAGTGGGTGGGGGGAGAGAGCCAAGGCACGAGAGGGTCAGCGAGACTGTCGTACTAGCACCGAGTGAAAGGTGTAACGAGACGAGAAATATAATGCGCACTATGAGCGACGCAAGGGAAAGAGATGCACTGGCGAACGGTGCAGTGGAGAACGCTCGCCTGCCACTACAGACATTGGAAAATAGCATAGATACGGGGGAAAATTTTCTAGAGGCAGAAAAGGAGAGTGAGGAATTAATCGATGCAACGAGCAATGAAAATAGGTTTTTCTTAAAAATTTTAATTGCCGATCAACCTTATTTCGCGTTGTTTGACCCTGGGGCAACAATTTCAGCGGTAGGGCCAGCGGTAGCAGAAAAATTTAAAGACAAAATCGAGAATTTAGATTCCGAAATTGCAAGCGCCATTGGAGGTTCAACGAAAACAATGGGCAAATTAAGATTGTGGTTAACGATCGACGGTTTTGCACAGTCGTTTGAGTTGAAGGTGATTCAATCTTTGACTCAAGATCTAATTTTGGGGGTAGATTTTTGCCGTGAAATGAATATGGATGTTCAACTTGGCAGGGGACTGTGGAGAGTGAACGGACAAGAATGGCACGAATTTGCAAACCGCCTCGATCAGCGTAGTGGGGGGGAAATTATGGGTGAATGTGCGGGTATTTGTGAGTTAACCCCCGGTCAGCGTAAGGAAGTTCAGCGGATAGTAGATGAGTTAGTGTTGCCACAGGGGAAAGAACATGGTATGACGAATCTCAACGAACATACAATTATCGTTAAAGAGGATGAGCCCATTAAACATTTACCACGAAGAATGTCCCCAGTTATGTTAGAGTGGTTGATCAGCGAGGTAAAGAAACTGTTAGATCAGGGCATAATAGAGAGAACATGTAGTGAGTGGAATACTGCTCCTGTCATTGTAAGAAAAGGGGATGGCTCTTGGCGTTTATGTTTTGATTTTCGTGATTTAAATAAAATAATTCTAAAAGAGGCTTATCCAATACCGAGCATTGACGCCATCTTGGATAAGCTCCGAAAAGCTCGTTTTATTTCAAAAATCGATTTAAAAATGGCTTATCACCAAGTACCAATGGCGGAAGGGAGTAAAAAGTATACTGCGTTCTCAGTCCCGGGTTTAGGACAGTTTCAATTCAAAAGGATGCCTTTTGGTTTGACCAATGCCCCAAGAACGTTTCAGTGTTTGATTGATTCCTTATTTGGGCCTGAATTTGAGCCAGTTGTGTTCGGTTATCTAGACGATATTATTATTGTGAATGATAATTTCGAGGATCACATTAAATGGATCAGCGTAGTTTTGGGAAAATTGGCGTCAGCGGGGTTGGTTGTCAATCCAGAAAAATGCGAATTTGGGTGTTCGAGTGTGACGTATTTGGGATATGTGCTTGATAGTAAAGGTCTGCGTACTAGCGAGGAGAAAATTGCGCCAGTCTGAGAATATCCTGCACCTACTAATATCAAACAATTAAGGATATTTATAGGGATGGTAGGATGGTATTCGCGTTTTTTAGAAAAGGATAGCCATTTGAAAATTCCGTTGTTGCGGTTATTGCAAAAGGGAAGAGTGTGGGAGTGGAAAGAAGAACAGGAAGAAGCATTTCAAGCTTTGAAAATTAAACTAAGTTCAGCGCCAGTTTTAGCTCGACCGGATTTTTCGAGACCATTCACCATTGAATGTGACGCGAGCGATTACGCCATTGGTGCGGTGCTCACACAAGAGGCTGAGGATGGTGAACATCCTATTGTCTATGTGAGCAAAGTCCTAACGTCAGCGGAGAGAAATTATAGTGTAACTGAGAAGGAGTGTCTGGCTTTACTTTGGTCGATTAAAAAATTTCGTCCTTACGTGGAGGGGTATAAGTTCACTGTCATTACGGATCATAGTGCTCTCAAATGGTTGAGGAACTTAAAAGAGCCTTCCGGCCGTTTGGCAAGGTGGGCGTTAAAATTACAACAGTGGGATTTTAATATCGTTCACCGGCGAGGAATCCACCACCACGTGCCGGATGCATTGTCTCGGCTATACGAAAATGATTTTGAGTGTGCTGCGTTTGATTCGATCAGCGACCAGTGGTATGTTAAACGCAAAGAATTAGTTGAAAAATTCCCTGAACGTTTTTTGGGTTGGCGAGTGGAAGACGGACGTCTTTATAGACAACGTGAAGACCCTTTATTAGACCCGTTCAATGACCAAGCAGAAACTTGGAAATTAGTCGTGCCGAAGGAGTATCGTGAGCAAATTTTGAAGACAGCCCACGCAGAACTCTCCGCAGGCCATTTGGGGATAGATAAGACTTATAATCGAGTAGCGAATGAATACTACTGGCAAGGGGTGTGGCATGACGTACAAGCGTACGTGAAGGCGTGTCCGGAATGCCAGCAGTTTAAAGTGTCGCAGAGCGGGCCATGTGGGTTAATGGGTCAGCGTATAGTTGAAAGTCCATGGGTTGTCGTAGCGGCAGACTGCATGGAATTTCCCCCTAGTAAAAGTCAATGTAAATATTTAGTGGTTTTCCAAGATTTGTTTTCTCGGTGGATAGAGGTTAAGCCTTTACGGTCAGCGGATGGCAAAACGATTGCTCGAGCGTTCGAGGAATTAGTTTTGTTTAGGTGGGAAACTCCCCGTTTTCTTCTCACAGATAACGGAAAAGAATTTGATAATAATTTTTTAAATTCGACGTTAAAAGAATACGGAGTCAGACACTTAACAACCCCTCCTTACCACCCCCAAGCAAATCCTGTCGAGCGCAGTAATCGAACCCTTAAGACAATGATTGCGACATTTGTGGGTAACGATCACCGAGAATGGGACAAACATGTACATGAGTTTAGACACGCTGTTAATACCGCAGTCCAAGCGACTATGAAAGTTTCCCCAGCCTTTTTAAATTATGGTCGCCAACCACAATTAGTGAAAAGTTTGCGAAGAGAGGTGGAAAAAAGAATATTAGTAGATAAAATTGAGCCGGAAGTTTGGTTAGATAGATTAAAAAGATTAGATGCGTTGCGGGATTTGGTTGCGCGTTTCATCGATAAAGAAAGAGAAAAGCAAACGCTGCACTATAATCGCAATAAACGAGTAGCAATGTTCAGCGTTGGCGATAAAGTTCTTTGGCGAGTTAATAAATTATCAAATGCGGCTCAGAAATTTTCTGCGAAATTGGCACCTAAGTATGATGGCTCTTACGAAATTAGTAAAAAATTGTCGGATAATGTTTACGAGTTAAAAACCGATAATAATCGTAGGGTGAATAAAGTGCATGTGTCTAATTTGAAACGTTTTGTGCCTCCTCGTTGTTGAGAGAATGATGAAAACGTATTTATTTATTTGTTTTGTGTGTTTTGTTATTGTCATTACAGCTCAACTAATAGTGGATTGATGCCCAGTCATTCTGGACGATCAGCGACTCAGAAGAGTGAGGAGAGGCGACCAAGAATCCGCAGTGTAGTGATCAAAAGGCGTGCAGGTGAGACCATGTGGCGTTCGTCTTGCGGTAGAAGGAGGGCGGCGCCGAAGAGTACTAGGAGAAGCAGGGCGACGTTATCCGATTTTCCTGAAGGGGCAGATCCCCCAACGAGAGACCCCATCTCGGTTTGGATCCAGCGAGCTCTGACGGAGAGGTCGGATACTTCCCCCCGGGTTGTGTCGGGATTGGAGATTGTGCGAGAAGAGGCGGCGGATTCTGTATCTAGGCCTTCTGCATTACCAGTGACTCCAACTCCGCATAAGAAATTGGGGGCAATTTCTAAAATTAATGGTCAGCGTCGTGTGAGTCAGGAGAGGAGAGTAGTGGTCAGAGAGGAGGTTGCGGCAATGAGTCTTGAGGAGAGAGAGAGTAGGGAGGCCGAGAGGGATTTAGAAGAGACCATACGTACAACGGAGAGGAGAGAGCGGCGAGAGTTAGATCGACTGAGAGAGAGACAGCGAGCAGAAATGTCCAAGCGCAATACCAGTCCCCTCTCCAGTTGGGACTACGTCACTAGCACGGCTCGGCAGAGTGAGGAGGAGAAGAGCCCGAGTAAAGTTCGCCAGACGGACGAAGCTCGGCAATTGCCTCGACACCCCCCTCCTCCTACGTACCGTTCCCCTTTAGAGGGATTGCATGACTCTCCTCCCCGATCAGCGACGAGAGGTCGGAACTACGATCAGCGCCCGCGTCCACCTTTACCTATTCGGCTCACGGGGCGCATGTTTTCGGGCCTCGACCCCATCCCTACGGATGAGAACCTTGACCCTCCTTTGGACGCATGTTTCAATTGTTGGGCTTTTGGTCATGGTTTGCGGAAGTGTCCTAAACCCATGGGCACATTCTGTAAGAATTGTGGAAGGAAGGATGTCATTTTGACTAATTGCCCAAGATGTGCGAGGGTGAATCAACTTCGTATGGAGCAACGTTTCGAAGCGAACCAGTATGCGGATTTCCGTGGTCAGAGGGAGAAGTATTATCATCTTCTCCATCGACAAAAGGTCAGCGCTGCACAGTCAGTGCCCAAATTGATAGAGATAGCGGTATCATCCTCTAGTGCTGTTCCCTCTGACCCCTCCAGTTTTCGGTCAGCGTCATCAGTGGAATTCAGTGAGGAACCGGGAGCTTCTGTTCCAGTTCCAACCTTGGGAAAAATTAGTGTGGTGGAGGAATTAGGGCGTTTGGAACGCCTGGTAGCTGATTTGCCCCCGGAAATGGCAAGAGAAATTAAAATTCGTTTTTGGGAGGATTTGAAGAAGAGGGAACAGTAGATGGGAGATAAAATATAGTTTTTTTTCCCTTTCTTCTCTTCTCAGAATTCTCTAAGAATTATTAATTTATAATTCTTAAGTTTGGCAAGGTTGCCCTTTTTGTTTTTTTTTTGAGAATTTATTTTGTTTATTTTCTTCCACTACCAATGATAATTTGTTTAATTTTTGTTTTAATGAGCTATGAATAAAGTTGAGTTAATACTTTATTTATTGTAATTTTGTTTCTTTATTATTAATAGTTTTTTTTATTGGCAATGTTAACGGGGTTAACATCGGCCTAGTGGGGGAGATTGTAACGAAGTGAATCGTTACGAGATATTTGAAATAGAGTTCAGCGTGTTTGTGTGTTTGTAGTTGCTTTTTCCGTTAACAAGTTGGTTGTCGTTTTGTATGGAAACGTCGTTATTTTTCTTTTCGTTTCTTTCGTTCAGCGAGGTGACTCTCGTCAAGGTTTCTATCAAATGCCTTTGCGCATGATTGATAGCTTCGGAGAGTCACATGGTCAGCGGCCCTTTCCTAATTTCTTTAGATTTTGCATTGGAAGGAGATGACAAGGAGAGCGCAATTTAGGACTAATTGGGAATGAGAGAGAAGGATGTTTTTCGTACGTTTCGCACCGGCTTCTTGGAGGACAGCATCGTTTTTGGTTTCTCAGTGTTTTTCGAAGCGAGTTGTGAGCGAGTCGCGTTTTTGAATCTTGAGTAAGAGAGCGAGTATTGAGAAATTGAGAAACGTTTAGTTAATTAATCTTAATAATTGTATTGATTTATTAGTTGTAAATTTATTTAGTCAAGAGTTCGTTTTGAATTAATAAATAGTTTATTTATTGTTCTTTAATTTGTGTGTTCTTTCTGGTCTGCGTTTTTGCCTTTTTCCCGCCAAGCTACGAGTGGAGCGTCAATTCAACGAGTAAGTAACGGTTCAATTTTGAAAAGAAAACAAGATCGAAGGTCGCTGCACCGCGATGTGATCTTCTCAGCGGGATTCCCCTTTTAATGAGTAAATTGTTTCATTTGTAAAGAGTTAAGTGGATTATTTGGTGTTCAGCGTTTAAAGTATTGCATTTAGGGGAAAACGGTGCAAATTGATTATTTAGAGTTTTCCGAATTTTTAATTGAATTTCTTCTTTACAGAGCAAACAACGAACACCTGGTCTCTTCTGCTAGCTCGGAACAGATATAATTACTCCTATAAAGATATCAAATAATGTACTTAGATTTCTCGATGGAGTTGGAATAATTGTCTCTGCGGGGAAAGGTAATTTGCAGTCTCTGTCAGTTTATGCCCCAACTGCCATAGCGTCTTCAATTTAGAAAAAACTTATATTCATGTAATTGTACCAATTATAATGTGTGGAGACTTCAATGCTCATTCTTGGGCTTGGGGCTATTTTGCCTAAAATTTCTTCTGGTAACGATTTTTCAATTGGTAAGTTTAATGTTGCATTAAATTCATGCAAGAAAGATTCTTTTCCGGGAATAGGTCCCTATTCTTAAAAAACTACCTCCGACAGCAAGTGATTTTATGTGAAAAATGTTTAATAAATTTGTCTGGAATCCATTTTTCCAGCGGTATGAAGAAATACTAGATTGGTGTTCATTCCAAAACAAAACGGTAAAGGATATAAACCAATCTCACTCACATCAGTGGTTTGTAAATTATTTGAAACTATAATTTATAAAAGGCTCAAACATTATGTTGAAACTGAAAAAGGTATTCCTGATTTCCAATACGGCTTTCGTAGAGGTCGCTCTACTACTGATTGTGTGGGGAATACTTTCCTTTCCCCCCAAATCTTGAAAGCATGGGGTGACACGAGCCTTAGCAATCGTTGCTAGGTAGACTAGGCATGCGTAAAAAGACTTTTGGAGTAACTCAGTTTTGCGTTGACTGGTACACACTTAACATCTATATATACTGATGTTGTATATAAATTGTTTATCGAAGTATAAAATAAATAATAATATGTTGAGTTTATAAATATTAAGTCAAAGTTATTTCTGGTGTACATACATAAATTATTAATTATAGTTTGGGGGACCGTAATTATTATCTATAACTAACAAATCCATACAATTGCGTTTTGGTATTGACAAATGATGTTCATCAGGGTTTTGCTATGAATGCGGACACAATTATACTGGCGATCGACCTGAAGGGTGCTTTCAGTAACATTACGCCTCTCTCGATTTTTAAACGAATGATGGAATTGCAAGTTCCTTATAGGTAAACAAATTTTTTTTCTTTTTTCACTGTATCAAAGAATTTGTTTTTTTCATCCGATAGCTCTGACTACATGACTTCTTATATTGGAGTTCCTCAGGGTGACGTTTTGTCGCCTTTGCGGTTGAGAGTAACAGTTGAGTTATTGATTCCTTGGCTTGAATCGGTGGGACTTTCAATTTCTCCTAATAAATCACAAATGATAGTCTTCTCTAGGATGAGACAAAAATCCACTCAGCTTCTCTTCATGGTTCAAGGGGTTTGGATCAAGGTTCAGAATAGTCTCGAGTATCTTGGAATTAAATTAGATAGGAAACTACTATGGCATCTTCATATTAACGAGATTTTGCAGAAAGCCACAAGAGCAATAAATATATTAAAAGCGATGTTCAAGATCATTAATAATGATCAAAGTAAAACATTGCAACTTGCTCAAAAACATCAGAGAGAATTCCAGAGGAAAGTTAGAGAGGCTGGAAGCAGAACTTTCATCAGAGAAGTGTTATTAGTCTTCGGTCGTCATCTTTGCTTTAAGGGGACAGAGGACATTGGAATTGATAATTTTATTACTCTAACGCGAGATTGGGTTGCTTAAATAGTTTTGATGGAGAAAATTTTGAAAATATAGAGTTGAATGAGACGAGGAATTCACAGAACAGTAAAGTAACAAGACGGGGAAGGCGGCTCACCCTTGCCATAGAGACGTCGGGATTTGTTTTGTGTAACGGTTGCTCGCTCTCAGATACATCTGCTAATTTTACATTTGTTTCAAAAACAGGTTGTCCTGTGATAAATTTAGTGTGGTTATATTCATTAGATAAAATGTCGCTAATACATGTAAAATATCTTACAAAGGAGGGAACAGTTTTTTTTTATAAAAATTTTCTAAAATTTGTACTGTTTTTATTTTCTTACTTACAGGCACAGAATAAGTGTCGTCTATTTGAAATTCCGCGGGTTCATCGTCACGGCTGGTTATCCTTGCAGACAGTAGATTTAAGAACATTTTCAATAGGTCCAAATTGTCTCCATTAACATTTGAGATTTGAAATATAGGGCACAGTCTGTCAAATAATAAAAGTAAATTCTATATTCTACATGTTTTATATTATTTAATTTAAAAAATATGTATGATTTTTATTAAAAAGGATTAATTTAAATAATAAGTGAAAACAACAATGTATTCTTAAATTGATGTATAAGTAAAATATAATAAAAAATGAAGTAAAAAATAACCTTTCAGAAACAAAGTTCATAGCACTGACAACAACATCATCTGCGGTTTTTACAGTTACTGGAACTTTTCTGCAGCCAGGAGATTTCAATATTCTGACAAGGAGTTTTAAATTTTCTTGAAGAACATTAAAGGGGCACATGTCAATTTTAGTCACAACTACGAAGACTGGTACAGACAATGCTAAAGCTAATCCTAAATGTTCCTTGGTCATGCCAACAATACCAGCATTTGCTCCAACCATAAGCATACCTGAAATGAGCATAAGAATATTTAGTTATAAATCATATCCCAACAAATTTTTTATTTACTTTACTTATACGATTGCAGTACACTTTTCCAAACTTAAGTTTTTTTGGAGACAATGTGATATTGTATACAATTCATAAAAATTTAAACTTTAATAGATTTTGTATTTAAAATTTTTTAAAATGTTCATTTAGTCCATCTAATCTTATGTTTGTTAAGTTGAAAGATAAATAAACAACTCCTTGGAGTAAATATTGGGCGTAACTCAAGTTTAAATAGTGTTCCATTATTATAGTATTTGCTCAGAGTTAATTGAACGTTTTCAAACACAAGTATGTTACTTTTACTTTATTGTTTTTAAACTAAATAAAGTATTAACCAATATAATACATAAAATAGTGTAATAATACTTCTAATAAATTATGCAGATTATATTATAAATAAATTCTTTTTTTCATCTTCAATCCACCCTTCCCTGTTGAGGGAGGATAAAACCATGGAGAATAAAACTCCATACCTCAACAATATTGGCTGCGCCCGCCCTGTTGGTCGCCTGTTGGGACTATGGGAATTATATTTAAAAAAACGCTATAATAGGGATAAGTCTGAACAAGCAGAGGTTAATGTAGATATTTAGGACTCATTTAGAATATTGCTAGATTAAGATATTAACATTTATCGCGTGGTTTTCAAGTTCAAAGTAGTACATACCAAAATCGGGTACATGGCCAGTCATCCCAAATACAGTTGTTTTTAAATAACGTTCATGTCCAGCTAGATCAATAAACGTTATCACTTTAGAAGACTTTTCACAAATTTTCGCCCAATCCAAAGAGCCATGTTCTGCTTTGTTAACAACGTTACCTAAAATAATTAACATAATTTTAAATATACAAAGGTCCCTTGGTTTAATTACAATTGATTATAAGCTACTAAAAAAGGTACTTTTCAAGTGTAACTCGTACAAAAGTTAATAAATTATTTTGATATTCTCCAAAAATATACTTCTCGTGACCCTTTATAAGTGTGCTAAAACTGGGTCAGATTGAATAGTTTATGAAAGATTGTATTTGTTAACTAATTACATGTTTTTTTCAAATGGAATTTCTACTTTTTTGATCGGATGAAATTAATTTTTTGTCTGGTTCTCTTCATGAAAAACCAATTTGTCAATCACAATCCATTTTAAGTTGTCTTTTATAAAAAATCTACCATTTTATTGCAAATATCAATTCCTTTCTAGTGAATAAAACTGCCCAAAAAATAAAATGAAGATTAGTTTAAGGCGCTTGTACACCTCCACGTTTCTAAGCATATGTTTTATAAATTTTGATTGGCTTTTCTCATACAAAATTATTCAATACTTCTCTATGAGCCTAGCCAGTCCAAATTAGGTCAACATCTGGATAGTTTTGACAATAACCAGAAATAAGGATGTGTACGAGCGCCCTTATAATAGAATAATTTACCAATTCCATCAAATCCAAGAATATCATTTCCTACTGAACTAGTGCGACCAGTTTCAGCTTCGTGTTTGTGTCGAAACAATTTCTGTCTTGCTAATCCACGACCATTGTCAAGTTGACCATGTGTCAGTACACCCAGCAGAGTTGATTTTCCTGCATCTACATTTCCAACTACAGCAATTCTAAACACGATATCAATGAAAATATTATTTAATCAAATTTATAAGAAATTGAGCTTCTCTTAAGAAGAACTTGCCATACGCGCAGTTAGAAGGCCTACCAGTCAGTAGCAATGAACGCCTCTGGGCGATAAATTGCTATCCGACTGGCATTACCCCTTACGACCGCGCGAAAGGAGAATTCTTCTTGCGACAAGCTCAATTGTAATCTTTTTTGAGATGTATTTCTCCAAAACATATTTTTTTTAAAATATTGCTTCAAAGACTTAATATTTAATATCTAGTTTTCTTAAAAATTTGAGGCCCAAAAATGGGCCTTATCTCATTGTAACATTACATTTGCCTAAATATCTCAGATTCAGAAAGAGCTGTAGGCTTCAATTTTTTTTAAATTGTAGGTCTCTCCGGAGGACATAAAATGAGAGTATTTTGATAACGTTCATAGGCCTGCTTGCCTGCAGGTTGTCATGGTAAAGTGCAAGTGTAAGAGAGTCAGTGAATTCAAAATTTAAGAGACGCATGCTTTTTCCCTAAAGGCCAAAGCGTAGAAAAGACAAATAGTTGAAAAGCAAGTAGTCGAATTGTCAATTCGTAGAATGACCGCCATTTGAAAGAAAAAATGCCCTACTTACAGTCTTGTTCCGAATGCATGAAGCTTTTTCATTCAAATTTTAAAACTAGTTCAATAACTTTTGATATTCATAAGGACGTATTAAATCTTCTCCAGAGGATCATGGTTTCAATTTATTCTGAGAATAATATTTGTGCCAGTGCAATGGAATACCTTAAGAAAGAAATAAGATTAGAGGTATTTAAATGTAGAGTAGGGAAGAGTCTCCAGTTGTGAGACGGGTTTTATTTTTGACCCGTAAATTGTAAACGGGTAAACGAAATTGTAAATAAAATACACCGTTCGAAAGGTAACATAAATACGCAACTTTTATTAAAAGAAAGTATAGTGTTTCGATGAACTCAAAAAATTTTACGATACATTTTCCGAGCACATCGCTTTTTTCAAAAAAAAAGAATGTCTCCAGTTGTGAGACACTCATTAAAAATTGCTAAAATTTAATAAGTTTGACATAAAACGTTATGTTTAGTATAAATAATTAAATATATTAATAATATATATTATTATATACTAAATAGTAATATTTATTCGCCAAAATATGACTATCAAATAAACACAATTTAATAGCTTCAACAAGAGCATTAGAATTGATTTCTTCTGAATCAATTGACTTTTTTCCACTTGACATGCCCAAAAATACTAGAAAAAAAATCAAAACAACATTTAAATAGTATGCCTGCAAAGTCGTATTTTTTATGCTGCCCAGATGGGTGTTGACACCGTCTCACAACTGGTGATATGTTGTGTCTCACACCCAGAAATTGGCGCTATTTTGAAAAAGGAAAATTAAATTATTTTCAACCGTAGATTGGAACAATGCAATATTGCATCACAAAATACAAGGAAAACACTAAAAGAAAATGCTTTACATTTACCTTTTCCAATTAATTAACTTGGAAAAAAAGTACTTTGCATTTATTGAAAAAACAATTTTTAGTCGATTATCACACACAATGTTGGTATTTAACAAAAACAGTTTATATATCCGCTTCGGCGTACACGAAAAAGTTGGCTCATATAAAAAGAAATGTTTTTATATAAACCAATCGGCTTTTTAATATTGCATAATAAAAAAAATTGACTGTCTCACAACTGGAGGTGTCTCACAACTGGAGACTCTCCCCTACATAAGGATATAATTGATAATTTTCTAAAAATAACCACTGTACTATACATAAGTTGTACTGTATCCTATTTAAACAGTATTTTGAAAGGAACTCTGCGCTTTATGAATAATAATCTTAAAGAGAAGGAAACAAAAGAATGAATATGTTTGTAAAGCAATTGAGAGAAGGGACAAATGTTGAAAATCAAAACATACCTACTCCACTCTATCTAGAAAAAACAGGTTAACATTTGAGGTATAAGGTATGTAAGTGCCTTAAAATATAAAAAGCAGAAAAAAATATAATTAAAATTTACTTGAAACATAATTTTTATGTTTTTAGAATATTGACTTTCATATGAAATTCATTTACATGCATCTACCGCATATTGACTTCGTGATCGAAGTCCAAGTGTAGCAACACGTAGGCAATCTCAATTTATTAGTTTTATTTTTCGATAGCTACTTTTTTATAATTTTTTTTCAAATTTGAAAGCTACTTTTTTAAAATAAATTATCGAGTGCGAAGTTTGAAACAGCGACTACAGCGCCTCTGCAATAAAAACAGGGAACTAAATTCTTTTGCCGCAAATGTATGGGCAAGTCGACCCAGCCTGGTCGAATAGTGAATTTTACGAAAGTTCATGTGGGGAGTTTGTCCTCTTCACTCTCTCCCCCCCTAAGCTCCCATGGTGGGGATAACGAGTGACAGTTCAGTTCATATGTAAGCGTCTATAAGTGTACACACATATTGTGTCATAACTTGATTTGTGTGGATAATAGTTTCGAATGTTGGGAAACCTTCCTGGAGTCATCTAATTTCAATTTATATAAATTCCCACATTAATGACCCAGACGTGATTCACTCATGTCGAGAATCAACAAGCCGTTCGAATTTTTAAATCCATCTTAAATACGCATTTATAACCAAACATCAATAGTCATCAATGGTTATAAAGACTTTTAAAATTATTAAAAGGACACTTAGAAGAATATTTCTTCTCAAAAACGACAATTTGTCAAGAAAACTCTATAATGTTCCTTTATTTTATAATTAAGACACGAAACAACCAAACTCCAATAGCTTCTGAAGACATCCATAAAACGTCAGTTTACGAGAACTATCAGATTCGTTTGACTAATGAGATAAAAGAGTTAATAACTGTCCATTGTAATTTAATTCCTCATTCTGATAATCCCATTATTGTCGGGAAAAAACATCCTTGAAGTATTTTGAAAATACGAATTTGACTTTGCATGATCTGTATTTGCTATTCGTGGATTATTATAATGCGGTCACAGGAATGAAAAGTGCGCCGATTAATCAGAGTACATATTGTCAGTATTTCAACCGAAATGTAAATTTTAGTTTTTCATAACCGCGAACTGATGTATGTAATACTTGCTTTGAGTTTAAACAAAGTTGCAGGCAGATGAGCAGTCACATTGAAGATCATAAGAAAAGAGTTGATGAACATAAAGCATTAAAGAAAAGTATCGTAGCAGAAAAAAACGTTTTGTGTCTGGCAGCAGATTTTGGTCAGAACTTACAACTTCCCAAACTTCTAGTTTCTGACCAAATCTACAAATGCTAAATTTGATTAAATGTCTTTAATGCTCACGTTTACGGCAATCATAAAAGAAGTTATATGTATTTTTTTAGAAGAGAAATTTACGTCATCTCCGGCATTTCTAGTTACGGCCCTGTCTTCTTGACCCCCCTCTCCACCTCTACGAAGAAACGAGAGAAGCGCGTGGTCTATTTGGTTTGTTTGAGTATAAAGTCCTGGCCTTTGGTCTTAGAAACGCTGCTCAGACATTCCAAAGGTATATCAATTAGGCTTTGGGCGACTTTGAATTCTCTTTTTATTACATCGACGACATACTCGTGGCGTCTTCCTCCGTTGTTGAGCACAATAATCATCTGCGAATAGTCTTCGAAAGGTTGGTCGAGTTTCCACTCAGAATTAATGTAAATAAATTGGTATGTTCCAATGCAGATAGCAGTCATAAAATCCCTCTGTTTGTCATAGGAAAATCAAAAAATCCCCAGATGTTTTAAGGGAATTAAAATTTTACCCGTAGAATATCGCGAACAAACTAGTGCGTGGATGACGCGTGAACTTTTTAAAATTTGACTGACATCGGTATTTTTGCCTTCAGTACAAAATTTCCAAAAAAATCCAAAAAAGGTCACATAACGTCTTGTTGATTCTGGACAATACTAGGTACCACTTGTCGAAAAAGGAGATAGAGTCCATTTCTGATATATGTTGAGATGTGCTCTGGGCAAAGGATGAGGACAATCTTTTTAAATATTTTATATTGTTGCATTCAAGTTGCTTGTGCCTGGTCAGAAATTTTTTCAGAAAATATCACTCGATCCTGGAGGAAATTAATTCCTGCTTGTGATATTACTATTGAAAGCAGTAATGTCTCCACAGATGACATTATACAACTGTTGTATAGACTTCCAGGATTTAACAACCTTTAAATGTAAGACGTACGTTCATGGCTTGCAGCCGATAACGATGAACCTGGGTGGGAATTGTTAATCGCTGATGAGATTTTACAAAGGTAAAAATGTATAACTTCTAGTAATCATTTTTATCACAATCTAATATGCCTTTCTTTGACCAACATTTTATTTTAATTTTTAGATATACTTATTGTACTGAATCTTCGGGTATTGAAGAAGTCCAGGGTTCCTACAGAATCTGGAAATCATGGAAATGGTATGGAATTTTTAAAAGGCTTTTGGAAATCATGGGAAAGGCCTGGAATTTTTAAAAGTATCTAAATTTTTCCTGTTTTCCATTTTTTCTCTTCAATAGAAATTCAATTAGAAATTTTAAGATATAATATATATTATACGACGTGAAAATTAAATTTAAAATTACACTGGGATTTCCTAAAAATTTGACCTGGAAATTATGGAAAAGGTATGGAATTTTAAATTCGGATTTCTGTAGGAACCCTGAAGAAGATACCGAGGTAGAAGCAGAAGAAGAATAAATAAATAACAAAAATGTTGATTTGCCAAACGAAGAGGAAATGGAATCAGCAACAGAAAATATTGTTTCTGAGGCTTACGGAAGCGCTCATGCGCAAACCCTAGCAAGTGTGCTTGCCTACCGCTCTGAGCATCTCGAAGCAGCTCGGCATGTGTGCATATAGGCACACCTGCACGCATGCTTTGAATGTTTTGAAAATTTTCTAACGTTTCGACACTGTTTCTGATTCTCATCATCTTTTTTTTAAATTCATAAAAACTAAGTGCCTTATTTAATTAAACATTCTAGGTAAGTGTTAACAATAATTATAAATATTGCTTAAAGCAATAAATCAAATATATTTTATTGAAAAGCGCTTAATTTAATTTATTTCACTGATTTTTTTCAAAATAAATTTACATAACCTCAATAAAATTTAATATTTACTTTATGTTAAAAGCAAGAACTTTATTTTGTTTGAAGATAATTTTATTACATTTTTGTTCAAAGTATATAATGTAATTATAATGAAATTAAAAAAATTTAATTTTATTTGTTATGAAAATATTCATTGTATGAAAAAAAATTATAATACTATAACATGCGACACAATTTCAGATGGAGTTTGCGAAGAAAAAATAAAAATAGAGTACAAAGGGGAAACGCAATGCATTTTTGTAACTGAAAATAAATTAAAAAATCTATGATGGATGAATTTTATTTCAAAGGAGCAAAATTGATGTATAAAAAAGATGGAGAAAGTGTTTTATTAGAATTTGACGAAACTTTTATTTATTTAGAACCAAATATTGAAGAGTATTGCGTTATTGCTCCGAAAGGTAGTAATTATATATAATTACTACTTATAATTACTACTTTTTTTCCGTAGAGGCTGATAAGGCTTTGAAAACTCTGGAATTTTTTAAAAAGTGTCATTCATCTATTTGACAATTTCATGAGATGGCGTTCCAACTAATTGAACTTTCGTTAAATTCACCATTCTGCGAATTGACGATTCGACTACTTGCTTTTTGACTATTTGTCCTTTCTATGTTTTGTCCTTTAGGGAAAAATCATGAGTCTCCAAATTTAGTACACATTGTCCTTTACTCTTGATGCTGCTGCTTGCGCAGACAGGCAGGATGCAGAGGTCTGAATGTTCCTTAAGTTTGACTACCGAGACGCATTTAGACATAAGTTTCATGTTTCAAAAAGCAATTATATATAGATTTTATTCTTGGAAGTACTATGTTACTATTTGTTATTTATGCTAATATTCACATAATAAGCTGCGCAGTAGTTTTCTTAAACCTTTACATAAATTTATCCATTTATACATTTTTATAAAAATATTAACCATACTAACCTGATTTCTAAAAAATCTTGTTCATTAAACTTTTTACGAATTAAATATTGTCCCGTTAAACCTTGTTCAACTTTATACTTTCTTAATAATACACAGTCTGCTTCCAGTTCTTTTGCAAGTGATTCAAGAGTTTTAACTGATGCGAGATAGTCATCTTCTTTTAAACCATCATCTGATCCATCTATTTATTCAATTAAAAGAACAGAACATAAAAATTGTAAAGTAAAACAATTTCCAATTAATTTTAAATTTATTGATAAAATAGGGTGGAAGAAATCGGACGTCATATTTAAAGGGGCTATTCATAAAGTACGTTACACGACTAGGGGAGATAAGGGTTTGAAAAATGCAACTGTTAGTAAAGGGGGGGGTGGGCAATTTAAAATTGTAACGTTACACATTGAATATACTCAACGATTTATTTAATGTACTTGATTTTAGTCCTCTCAGGCATAATGTAAGTAATTATAAATTTCAAACATATAATTTAATTTTCAAAGCACTAACCAGTTGATTTATCATACATAATGGTTTATATTTCTAAGTTATAAATTTTATTTTGATTACAGTATAAACTAACGTCTTATAAAAAATCATTTTTAGTTGAGGATAATCAGATGTTATCTTAATTTTCTTCCTACACTTTAAATGAATTATTACTTAATTGGGGATTGCGAATTTTCTCGATTTTGGACAAATTATGACAACGGGACTTCAATCCGCTAATAACCAATCAATTATTATCATGAGTAATAAAACTTTTACAGTAATTCAATGATTTGAAATACAATTTTCAGGAACATTTTTAGAAAGGAATCAATTGGCTAATATTGTTGATTATTTGAACATTTTGTGAGTAATATGTCTTTAAATCCGTCAATTGATACAAAAATAATTTACAAATTTCACAGAACATAATCAGTCTTTGGAACTATGTATTAGAGTGACGAGAGCTCGCAAAAAATAAATATTTTTTTATGTCTAACAGTACGTTTAATGGATTCATGGTTACATTAACGACTGCTATTGAAGTCATGCACTTTTTACAAAATCACTGTAACTACGAATTCTTGATGACTGTAGACTCGGCAAGACTTTATCTTAAAGTTTTGTACTACATTCTTTAAGGGTATGTTCGGCATGATTAGAGGATGCTGCGGTTCATACGACAAACCGGATCTTCTGTTATTTATCCAAGTTTATCGCCTCTTAAGTTTGTATTCTCTTGTGAAGCCACCAAAAGGGTCTAATGTAGAAGCCATTGAAATATTTGACTTTGATCAATGAAAATGACATTCATGTGCAAAAACTTAAAAATGAGGAAATCTCGGAACGTGGGGAAAACAATGACCCGGAGTACACTGTTCGTCACGTTCATGACTACAATGTGGTTAGTGTTAACCAATACGTTTAAGTTATTATTGTTTAAGATATTAACTCCCATCATTTTTCCTCCAAGAAGATGCCACTATTGCCAAATATTTAAACACTCAGTTGAACAATGTCATTCAACACACCAAATTTGCGAGTATTGTGCCGAATGTCACCAGTCGGACCAATGTCGAAACCAGAACCCAAAACCCAAGTGGTAGTGGTGGTGGAAGACGTGTAAGACTTCACTATCAATTGTGGTAGTAAACACTTTCCATCCTCTAGTGATTGTCCTAAATTTAAATATGAATTCCAAGTTGCAAACACTAGTTATCTCTGCAATCTGAGTTTCGTAGATTCTCAATTCTGACTTGCCAATAGAGGAATTAACCCTTCTATCAAAACTACCAATGATTTGATTATTAACGATGATCCGCCTCCAAACAACAACTTTCAAGCAAATTTAGATCTCCCTTCAGAATTTAAATCACCACAAAACACTCGGGGTAAGAAAATTACTCCAAAAAGCTACAAGTAAATAAAACTAGTTTACGATTGAGGAATATAGCTACAGCTCTGACCACCTTCCGGTCATAACTGACCTATACCTCGCTCCATCTACCTATAGATCTATTGGATGTCGTTATAACGTCACTGATGTTGACTGGTAAACATATTCTTCTACTTTCGATTCGTGCTTTCCTCAAATTAAGTATGGGTTTGCTCAATCCGCATCGGCTGATTTGGTTTACACTAAATTCTCCCAATGCTTGAGGCTATCTTCGGAGGCCGTGAGGGTATACGCCCTGATCCCAAATATGCCCTATCCAAACTTCAACCTACTTGGTTACAAAATCAATGCGCGGACTTATTAGGATTCCCTTCGTAATTTCTATTACTCTATAGACCCTTCCATGGCTTCTAAACATATGTGGTACAATCAGAGCCTTCAACTCTCAAAAGTTAGCAACATAAACTCAAATATTCAATTATCCTTTATCTCCGGAACATCTTAAACTAGAAGAAAAACTAACTAGATCCGACATTCCTCCTTTCAACATTCCTTTTGCCCCTGATAATAAATCTGACAACATAATGAATCAGGAATTATCTCTACAAGATCTTCACAGAGCATTAAGCTACTGTGTTAAAGACACATCTCCAGGAATGGATTATATCGATCTTATGTAAAATGATTATCAATCAAAATTATCAATTCAAGGACTTACTCCGTTACTTAGAATATTTAATAAAAAGTCCTCTGTAAGTTATTGGAAAGGATGGTGCATTATAGTTTTAAGCACCTCGTTGAACATAATAGGTATATATGTTGATGATCTTTTTATTTACACCGAATGTTTTAACTATCAGAAGGGTCTTAACATTCTTTATGAATCTGTTACACACTTAACCCCCTGGTTAGAGACTATTGGTATGTTAATCTCTATTTCAAAATCACAATTATGTTCTTTCTCGAGAAACCCATATAACACAAATCAACTCTCACTTTCACATAGAAATGAAACAATAGCCTGCAAACGTAACGTTAAATATTTAGGTGTCATATTAGACGCAAAATTAAACTGGTCTTTACATATATCCCATACAATTCAGCAAAGTGGCAGAGCTTCGAATATTTTAAAGGTCTTAGCAAAAGTTTCATGAGGTTGGGGTTTATCCCCAATTGATATGCTAACCATTTATCGAGGTTTAAGTAGAGCTTACTTGGAATGGGGTATTATTTTGTTTTGCAGGGGCAGCAAAAAAAGAATTGTCAAGACTCGACATGATTCAATATGCAGCCGTACGGATTGCCTTGGGTTGCATGTCATCAACACCTATATTCTTTCTGTTGTCCGAATCTGCGGATCCTCCTCTAAGTTACAGACGATCCTTCCTTTGCAATAGATTTATGGCGAGATCATTGTCTTACTCCGAAAATCCAATAGTTCCTTAACTTAAATTATTATCTAATCGAGTAAAAAACAAAAGAAACCGAAACAATATATAACGAAATCAGGAGTTCTAACAACTGTTCAACGTATAGCTCCACTCATAAATTTAGGCACGCTTCCAAAAAAAACCATTATATTTTAATTTTTCTTTCGGACTCAATAACTTATATATCCCTAAACATGCAGCTATAATCACATTACAAACTCTTGCATCGTATTTGTGAACTATACTTAAATATTAAATTACCAAATAGTTACTAGATCTGGCTACTTGCAACAGCAAAAAGCCATAAACAAAATAAAAAGTATATTCAAAGTCAATTGAAATTTTTCGTTCGTCTGGGCACATGAATTTTAACAAAACCTATAAAAAAAAGGTTTTTTATCCAAGGGAAGAGAGTATGACAATTTGAATAAAATCAGCATATGATTTCTTTCTAAGTACACTCGACTCTCGGATCTTTTGCATTCAGATCTTTTACACTCTCGATCCTTTTGCAATTAAATAAATAAATGACTATAAGAGTGTCAAAATATTTATTTCACGATAACTTAGGTTAACTAAAGTGAATTATAGCAGCTCCTCCATTATCTGATTAAAATTACATTAAAATTTTAATTACTATAAATGTAAATATTAAAACTAAAACATAAATACTGTATTGTTTTGTTTTGCGTTACCATGGCATTTGTTTTGGTAAAAGATATGAGAGGATTTGGTCCCATAAGTGCAAAAGATCCGAGAGTCGAGTGTATTCACTAATTTAAAGAAATTCTAAAATTTAATTTACAAAATTTCTCTCCTTTCTATTAACGTTCCTTTTAAATGTATATAGAATACTATAGGTCCCTGAATTGCACAAATTGCATTGTACTCTCTAAATCTGAATCAGTTCATATGCACTTATTTTTTTACGTGGAAAAGTTTTTACTTACTCAGATTTAGATAGTAATATGTTACACATAACAGTTACTTAAATTTAGAAAATATTGAATAATAAAATACTATAAAGGTAAATTAACTAACCTTCACCAATTCCAATATCAAAAATGGTTTCATTTCTTCCATCTTGAAGTCTGTCTTTCAATTTTGTTAATAAATTATAATAAACCGTTTCTGAAGGATTAACAAAATCACCCTGTAAGGAGAATAGTGTTATAAAATAAACCTTAAAATATTAAAATAATAAAGAAATAGGGTAAACCAGGCAGTAGTCAGCCACATTTCAATTTTGAATAGCTATAAAACCGTATGAGATAAAAACAATTTTTTTGTAAAGATGATTGGTATATTAGTTTTGTAGGACCATAAGGAACAATCACAAATTTTAATTGCAATTTTTAAACAGTATCCATTAAAAAGATTTTCTTAAGTGGCCGACTACTGCCTGGTTTATCCTAGTATATTATGCATCTAGGGAGGAAAACAGGAGTTGGAAATCATTTTCCTTCCTATTTTTTCTAACACACGTATTCCGATAGTACAAACGCGGAGTTTATTATAATCATAACTCCACTCGTGTCACAAAAATCACCGTAAAGAAATGGCTGCCTTTATCCCCTTGTTGCTTAATATACTATTTCCCCCTGCTAGTGACGTATGTCGGGAAAGATATATTTTTTCCGCGCTTTACAGGTAAGAAATGGTGTACTTTCGGTGCATGTGTAAGAAAAAAACATTTATGAATTCAGGGTGGCCACAAGTTTAAGTTTATCAATTTCCCTGACATTTCCCTGACAATTTACTGATATTAAAATTACTTTCCCTGACAAAATTCCTTTTAAAGGAAAATATGAATGTTTACGGAAAATGGGTAAAACTTATGAATTTGAATAATTTCTAAAAATTACAATTATAACTCTTCATGAATTCAATTATTTTTTACAATTTTCAACTAAACTTCATCTCTAAATCAATTAATTTAAATAATTTCCCAAAATTTCTTCTAGAATTCAATTATTTAAATACAAAAATTAAATTTTTTATAATAATTGTAATTATATATAAATATAATAGTTTTTCAATTTTAAATAATTTCCAAAAAATTAAAATTTGGTTAAATCTTTTAAAAATAATTGAATTTTTGAAAAATATAAATAAAAATGATCAAATTTTTGAAGAATTTTAATTATAAACAGGACCATAATTTCTCAAAAATTTTAATAACTCCAAAAAGTAAATTTTCATAAATTTTTATTTACATTGTTCGAAGATAATTGAATCTTAAAAAATTATTATAAAACAATTCTAATAATTAGTTTTTAAAAATGTTTTAATGTAATTTTTCGAAAATAATTGAATTCCTTAAAAAAAGTCAGACTAGGTTTGGAACTAATTATTATTAAACTATTCAAAATAGTAAACATATATTGGTAGTAATCAAATTGGTAATATTGGTAGTTCAAAGCAAATGTTGGTAGTTAAGCGCATCAAAATACGTAAGAAAATTATATTCAGGTTTGTCTTAAAAAAAGTTCGATTTTTTTGTGGTTCTGTGTAATTTAGGGGTAGAAAATGACACATGTTAGTTCAGATGTTAAAAATTGATAGTATCGGATGTTTCTGAATTCCAGTTTCGCTTTTGTTGAAGCTCGTCAGTACTATGTGAACAAATTTGTTAATAGTATACCGGAACAGATATTTACAATATAAAAAGCATTCATTATTTTCAATAATGTTTAAAAAAATAAGTATTTAAAATACATCCTAATCTTCTCACACATTTGATGACATGGAATAGGTAAGCTTTACGGCTTTTTTAAAAGCAGGTAAACATACCAACATTATATATGTTACGGTAATGTCGATTATTGGGCATTCTCGACAATGCCCGGGCACTGTCACATTTTACTGAATTTTGTTAAAAATATCCGGGCAATGGCGACAATGCCCAATAATCTACATTAACCGTAACATATATGATGATGTTAAGAGTATCGTATATTGAGACTTTTTCTCACGGCGCGACTGCTGACGGGTTAATTGAATGCATAATATCTCCAGAATATTGTGTTAAAATTTCAAGTCAATCGTTATAAGTATTATGTTTTCATGTGTAATATATTTTACAAATTGTGTTTTAAAAAGTCAAAATATTTACCTTCTTTGACATTTTACAATGCTCTGGAGCACGATTTACGTCATTATTTTTACTGCACGTTAGTGCATCAGCCGTAGAAAACATCTTTTACGGCAATCCAAGAAATCTAAAACCAAAATTAAATTTTTATATTTACAAAACATTTTAATTTTTGTATAAATTTATAGAAATTCTATGACATTGCCTAACCCTTAGACACCATGATAATAATAACTATAATAAGGAAATAGTGACATAATTCATAAAGGACATTGGCATGATCGATTGTGCTTCGTCTTTTTTATTATTTAGTTGCTGAGTGAGAGTTTCTCAAATGGACTTTAAATTTCTATAAGTTGAAATTCGATAATGCATCAAATGTATAAATACACAGGAAGATAGTTCGATTATATTAAGAGGTAATTCTTCTAGAGCATTATTTTCAATAATTAATTTTATATTATTAGGGGAGATGGCCGCTGCGTGGCCCTCATCGGTCCCCATTGGGAACCCTTCTCATGGATCTTTTACGTGGGGCAGTGTGGTGCGAACGGGGCATTTTACTCGAATTTTACAATAAAGTTAAGAGTAAAGTAAAAAATAAAGTAATGTAGGAATGTATCCATTATAGGGCCGTCTCCCTTAACCCTTTAAGGGGAGACCCCACCTTAATTTTGACCTCTTTAAAATAAAATTATTAAACGAGGTAATATTTTTTTTCTTGCATCATTTTTAACTTGAAAAGATATAAGATGGTTAAAAATATTTAATTTCAATTTTTGAAGAGGTTAGAATTTTTTTCTTCTTACCTATTGCATATTATTGCAAATCCATGCGAGAAGTTGTTTAGAATGGTAAAATATGCATGGAAAAAAATTTTCGTTAAAAAATATTAAAAACTGTAAGAGAAGATCGATTTTTAATATTCAAATCTTTAAATTTTGCCGAAATTTCGGAAGTCCTGAACCTTTATTTTTTTCCAATTTGATGCTCTGAGTCGAAAAAACATCGTTAAAATTGACGATTAGCTCATTTTCATGGTAAAAACTAGAAAAATCATGTCTTTTTGCATTTATTTCGTTATATATAAAGTATACCATAAAAGCTTCGGACTATGATTTTTATGGAATTTACCACGAAAATGAGCTAAATGTCAATTTTAACAATATTTTTTGAATAATAGCATCAAATTACGTAAATATACACAATTAGGAAAAAAATTAAAGATTTAAGGCTTTCGAAATTTCGGCAAAATTTAAAGATTTGATTATTAAAAATCGATCTTCTCTTACAGTTTTTAATATTATTTAACGAAAATTTTTTTCCATGCATATTTTACCATTCTAAACAACTTCTCGCATGGATTTGCAATAATATGCAATAGGTCAAAAGAAAAAAATTCTAACCTCTTCAAAAATTAAAATTAAATATTTTTGACCATCTTATATCTTTTCAGGTTAAAAATAATGCAAGAAAAAAAATATTACCTCGTTTAATAATTTTATTTTAAAGGGGTCAAAATTAAGGTGGGGTCTCCCCTTAACGCCCAGCGGTTTCGATCGAAACCACTTTTCATTTCTAAAATCTATAACTTCGACAAAAATTAAGATATTTTTTAGTTCTAAACGCTCATGACCCACAAATTTATAAACCTTTATGAAAAAAATTTACATTTTAAAAAATAATTAACAATTTTGTAATTACAACAATAATAAAAAAAAATTTTGTTGCAAAATTTGCAACAAAATTACAAATTCGAAAATAAAAGAAAACAAAGCTACTGAAAATTGTTACTCGGGGGTTTTCGGAGTCGCTGATTACGAATTGGATGCCAGATTTTAAAAATTCAAAATGGCGCATCCAATATGGCGGACATCATTTCTAAAAAACTGATTCAATTTGCCTAAAAATTGTTACTTGGAGGTTTTCGGGGTCACTGATTACGAATTTAATATCAGATTTTAAAAATTCAAAATGGCGGATCCAATATGGCGGACATCATTTTTAAAAACTGATTCAATTTGCCTAAAAAATGTTAATCGGTGGTTTTCGGGGTCGCAGATTAGGGGTCGTCATATACAACGTGGACAGTTTTTCAAAGATTTTTGACCCCCCCCCTCCCCCTTGTGGACACAAAAATACATGGGATCGTGGACATTTTCAAACTTTTTTAACCCCCCTCCCCCAAAAGTGTCCACGTGGTATATGGACGACTTCTTACGAATTTGATGCCAGATTTTAAAAATTTAAAATGGCGGACGTCATTTATAAAAACTGATGCAATTTGCCTGAAAATTGTTACTCGGGGGTTTTCGGGGTCGCTGATTGCGAATTTGATATCAGATTTTAAAACTTCAAAATGGCGGGTCTAATATGGTGGACATCTTTTTTAAAATTTGTTTTAATTTGCCTGAAAATTGTTACTCACGGGTTTTCGGGGTCGCTGATTACGATTTTAATTTTAATTTTTTAAAATGTAAAATAGCGATTTCAATTTAGTGTATAAAATGTCCTAATAAAAACGAGATCAGAATAAAATGTTCGATACCTTCGTGACAATGTGCAAAACAAATGCCTAACGCGAAACCGGCATCATAATGATTAATGAAATATTCATTTCTATATTCGTAATAATCAGAAAAACAAATGTCTAACGCAAAGACGAAATCAATCTAAAATGCTTGACTATATTTGTGAAAATCGGAAAACAAAATCCTAACATGAGAATGCGATCCGAGTAAAATATGAATCTACATTTGTGACAATGCGATAAACAAATGCCTAATGAGAAAACGATGTCAAAATTAAATGTTCGTTTACATTCGTGACTATAGAAAAACAATTGCCTAACATAGACTCTAACATTAGATTAGTAAACAGCGGCCCTGAAAACCCCCTACTAACAATTTTATGGCAAATTGAATCAATTATTAGAAAAGATGTCCGCCATATTGGATCCGACATTTTGAATTTTTAAAATCTGATATCTAATTCGTAATTAACGACTCCGAAAATCCCCGAGTAACAATTTTCAAGCAAATTAAATCCGTTTTTAGAAAATATGTCCGCCATATTGGATCCGCCATTTTGAATTTTTAAAATCTGATATCAAATTCGTAATCAGCGACCCCGAAAACCTTTATATACGAGCAATGACGTGAATTGCACTGCTACAAAAAAGTCGGGCGTTAAAGGGTTAATTTAACCATTAAGAGCTTTTTTTGGTGCAGCACTGGTAAAAAGCACAATTGGAAAAAGCACTTTTTTATAAATGTAAAAGAACAAGCAATTAAAATTGGAAGTTTGCTGATTTTTGCGATTTTTAAATGCAAATAACTATCTTACAGAAAAATAAAAAATTACAAAACTTGGGAAATATCTAAATTATTTCAAAAAATTATTTAAATATTTGAATATAACATTTTAAAAATTGGTAGCTTTTTAAATGTTCCGAACAACATGAATTGTTATTAGACACTAAACCAATATAAGACAATTACAAAATATGACAAAATTTATACAGAGGTAAGGTCATTAACCTATTTACAATAAGTAGAAATTAATAGGATACGTCGCAGTATAATCAGACAATGAGATTCACTAGAATTTTCTATTATTGAGGGAATGTAAGTAACTATGAATGAAATTTACATTAAATCAAAACCAAGTCAACGATTTGTTAAAGAAAGTGAAAGTAAGTTTGAGGCTAAGTCTAGGCCTATGTCTTAGTCTTTGACTTTGATTTTTTCCGACTCTAAAGAATATTCTGAATCACTCGCAAAATAATTAGATACACAAAAAATGTTCTATATTACATTTATTTTGCCACAGGAATTGAGATTTTCAAAAATTTGAAATTCAATAGCATCTAAGAATATTATTATAAAACAAGAAGATACCGATCACTTCGACCCAGTGAGAAATTGCCAATAGACTTTAATCGGTCCAATATCGGTCCAATATTGGTTGCCGTGCTGGGCGCCGATTGACTCCCAATATTGGACCAATATGGGCTGATGCTTGGGATGTAACGGCATCGCCAATCATCGGTTGTCAATATTGGTCCAATATTGGCCGAATATTGGCAACCAAGAGAAAAAAATTTTTTTAAATAAATTTTTTTTAATTAAATAATAATAATAAAAAATTAATGTTTATAATTTTTGTTTAATATATTTATTTGTTTAATTATTTATTTTTAATAATTCATGTAAATAATAAATAATTTATTATTTATAAATTATAATAATTTAAAAATGCAGCAGCTATTAGAAAATAGCATTCTGCAAAAAAATTCTATCATTGAAAAATCAATGATAGGCGAGAGAAATCCGCGTCTTTAAATAGATTCGCAGATGATAGACAAGAGATATCCGCGTCATTAAACGGATTCGCAGATATACTCTGGTCTCGCGACGAATCTCTCGATACTTATATACACTGGAGTCGCCGTGTCAGTTGCGAGAACGGTTACAGCGTCCCTCTTGCGGCAGAGATAAGAATTGTCACGTAAACTGCTAAATCGCTTTACCGACCGCCTTATTATACCCGCAGTTTACGTGACAATTCTTATCTCTGCCGCAAGAGGGACGCTGTAACCGTTCTCGCAACTGACACGGCGACTCCAGTGTATATAAGTATCGAGAGATTCGTCGCGAGACCAGAGTATATCTGCGAATCCGTTTAATGACGCGGATATCTCTTGTCTATCATCTGCGAATCTATTTAAAGACGCGGATTTCTCTCGCCTATCATTGATTTTTCAATGATAGAATTTTTTTGCAGAATGCTATTTTCTAATAGCTGCTGCATTTTTAAATAATTATAATTTATAAATAATAAATTATTTATTATTTACATGAATTATTAAAAATAAATAATTAAACAAATAAATATATTAAACAAAAATTATAAACATTAATTTTTTATTATTATTATTTAATTAAAAAAAATTTATTTAAAAAAATTTTTTTCTCTTGGTTGCCAATATTCGGCCAATATTGGACCAATATTGACAACCGATGATTGGCGATGCCGTTACATCCCAAGCATCAGCCCATATTGGTCCAATATTGGGAGCCTTTATTGGACCGATGATCGGTCTCTTGGCTCCCAATATTGGACCGATATTGGACCGGTGAGAAATTTCTCACTGGGGAGTCGAAGACTCGGAGTCACCGGTTTCTTCATGTTATATAAACTTGCTACTTTCTTACTGTAACTTCTTCAAAAATTATTTTCATCATTTTGATTATTCATTACTAGAGTTTTCAACTCAAATTCTTCTTTAAATTAATTTTTTTTATAATTTTTGAAAAAGTTCTTTCAGAGTTTTCAAATTTTTTTGTTTACAATTTAATTTTACGAAATTTCGATTATTCTGACACTTCAATTAAATATATTAAAAATTAAAAGCTTCAAATAATTAAAAAAAAATTCCACTAAACTTTTTGAAAAAAAATTAGTTCTACAGAATTCTTAATTAAAAGTATGAAAAGTTCAAATTTTCAAAAATTTTAATTTGAAACCTTTTAAAAATTCAATTATTTTAAAAAAAATCTAAGTTATAATGCTTTCAATATTCAATTATAATCTAAAATTTTAACTGAAATACATTTTTAAATAAATATTTATTAGAAAATTCTACGAGAATTTAACTATTTAAATACAAAAATAAATACACTACCGTCGGGAATTATCGGTACGGCTGCACGCGCAGGGCCCAAAAACATACCAATCTTCAAATCACGATTTCTTTGTAAATACAAATGTCAAAAAATTAACAAACATACCATTCGAAAGATTATTAAATTCTACGATCAATGATACATAATTGAAAATTTTAATAATTTATACAAAGATTGCAGCAATCGACAAATTTGACAAAAAAAATTTTTAAATAAAATTTTTTTGGAAATTATTTCAACCCCTGCACATTTTTTAAAAATTGTAGGAAAAATTTGAAACTTATATAGGTGTAATCATTGAAATCTCATCTTTAATTTAAGACCAAAAGATTTAAAAAATCTTATTCGGTTCGAGAGATATCATTATAAACGGCCGAGCATTTTCAGCCAAAAAACGTTCAAAATCTACTAATTCAATGCATTTGTCAAAAAACATGCTCGGACGTATATAATGATATCTCACGAACCGAATAAGATTTTTTAACTCTTTTGGTCTTAAATTAAAGATGAGACTTGAATGATTACACCTATATAAGTTTCAAATTTTTCCTACAATTTTTAAAAAATGTGCAGGGGTTGAAATAATTTCAAAAAAAATTTTATTTTTAAATTTTTTTTGTCAAATTTGTAAATTGCTCCAAGCTTTGTATAAATTATTAAAATTTTCAGTTACATATCATTGATCGTAGAATTTAATAATCTTTCGAATGGTATATTTGTTAATTTTCTGACATTTGTATTTACAAAGAAATCGTGATTTGAAGATTGGTATGTTTTTGGGCCCTGCGCGTGCAGCCGTACCGATAATTCCCGACGGTAGTGTATTTTATTAAATAATTGAATGTTTCTTAAAATTAAATTTTCATAAAGAATTTTATTAACAAATTTTTAAATCATTGAATTCTCTTGACAAATTGTAATAAAATTTTTAAGAATAAGTTCATTTTTCAAGAAACTTGATGAAAATTGTATTAAAAATAATTGCAACTCTGCCAAGAATTTTATTAAAATTTTTGAAAATAATTGAATTTCGGAGAAAAATTTTATTATTTATAAAGATAATTGAAATTTTGTCGAGAATTTTTGAAAATTTTTTATCATAATTGAATTTCTGCGAAGAATTATTATATTATTTTTGAAAATAATTGAATTATTGAGACGAATTTTATTAAAATTTCTTTTTAAATAATTGAATTCTTTTGTAAAATTTTATTGAAATGATAGATATTGAAAATAATTAAATTTTGACAAATTTTTGAAATTAATTAAATTTCTATGAAGAATTTTATTAAAATTTTTTTCAAAAAAATTGAATTGTTACAAAGAATTTCATTAAAATTTTTGAAAATAATTTAATTTTTTGGAGAAATTTAATTAAAACTGTATTGAAAATAATAAAATTAAATTCTAATAAAAAAGTTGTAGCAAAGATTTTTAAAATAATTGAATTTCTTTGATAAACTTGAATATAATTATTAAAAATAATTATATTTTTCGCGGAATTCCATTAAAATTGTATTAAAAATAATTGAAAGTCTGCGATGAGTTTTAATATTTATGAAAATAATGAAATGCTTGCGTAGAATTTTATTAAAAAATTTTTTAACTAATTGAATTCTTTTGGGGTTTTTTAATTAAAGTAATAGATATTAAAAATCATTAAATTGAGGAAAATTTTTTTAAATAATTAAAATTTTGCCAAGAATTTTATTAAAATTTTAGAAAATAATTGAATTTTGTGATAAGAATTTTACTATTTTTGAAAATAATTGAATTTCTGCAATCATTTGTAATTGCTTCAAAATTCAATTTGTTTTAGTGTTTTTAACTAAAATTCTTCTATAAATCCATTATTTTTAATAATCAATTAAATACATTATATTAAAAAATTAATTTTTTATTAAAATTAATTAAAAAAATTAATTTTAAAATAATTTTAGTTATTAAAGTTTTTAAAAATCTAGTTTTTTAAATTTTTTAATTAAAATCTTTTGAAGTTCATCTATTTATGAAAATTGTAAACGCAACTCTTTTAAAATTGAATTTACGGATATATATTTTTGTGAATTCCC
Organism: Leptopilina heterotoma; assembly: GCF_015476425.1. Taxonomy (NCBI): domain Eukaryota; kingdom Metazoa; phylum Arthropoda; class Insecta; order Hymenoptera; family Figitidae; genus Leptopilina; species Leptopilina heterotoma. The sequence goes on along the minus strand of NW_025111131.1, from coordinate 3,168,632 downwards.
GCAAAATTCCCGGACGCTAGACACCCTGAAATTTTAAGAGTTAATTATAGAAAGAACACAAGAAAATCCCGGTTCAAAAAAAAATCTCCTGTCATTTCACGGTCAATTTTTTAAATTTCTGCTATTCCAAGTTTCCCAGGTTTTCCAGATCTGTGGCAACCCTGTTAATGGATAAAATTTGTAAAATATTAAGTTATTTTACAGGTAAATTTAATATTCCTTATTTTTAATTATTTCTATCAATATTTAATAATAAATTAAGTCATTATGTATAAATTTAAATTATTTTTTTTACATTTTCATAGTAAATTATGTGTTTTCTTTAATTTTTTCTATTAGATGAAAAAAGAGAATTTCCATTATTTCGCATACTTTAAATGATATATTACTTTACAATAAATAATATAAATTTTTTAAATTCTTTTTATTTGGTGATAGTACCTTTAAAATCATTCCTGCAAAGTATAATTTTCATAATTAGACGGCAAAAACTTTAGTCGAAATATAATGGAATGACTTCTACTTCAGAAAATAAAGAAATTGGCATGTATAAAGTTTAAATTTCACCAAAGATTAGTATGTAAATTAATTTAAAAATTATATTTATATTATGAACGTCGACGTCTGTTTTCTCGAGAAGAAATTTGTTTCTCATAATGATCTTAGTAGTACTTCAGTAATTCAGATTTGGAAGATAAAATTTTGAACGTTCAAATAAACGAATTTCTTTACTAAAAAATGGATTGACCTGAGTCAATTCCTCCTCAGAAAAAATTAACTTTTTTAAAATAATTTACTAATACATCAGAAATAATAAAATTACGTCAGATAAAAGGTTCAGGTATATTTAATAAAGAAAGATTAGACTTATAAATATAGAAAAAATAATTCTTCTCTAAATACCAATTTTGATAAAATATCGTTTCATTTACCTGGAAATTTCAATATAATAATAATAATTTTTTTTAATGAAAACGCGCCTGTGATGTATTTACTAACAAATATATACATATATACAAACACTTCTGTCAATGTCAATTACAATTGTTAGAATTTTTTCAACTCCGAGAATCATTCAATTGTTACAAAAGTTTAAATATTATTGACTAATAATAATATTAATAAAATATGTTTTAATTCACTAAGTATTTTTGTTAAGAAAATCATTCCACATAATAAAGAAAAACTTATATTTCTTATATTCTTAAATAATTAAAAATACATATTGATAAGTAGAGTTGTGGAGGAAACATGAATAACATTAATATACTTATAAAATTATAAAGAATTAACATTTTTCACTACAAATTTTCAAATTTAAACTTACAACTCTGTTGAAAATCGTATTCCAAAAGTTTAAATCTGTTTCACTTTGGATGATTCCACCAAATACATGCACTTTATTAATCGCAAAAATAAATAAACAAGAAAAATATTGCGCAAGAAAATTTAGTTCGTGAACATTTCTTTCATTCACATATTTATTTACGAATTGGCAAAACCAATCGCTTTATATATCTCTACATTCCTATGAAATCATAACATATGAAATTAATATTGAATGTTGTTTCATACTTTCATATGACATATCGTATCCCCTTTATATATATTATATATACATGCATATTGCATATAAAAGAGAGTGAAGTTCACAACGTTGCTTCACACCATACTATAAAGGTCTATCTACAATAGCTTGAAAATGAATTTGTTTTGTCTGATTCAAAGTAACTGCATATTCTGCATAGAAATTTGCGACAATATACTTTGAATTTAAAGGCCTTTCTCCAATAGGATCCAAAAACTCTGCGTTTGTCTGCGAATGACTGCGTTGCGTTGATTTTAGCATGCGTTGCTATAGCAACCGACGCAGACACAGAGTTTTGGGAACCTATTGGAGAAAGGCCTTAATGATTTAAAGTGAATTTATATGCAGAATATCCAGTTACTTTCAGGCTGAAGTCCCATGGCAGCGTTTTGCTTTGCGTTTTGTAACTAGGCAATGAGTGTGAGAGAGATGGAGATATATGTTTGCTATATTTGCACTCATGGCCTAGTTACAAAACGCAACGCAAAACGCTGCCATGGGACTTCACCCTCAATCAGACAAAAACGAAGTATTTTCAAGCTATTGTAGATACACCTTTACAGTTTCGTATGAAGTGATAAAATAGACTGCTTTGGAGTGAGGGAGAAAGAAGAGAGTGTTTACGGTTGTTGCGCAAAGCAGACTTTTAGAACCTATTGCAGAAAGGCCTTTACCATTTAATGCTTGTCTTTCCAACGCTGCTCATTGCTTCAAGTTACACACTATAGCAAAATTTCTATAGAATTCATTCGACAAGTTTTTGACATGTACAATTCCATCTGTGTTTAATTTTTATTTATTAACAACTTCTGACGCATAACTACTTTATTTAACAGTGAATCAGTTTTTGATACTAATTTACATTATACCTTAAACTTTTTTTAATTATGAAGTATTGTCATTTTTTAATTTCATTTTTTCTAGACTTTCAAGAATGAATTATTCTAATTTTTGTATTAATAAAACTGCGTGTTTCCACTATTCAATTCTTCGAAAGATGAAAAGTGGAGGAATTTTTCGAAAATGAATTTACTATCAGATGAGATTATTATTGTTAATAATTTTTAACAAGTTTAAATGGCTGAAACTGAAGGGCCAATTTTGCATATAATAGTGATTGGTTTTCATCACAAAAAAGGTTGTCAAGTAAGTTATAGATTTATAAAATATTTTATTGTATGAAGTTTTGTGATATTTCATAAGAAATTTATTATTTTTCAAAGTTCCTCCAAGAATTTAAATGAAACTTGGTAATATACATTTATGTTGTAAGCCATTAGAAAAATCTGTCATGTAGAACGTATAGTTCCTGGACAAATAGAAAAATACCGGTAATTAGTTAGGTGAAATGTCAGAAATGTTTATTTTTCTATTTGTCTAGTTTACTGCATAAAGCGCACCCTGTCAATTTTTATTATACAAATTAACGGTTTCGTTTATTTATTATTAATAATAAATCAAATCTACTAAAGTCTATAAAAGTTTATATTTTGAAAAAAATTTAGAAAAACGAAATTTATATAATTTAAAATCTAACAAGTAACACTACCCAAGTTGAAAACTGGGATCGAGTTTTACCTTTAACCATTTTTTAAGTTCCCCCATATAACCCAACTGCTCAATAAAGTACACTTTATTGCCCTAGGGTAATAATGAGTACTTTATTTACCTGTGAGCGCGGATCAATAAAGTACACTTTATTGCCCTAGGGTAATAATGGGTACTTTATTGACCTGCGAGCGGTCAATAAAAAAAAATATTTCTCAATTTTACTCTTTTGTTCATTTAACATAAATTATATTACAAAACTATTTTTTAATATCACAATTTCTCTTAAAATTACTTTTTAAATTAATTGTAATATACATTTATGTTGTAAGCCATTAGAAAAATCTGTTATTTTTATTTATTGTATATTTTGTTAAATTGAAGTTTTTCATTAAAACAGAAACATATTCACTACAAAGATACGTACTTATATACTTACTATGATAACTAATTGTATGTATTTTTGCAATAACAAAACATATATACTTAAAATTAAAAATAGAAATAAAAAAATAGAAGGAAAATGGAGTGTTTAAAAAAAGAGTGTTTACGGTTGTTTGCTCACTTTTTTTCTATCTTAAAATTACCAAAATTTTATTATTTATTAAAAAGATTGTATATTATGAGAAACTTGTATTAAATTCTCAGAGAATATTTTTGTCCAGATTCTAGACAGGCTTCATATCGAAGAATGTAAATGAAAACTGTACATTAACTTTTCGGGGCCAGAATACTTGTTTCATAATAAATTTTCACGAAAAAACTGTCTAATTGTAGTCTATTTCTAGAAAGGCACAGTGGGCCAGGATCGATAAATAGTGGCCAAAAGTAAATATTTTTTTAGAGGTTTAAGAAATTTATTTTCTAAATTTTGATACCTGAAAGTATCTAAATATGAAATACTAAGTGTTTTTTTTGCCAAAACTCAAAAATCTTAAAGAATTTTTGTTCGCCATATTGGATCCGCCATTTCTAATTTTCAAAAACTGACATTAGATTCAGATTCAGCGACCCCGAAAATCCCCAAATTTTGAGTTTCAAGCGGATCTAAACAATTTTTAAACTTTTGGTCGCCATATTGGATCCGCCATTTTGAAATTTTTAAATCTAACATCAAATTCAGATTCTGCGATCCAAAATACTATAAGTACACTCATAAAAATTGAAATTAAATTTGATTTGGTACATTTTTTAAGGTGCTTGTATACACAATTCACGATGGAAATACTAAAAATTACTTTTTTCAAAAATCCCCCGATGGATTATTTTAATTTTTGTTGCAAAATACTCAGGGAGGTCTCCAGTGTTGGAATCCACAAAAAAATCCCATTTCGCAAGATTTTTTTTACCATAATTGATAATTCTTAAAAAGAGTGAAATTTATGCCAACTAATTATGCTATCTATTGTTTTTGGGGTCGCTTACGAACATGAAGTCAGATTTAAAAAATTCAAAATGGCGGATCCTTTATGGCGGACATCAAATTATTCATTTTTCATGAAATTTGATATCAGGGGGTTTTCGAAGTCGCTGATTATGAATATAAAGTCAGATTTTAAAAATTTGTTTGTTTAATATATTTGAAAATATTTGTTAATTACTGTAAATTTCACTTAGAGAAATATTTTTTCTTTTAAATTGTTAATTATAAATGTTAAGAACTTCACTTATGTCAAAGTTTTACATTACAAATTTCGCATAGTTATGACGTTTTTGCTTTTATCAAAGAGCCCCTTAAGATATATATAAAAAAACTAACAGCAGATTTTAAGAGATGTAAAGAAAATGTTTGCCTTAGGTGGAGTTCTCTTTTCCTCCATTGGTACCTGAGGCTCCAAACGAATGTCCGTTGAATTGGAGATATTTGCCGTCATTAGCACTACCAGATGGATCTCACAATTATGATGAAGACACCGTATTTTTTCACCTACCTAGTCTTACGGATCCAAAATGCACAATATACGGAATTTCATGTTTCAAACAAATTCCAGTTGAGGTATACTTTCATAAATAATTATGACTCAAATAAAAATGTTAAAAAATTTTTGAAATTTGTAAAAACTCGTTGTTAAGAATGTCCGAATTATAGAACAATTTTTTGTAAAAATTTTTTACTGACTCGTTTTTGAAAATTTAATTGTTGAAATTGCATGTTTTTATATGGACTCTTATGGAGAGTGTCATGTGAAGTGCACTATTTTGATAATAACTTGTGTAAGAAAATTAAACTTTTTTTATAAAAATCATACTCTTTCAAAGTTTAATACTTTTGGAATAATTTAAAAAAATAATTGAGTAAACCGACTGTCCCGATTTTGAGAAATAACATTAAAACTGACGTAAAATTCCATATTTTCTAACCTCACTAACATAATACACAATCATATATACGATGACAATAGAACGCAACTAACGTCAAGCCAAACTCTTACCACATAAAATATCAAAATTTTTCTAGAGAAAACAAATGAATACATTCGCTTTATTTAAATGTCTATATTTTATTTATTAAATTATGTTTGTTTTCAATTTTAATTGAAATGCTTTTTTAATTTTATTTCAATGCATTTTTTATATATTTAGTATTTATTGCATTAAATTAATTTTTAAACATTCATTATGAAATAAATTATTTACAGGGTGTCTAGCGAACCGGGAATCCGGGAAAAACCGGGAAAACCCCGGGAATTTTTTTTTCCCGGGAAAAACCGGGAAACCCCCGGGAATTTTCTTTTAAATCCGGGAATTTTTTTATGAAGTACTTTATTATGTTGTTGGAAAAAATAGTTACATTTTTTCAACGCTTAACTTAATTTTTTTTCAATTTCGAATTGTATATTGATTCTCTTCGTATATTAGACAATGTTTTATTATTGTCCAATTAAGACCTAACTTATATGGGAAATGATTTTCGATGTGACAATCCAGTGGGCAAAAAACCATCATTGTTTTAAAAACGTTCCAAAAATGTTTTTAGAACGTTTCATGTCTGCCAAATAATGTTCCAAAAACGTTCCATTGCTTTTAAAACGTTTTAGAAACATATAACGTTATTGGGACGTTATTTGGCAGACATGAAACGTTCTAAAAACATTTTTGGAACGTTTTTAAAACAATGATGGTTTTTTGCCCACTGGGAAGCTTGTGCCAAATTTTTACAGTGATGCGACACCTGTTTTTGATTTTAAACATGAAATTACCGTCAAGTAAATCACAATACAATTCTTATTATAAGTTTTACAAATATTACGATTAAATTTACTGTAAAATTTTAGTTTTCAATTATCCGGGAAAATTATTTACATACCGGGAAAAAACCGGGAAAACCCCGGGAATTTTATATTTCTAAATTACTAGACACCCTGATTTAGTTACAATGTTGTTTACTTTATTACTATAATAATTGTAATAAATTATTTTTATTTAAAAACTATAGTAATATAGTTTTTACTTTATCAATAAATTTTGTTAATGATATTAGCTTTTTAAAATTTTTAATGAAAATATAGAAATTAATAAACTTAAAAAATGATTCCTTTGTAATTAGATTTATTAAATTTGTTCAATTAAAAAAATTAACGGTAATAAGCACTTTTTGAAATTTATCTAAAAATTAATGTAAATCAAATTTAATTTAAATTAAAATCTTTTAATCAACTATATTTTTATAAAAAAATTAATTAATTTAAATTTTTAGCTTCTTAAAAATTAATACAATTTACATATATTTATAAACGTAAAATAAAAAATATTTTATCCTTATACAAATTGTAAACAAACGCTATTAATAAATTAAACGCCTTGAAGAAAGTTAAGAAGCCAACATCAGACGAATTAACAAAACAATGCAATCAATGCGAGATCCAGGAGACGACCCGGGATGACGCAGAAGATCCTAAAAAAAAGATTGCGGCGTCCCTGGATCTCTTCGATCTCAGTGAATAGCCCCTCGAATTAAATAATTATTTTTTAAAAATATTTTTTGAGAATAATGAATTGGAATTATTAAAAATACTATTTTTTATGTCTAATATGTTAAGTATTCCATATTTTACTTATGAAATATGCATTAAAACAGTTGGTATTTGCAGTTTTAACCCCTTCACTGTCAGTGGGCTCTATAGAGCCATAAAAATGTCGTGCCCTGTATGTCCATGGGCTCTATAGGGCCATCGGAAAAAAAGACATTTAAATGTTAACGAATCTGGCTAAAAATCCTTACACGGGGGTTTTCGGGGTCGCTGAATCCAAATCCGTTGTCGAAAATTCAAAATTCAAAATGGCGGCTTCAAAATGGCGCCCAAAAAATTTGTAAATTTACGAATCTGTCTGAAAATGCCTTAAAATGCCTACTCGGGGGTTTTCGAGGTCGCTGATTCCAAATCCGTGGTCAAAAATTCAAAAATTTAAAATTGCAGCTTTAAAAATGCGACAAAAAAAATTTTAAATGAACGAATTCGTTAACTTTTCAATTTTTTTGGTCGATATTTTGAAGCCGCCATTTTGAATTTTGACTTTTCGACCACAGATTTTGAATCAGTGACCTTAAAAACATAAAATATGACAATATCATGATTTTAAAAAAAAAAAATTTTTTGAACACTTATGGCACAAAAACTTTATTTTCACTCGCCTGTGAAGGGGTTAATCCCATATAAAAGCATGTGAATTCCGCTCTCGCAATATCATTGAAATAGTTGTATTTAAGCATTTAGAAATTTCATAAACTTTAAACAAGTTTTAAGCAATGTAAAGACAAAAGGTACTAAAACCCGTCGAAAACGGATTCCACAGCTGTATAATGTATATCCATCGTGCTTTCTGGATTAATAAATATATTACAATTTTTTAATTTTATACATAGTTCTTGACTTTTACTGTAAGAGATTTTTCATTTCAATAGAGACTGAAATGTCGAACATCGGATATTACAAGAGGAACTGTACAGAAATCAGTCTGTATTTTGAGCACATTACCTCTTTACGGACATATTCAAGTTAAAGTTGCATTGATAACAAATGCATATTTTGAGGAAGGAGACTTTAGTAAAATTTCATTATTAAAAGAAACTTATTATCATCTCAATTCTTGTATGAAGAAAGACAGTCAAATTCCTTTACAAATTTTTGGAGGTAACATTAGCTTTTTTAAGTGTCTGTAAATTATTAATAATTGATAATGTTTTAAAGATATTATACTTTTATTTATTAAAAACTTATTATTAAAATGTAAAACGTATTTTACAGGTCTCTCGGCACGAGATTTAATTTTACAATTTCGACACAAAGTTCTTTTATTATTTAAACTACTACTTTTAGAAAAAAAATTAGTTTTTTTTCAATCACCGGTGCATCCATTATGCACGACGATATTGACTCTGCTTTCATTATTTCCCGGAATGATAGAAAGTGGTTTAAAGAATTCTACCTACATCAGGTACGTTAATGGAAAACATTTTTTCAGAACAGGATTTATTGATTTTTATTTAATTTAATTTGATTAATTTATTATTTATATTACTTTACTTATTATAACTTATTGTTTTAGAGTTCCAACATCACCTGTTTCAAATGACGAGAACATTTCAGTTGTTGATTCCGATTTGCCAAATTTATATTCTCTAGACCAGAAATCACTAAATAAAGAACAAAATGATGATATAAATTTAGAAAAAGAAATTTCATATTCCAATTATGATGCAAATTTAGAAACACTAGAGCAAGAGTGTAAAGAAGTTTTGAATGATGAGGCGGACAGAAGCAGAAATTCCGAAGAAACACTAGAAAATAAATACATCAATAAGGCTAATTACGAAGAAAATTCGGGGAACTCTTTGACGATAAAAGATGATTTAAATACTGTCTCTTTCGAAGCAGGTGACGGCGATGGTGTTTTATCCAAAAACAGTAATAGTCTTTTATCTGTAAATACATGGATTGAAGAAAGTGTATTGCAGGCGGCATCTATAAATACTCAAAAATGTGGTTTACCTTTGCAAATATTTTCTGAGGTACATTTGCACATTAAACTTTTGTAAAATTATTAAAAAATATTTTTAATGTCAGACATTTTTTTATTTTTAGGGATACCTCTGTTTACCGTATCTCTCATTGCCATACTTAGAATTATTAAGTGATAAAAATGTTCGAGGCTATGTAGTAGGAGCAACAAATGTTCTTTTTAAGCAGAAGAAACAGCTTATCGATGTTTTAATTGATGTAAGTCATATAATCATTAAATATGATTGGAATTTTGATTTTTAATTAGATTGTGACTAGAAATTAATGTTTATGTTTATTCTTAATGTTAATGTTTATGTTCTAAGTTTTACGAATTAAAAAAGGAAATAAGAAGGGAGAATTATTTTTCGTCGCCAAGTTACTCCGTATATTATTAAAACGTTACACAACTAAAAACATGAACATAAATTTTAATAAATTCTTCTTAGATATTGAGACAAATTTAATAAAGATTTTTACAATAATATTTATGATACTAACACTAATCTTGTATTATGTAAGAAAAGAAAAAAGAAGAAAAAAATTTTTTTTAATTTTTAATTTTACCAGGCATTAAAATTTAAAGTAATTTTTTTCAAAAATGCATAACTCTGATACTTTTTAATCGATTTTGTTCATATTTATATGACTAATGATTGTTATACCAACAATTTTAATGTAATAAAAAACAAAACAAAAATTTTCAAAATTTGCCCCAAAAAAAGTCAAAAAAAATTTTGATTTCATTTTTTCAGGCAAAAGCACCGCTTAATTGTTATAAACATTTTGTAAACAAATTTAACCCCCTTGTATTTATTATCATTGTGGAAGATAAACACTAAGTAACAAATAGATTTTTAGTATTTTGTATTTTTTTAAAAATTAATACTACCTACTTTATTTTTTTTATTTATTTTTATAATTCTTAATATTTATTACTGAAACTAATAATATTAGTTATTAATAAGATATATCTAAGTGAAATTTACAGTCGATGTTTTAAATTCGGGCTTTTGCCCGAAAAAATGAAATCAAAATTTTTTTGGGTCAAATTTTGAAATTTTTTTTTGTATTTTATTGCATTAAAATTGTTGGTATAACAATTATTAGTCATCTGAATATGAACAAAATCGATTGAAAAGTCTCAGAGTTATGTAATTTTGAAAAAAAATTACTTTAAACTTTAATGCCCGGTAAAACCCAAAATTTTGAAAATTTAAAAAAAAAAAATTTTCCTTTTTCTTCTCTTACACAACACTACATTTACACCAAATTTCAGAAAAATTGACAGACCCAATGCCAACATTACATTAAATTTATTATATGATTTTATTAAATTAATAAATAATAAAATTTTATTAAATTTAATTACCTACATTAAATTATTACATTAAATTGATATATGTTTAATTTATTATGCAGATAGAAAATGGACGAATAGAAGCCAATGATCCTGAATTAAGGCGTTACTTGCATCTTACAACTGAAGATTTGAGATTTATTGATTACGTTATTCGATGTGTAGTCGAGCCAAGAAAGGAGAATATTCTGGATAGTTCCACATATCACGGTGGGGAAGAATGGATAAGGCTTCAATTCAAAATGTATTTGCTTCATTTATTGCGGACATCAATGCAATATGATACTCGTGAAACGGATCACTTCAATACCTTATTTATATCAGCTTGGCGTACCACGAATAACTATAAGAAATGGAAAGACTTTAATTCTACTGAAATAACTAGCATAGAACCAAGGCATCCATTTGTTGGGCAGTTATCAGTTCAGGATATGAAATTACGTTTGACACAGTAAGTTTAAAATCAAAATTCGATATTTCGGTTAGTTTTAAAGTCTCCAGTAATTTTTTTTTTTTGCAAAAAATTCTGGAAAAGAGAAGGAATCCAAATATCATAGTTACAAAAAAATCAAAGGGTTGCTTATACCCGAAAAAATAAAATTTTTTTCTTTTAATATTGCACTTTGAATTGTTAAGAAATCAATCAAGTTTCACAAAAATTGAAAGACCCATTTTTTTTTTTAATTATAATTTGAAATTAAAAATTTTTGAATTTTTAGAAAATAAAGGAAAAAATTTTCTGTTTCCGAATTTCTTTAATTGTAAAATTATTCGAAAACAGCAATAACTTCTTTTTTAAATAAATAATAATTATTTTTTTTCCATAGGAGTTAAGATTTTCAAAAATTCTTTTTTAAATAAATAATTATTATTTTTCCATAGAAATTGTTTAAAATATAGAACAATATTTTGGAGTAATATTTAAAAGTAGTATACACATTTTAAAAATCAAGTTTGGATAGGAGAATATCGAAATAATAATTAAAAAATTCTTTTTAAGTTTTATAAATCAAAAGACCTATTTTAATTTTTTTTTCCAGTTCCATGCAAAACACAGAAAGTGGACGAAAATTGAACCAAGCAATGTTAACAACAGGAAAAGCTGTAGGCAAGTGTTAATTTGATAATAATAATTTTTTTGTATTTCCTCTTAGTCTAAAAAGATATATAATTTTATTAAATTATTGTATGACATTTGTTAAAGGTGGAGCTTTGTCGCAAGCGAAAGGTGCATTTTCAACGTGGTGGAATACTTTAACCGCAGTCCAACCTATCAATGTTGTCAGAGATAATACTCTCCCCGAAGAAGAAAGAGAACAACATGCCTTTAAAGTGGAAACTGATGAAACGATTTTAAATAAAGACTTTCTGAGAGAGTCTATAAATTATGAGAAAATAATTAAACCAAATTAACAATCTTATAACTATTATTATTTAAATAACTAAAATAACAATGTCAAACACTGAAAAGACCAAACTCTCTAAATTATATAATTCTTTAGATTAAATATGGAAGTTGCTTAAATTTAGAAAGTTAATTTTAAGAATTTGAGGATAGAGATTTTACAGAATAAAAAGTTGTAAAATCCAAAAACAGATATTCAAGTTTTAAATAAATTTAAAAATATTCTAAAAATAACTTTTGGACAGACAAAAATAATGTGAATTATCTTTAAAGAAACTAAATTTTATGTCCATCCGTTTATTTCTCAAGTCAAGTCAATTTATTACTCAACCAGATCTTTTGATTAAAAATGGATGGAATAATAATTGACAAACAATAAATTAATTGCAATATTATTATTTTTTATTATAATCGTAAAACCGTTTTAATATTAAACTAAATAAGCGGTCTAATTTTCATACATTCAATGATTGAACTGTAAAAGAATATTCTATTATATACAGAAATTTTGAAAATTATAAAAGCACATGATTTAAAGCATTAGCGTTTAGTACAATAATTTTTATGAGTACAATTGTAAGTTTAATAACTAAACTTAAAATTAGAAAGTAATTATTACTTTTTAAAGCGTGTAAAAAGTTACTAAAATGATTGTAATTTTTCTTTTTATTTTTAGTCGGTTATTTCAGATTTTTTTTAAATACCAAACCAACATTTGTTCGTTATTGCTGTCTAATATTTGTTTTTAAATACCAAGTCTGTGATTATTTTCTGACTGCAAATATATGTTTATGCAAATTATAAACTTTTATTTATTTCTTCATTTCTTCCAAAGAAAATGGATGGCTTCCAACAGGAAATATCTATTTCCCCTTTTGTCCCCTTTTTTCAATTTTGTCACCATTTTATTAATTAACATTCAAATAATTAAAATATTATTATTAATAGTTTTTTCTAGAAAAACAAAAATTCTAATACAAAACCTTCAATTTTTTCCATTTCTGACGATAATTTCTTTTTAAATAACTTACTTCTTGAAGAACTATTATAAAATTATTACTTAGAGCTTATTTACATTTACATTTTTTAATATAAATATTTAATTAATTATTAAAAATAATGAATTTATCAAGGAATTTTAGTTAAAAACACTAAAAAATTTGAATTTTGGAGAAGTTTCAAATGATTGCAAAAATTCAATTATTTTCAAAAGTAATAAAATTCTTCTCTGAAATTCAATTATTTTCAAAAATTTTAATAAAATAAAATAACATAATATAATAATTATAATAAATAAAATAAAATTATTTTCATAAATAATAAAACTCATCACAAAATTCAATTATTTTTCGTACAATTTTAATCAAATACCTCGAAAAATGTAATTATCTTTAAAAATTTTATTAAAATTCGTCGAAAGAATTTAATTATTTAAACATTTGTTGATTAAATTCTTTTTATGAGAATTCAATATAAATTATTTATTTTTGCGTATTTAAAGAATTGAATTCTTATAGAATTTTCTAATAGAAATTGATTTAAAAGTGATTTTAGTTTAAATTTTACATAATAATTGAATATTAAAAGCATTATGGTGTGAATTTTTAGAAATATTTGAATTTTGAAAAGGTTTCAAATTGAAATCTTTGAAATTCTAAATTTTTCATATTTTTAACTAACAATTCTGTAGAATTAATTTTTTTCAAACAGTTCAATTAAATTTTTTTATTAAAATTATTTCAAGTTTTTATTTTTTAAATATTTAATTGAAAAATTTCCGAATAATGGAAATTTTGTAAAATTTAATTGTAAACAAATACATTTCGAAATTCTCAAATAATTTTTCTTTAAATTATAATAAATAATTGATTTAAAGAAGAATTTTAGTTAAACATTATAGAAAATAATAATTGAATTGAATTGAATTGAAATGATGAAAATAATTTTAAAGAAGTTACAGTAACAATATTCTAATAGGTATAATATAAAATAAAGAATGGTTTTTGGTTTTTAAAATCGGTTCAGTAGATTTCGAGAAAAGTGTCTTCCCGTTTTCAAAAATGTGTTTTCGAGAAAAACGCGTTTAAATTATTACGTAATTTACCATAGTGAGTTAAGAAACGGTCATAAAAATTGATATAACTTTTTTTGTTTGCATATTTTTTCAAAAATGTTTTGGGACTGTAATTTTATGATACAACGGAACATTTTAAATAAAAAAAAAGAAAAATTATTTTTTTTTAATTCTTGACCAGAAAGTCCCCTTAATTTCTAAATACCAAAATTTTGTATAAAAATTATTATTATGAAATACAAGGTTGCCACAGGTCAGGGAATTCAGGGAAAATTTAGAGATTTTTAGTATAAGTACAGGAAAAAATTAAATTTTTAGAATTCATATGAGAATTCTGAATTTTGGTGACTTTTTTGTTTGCCTCATAAACTTTAAAATTGACAAGTATTCTAATACAAACACTTCAATTTTTTCTATTTCTAACAATAATTTCTTTTTAAATAACTTAATTCTTCAAGAAATATCAAATAATTATTACTGACAAATTATTTAATGAATAATTGTAATTAAACAATTCAAATTTAATTGAGTTTTAAAAGAGTTGCGTTTACAATTTTCATAAATAGATGAACTTCAAAGGTTTCAATTTGAAATTTGAGAAAATTTCAATTTTTAATAAATTTAATTAGAAATTTTAAAGAGCTGAGATTTTTAAAAAATTTTAATAATTCAAATTCTTCTGAAATTATTTTCAAAAATTTTCCACAATTCAATCATTTTTAATATTTACTATTTTAATAAAATTTTCCAAAAGAAGACAATTATTTGAAAAAAATGGTTGATAAAATTTTAAGCAAACCTTTAATTATTTTCATAAATAATAAAAAGTTCACAGAAATTCAATTATTTTCAATTTTTTATAAATGTCTTTGCAATAATTCAATTATTTTCATAAATAATAAAACTTATCTCAGAATTTTAATTATTTTTAATACAATTTTAATTGAATTCTTTAAAAAATGTAATTATTCTTAAAAATTTGAATTTTTTATTTTTTCATTGTTTTAAATTTTTTTTTCAATTATTCTTAAAAATGTTATTAAAATTGATAGAAAGAATTCAATTATTTAAAAGTTTGTTGATAAAATTCTTTATGAGAATTCAATTTTGAGAAACATTTAATTATTTAATAAATTATTTATTTTTGTACTTAAATAATTGAATTCTCATGAAATTTTCTAATGAAAATTGATTTAAAAGTGAATTTCAGTTAAAATTTTTGATAACGTAAAAGTAGTAGTGAAATTTAGTAAGACATTTCTAAAATTCTTGAAAACTTTTTGCTGACTAAGAGGTAGGTGTGATATACAGATTATCTTCAAAGACGCATACCTCAGTTTATTCTTTGTAGATACAGTTATGATTTATATAATTTTTCCTTATTCATATTTATTGTAAAAAGTTGACGAAATATGTATAAAAGTGATTTATTGACAGTTTTTTAGAATGAACATGGAATTGTTAATCATTTCATAAAAATCTCAGTAATTATTAAATTCAAAAAAACAATTAGTGTAAATATTTTTTAAAAAATGTGATTTTTATGTAAAAAAAAAAGTTGTGTTTATCTATGAAAAAAGAAAATAGATAAGAAAAAAATTGCTAATTAAAATGCAAATCATTAAAAGAGTGATATTTTTACTTTTTCTTTCTCTTACGTGTATTTGGTGTCGTTGCATTCAACAAGTTCCGTTTAAGAACAATTTAGTAGTTAATGATAGAAATGAAATCGAAAATAAAAATATAAAAACATCTCAAATTGTGCAAAATTTGAACATAGAAAAAGGGATTCTCAGCAGTAAAACAGTTGATAATATGTTAGAAAAAGTATTATTAGAAATCATGACCGGCAATTTGACTAAAAGTGACATTGAATTATTGAAAAGTTTAAACTACAGTTCAAAAGAAATTTATGATTTTCGAAAGCAGAAAAATGGAAGAAAAATGTATAGAAGGCAAAAAAGTAAAATACTTAATTTAAATAGAATACACAATTTAAATGAGACATTATTTCTTCTAACAAAAAGCTCATCAGTAGATTCCAGATTTAACGACAGTAAAGAAAGTGAATTTGAAGAATATAATAAACAAGCTGTTTATGATTATGAAAATATGAATGCAGAATTCGACATTGAAGAATACGAAAAAGAAAAATCATCTTTAAATGAAGTAATAAAAACACTGCATTTATCGAAACGTAAATAAAATTATGATAAAAAACTCTTGGAATGATATTAGTTTATCTCTCATCTCGCATGAATTAAGTAAAGAAAATTATTTTCGAGAGGTTTTATTTAAGCTATGGACATTGATCGACATGAACTTTAAAAGTCAAATTCAAAATATATTAAATAATATAAGAAACTTAAGTTGGATGGACAAAATTACTCAGAAAGCAACAAACTCAAAGGAAGTTGATGAGAAATATTACAAGACTAACAACGATCAAAGGATCATTAAAATCATTTGTCATAAAAATGAAGGTCACTATTTCAAAATAATGGCTAAGGAAGCTAGTAATAATTTTTGGAAGAAGAAAATGTTGCTTGACTTTTGTCAATTTCAAAATACTATCATCAGCTCAGAAGAAGTAAGTAGTAATATATTATTTCATTCTTGTCAAACTTAAGGAATATTACCTAACTATATATTCTTGTAAATTTAGAAACTTCATTAATCTCAATGAAAATTATTTGACGCAGATGAATTTTTTTATCACAAAAATTTATTACAGTATCTAAAATATGTTGAAAATGTATTTTCATAAAATTTCGCAAAAGAATTCAATTATTTAAAAAAAATTTATAAAATTCATCCAAAATTCAATTATTTTTATAAATTTTATAATTTCCACAGGAATTCAATTAATTTAGAAAAGCTTTTTCAAAACAATTTCGAAAAAAACAATTAATTAACCAAATTTTTATGCAATTCTTCACAATAATTCAATTACTTTCACTAATAATAACATATTTCATGAAAATAAAATTATTTAAAAAGATTTTTGATAAACATTCTAAGTAAGAATTCCATTATTTTCATAATTAATAATACTCATCGAAGAATTTCAATACTATCTTCAATTAGCTAATCGAAAAATTCAATTATTTTCACAAATAAAGGTTTCCATAAGAATTCACTTATTTAAAGTAAAATTTCCATAATATTTATTATAGGGGAGACTGGGGCGAAAGGTTAAATTTTGCATAAATTATTTTTTTTAGACAATATAATCCGCTTAGATGCAAATATTTATATATCAATATTGTAGGGCAACTTGTCCTCTACAACTTTCAATAAAAAAGTTTCTGATATTTTTCCATAAAACACATGTTTTGTCCTTTTTTGAAAATTTTTTTTTTTTAACTTTTCGCCCCATGCTGGGGCGAAAAGTTAAATGGCTGGGTACTTAAACTTTGGAATATTTTAGCTGGTACTTTAACCTTGCGAAAATTGAAATATTTTCCCATTTTGCATTTTTTCGCAAATGTTATTCGCAATTGTTTTTTTTAAAGATTGAAATTGTTGCTTTTTGAAAAGAAATATAGTATTGGTCAAATTATAATTTAATTGAAAGTTGCAATTTTGTTTCAAATTGAAATTATTTAGAGTTACAATTTAATTCTAATTATTGGAATAATTTAAAGTCAAGTTAAATGTTAAATTCTATTTTTAGCCTACTAAAACTATTTTCTGATAGGTGTAGTAGATAAGTTAAAGTATACGTAAACAAGTAATTTAGTTAATAAAAGATATGTGTTTGTTTAACAAAAGCTTTAGAACAGTTATAAAGTTAATAAATTTAAATTTCAAAAAAAAAAATTTTTTTGATTATTTTACTTGAACGGCCTTGTTTTTTGACAGAGTACTTGCCTAATGTCAAATAAATCATTTTTAAACAAATAAACCCAAAAAAACGAAAAATGTAGAAAATATGATTATTTCGCACGCTTTGCTCGGATAAACACACGAGATGGGCAAAGCATATTAAAGAAACCGCTGCCAAGTTGTATATTTTTTTGTATAATTTTGGTGCTCATTTCATGAACACTTTACTTCCTCATAGAGATAAAAATAATAGAAATATATGAATAACTTTTTATAAATATGGTAAAAGTAATTGAATCTTGGGTCAAGCAATGTATTTTTAAATACTCTACAATATAGTTATAATAGTTTAATAGTTAAACAAAAATTTTCAAACAAAAAAGTTGAGAAAATGTCATTTTCCACAATTTTTGGTTTTTAAAATACCAATAATTTCGAAATTTATTATCGAATTAGGTTCAAAAATAGGTCAATCGAAGCGTCTACAAGTCGGTACCGATAATTTTAAGATTACTTCTACATTTTTCAACAAAATTTTCAAAAAAGTCTTATTTTCCAAAATTTTGAATTTTTAAAAGTTTAATATCTCCGGTTAATATGGACGAAAAATGTTGAATTAGGGCTCAAAAGATGCGTCTAAAAAAACTCTACAAAATTATGGAAAAACATTTATAGGTGTCCTAACATTTTTTTAAAGTTATGTGCAAAAAACGTTTTTCTGCAAAATTAAAAATCCAAAAAAAATTTAGTTAAACTTTATTAATCTATCTCAAAGTACTCTCATTTTATGTCCGCAGGTAAGATCTACAATTAAAAAAAAATTCAACCCAAAAGCTCTTCATGATTTCGAGATATTTATGAAAATGTGATGTTTACACACACACACACACATACGGAATGACATTTTTTAAAAATGTCATTTTTTAACTCCTGAGGTCAAATAACATAAAGATTTGTCAAAAAATCGAACTCGAAAAATTTCGGTATTACAATACTTCCTCTATGAGGAAGTAATATTGAATTTTTCTTGAACGTAACTACGCATCATAGCACCGGTTTTCCTCCCGCAAAGCTTCATTTTAATAAGAAATAATATGATCAGATTTGTGACATAATTCAATTTCCGAAGGAGAAAAATTCAAGCAATGAGTCCAAAATTATATTAACACGTGAACGTATAAATCGCAATTTCAATAAACGACTATATACGCACTCAAAAATCATCATCCAAAGTACACTATCGTCCACGAGTATCAGGACGATTACACGCGACTCTATGAAAAAACATGCCATCTCTTTTTCAATCATATCTCGTAAATAAAAGGAGATACAAATAAAACTTAAATACGGTTCGAAAGCTGATTAAATTTTGCGTAAAATAAGCTGTCTTTGAAGTCATTTCGTTAACTATTTTTTAAGTTGTAGAGTGAGAAAGAAATAAAAAAAATTATCAAATTTTCTTATTTTTGTCTCTTGACTTCAATTCTTTCAAAAATCTAGAAAAATTTAGATAAAATTTTTCTAAAAACGCAGAAATCTTCGTTAGAATTTTAACTTTAAAATAAGCCTTCGAAAATTGAAAAAGATTAATCCGTCTTCGATATATATCATTAAAAATGTGAATCAAATTATTTTTAAAAATTCATGTCTGCCATTTTGGATCCGCCATTTTGAATTTTTGAAAACAAACTCCAGGATCGTAATCAGCGATCTCAAAAAGCCCTGAGTAACAAAGTTCAAGCAATTAAAATTATTTTTATAAATTTATGTCCACCATATTAGACACACTATTTTTAATTTTTGAAAACAAACTCCAGGATCGTAATCAGCAATCTCAAAAACCCCCAGTGGCGGATCCAGACAAGGTTTTTGGAGGGGCCATCCATTCAAAAAAAATAAATCAAAATAATGTTATCTCTTTCTATCTCATAGAAATATTTTACTCTTGGGGGGGGGGGCCAAGTACCCGTGGCCCCCCTGGATCCGCCACTGAAAACCCCTGATTAACAAAGTTCAAGCAATTAAAATTATTTTTATAAATTTATGTCCACCATATTACATACGCCATTTTGAATTTTGAACATATAGCGGTATATAAGTAAAGGTTTAAACCAGAAACCATTTAAAGTTCATTCACTATTGAAAATAATTTTGCAGAGAAACCACCCCAGTAAGAAACGAAAAATTGAAAAGGATTGAAATAATTCAAACTCTGTATGGTGTAGTAGAAATTATCCAATACTTTTGAATGCCATTTCTGTCCAATACTTTTCTATACCATGATAGGACCACGTTTCGTCTAAAAATGAATGCTATTCAATTCTTTTTGTAATTTTTAACAAAGACAAAATTTTTTTCTGAATGCTTTCCAATCCCATCCGAAATTATTACAGCCTGTCATTATATCACTTTTCAATTTTTCATTGGAACCGCGTTTCTGCATGCATTCAAGCAATCTTCTGGATTTTTGTAATTTATAAGATACATACAGTGGCAGATTTTGTAAAAAGTGTTTGTGTTCAAAGAAAAACTTGCTGAAAAATTGATTGTTTACCAATTTTACGTCATTTAAACGAGTCAGGGCCGTTATTCTGTTAGACAATAAATCATAACCTAAAAATTATTTAGGGGAACTTAGGGAACGGGCTAGAAATGAAAATTAAAATCTGTTTTTTCTCAAAAACTTGCCACCTTCAAATTTTTCTCACGTTTTTCAAAACTGTACGCATTGTTGCCAAATTTCTCATTTATGTACAGCGTTGTCAAATTTTTCATTTTAATCTCTTTGAACACTTTTTTCCATATCTTTTATTAGTCAGTTACCTAGCCACATTTGAGAGAGCAAGTCGTTATTTGTAAGCTCTACTCAATTTTTTAACTCACACTTTAAACTCATTTTATTCATTATCCACTATTTAAAAATAAATTTTAATAAATTAACGTTTAAGTGAATTGTGTCTATTAATTCCTTTCCTTAAACCAGTAGATTGAATTGTTTACGAAATTGATCGTTAATTCGTTAACAATAAGTCTTGGAATAATTTTAACGTGCATGATAAATGTATATTCGGACTTACAACCTGAAGAAGGGCTAACTTTATTTAATATAGAAAACAAGTAGCTATCGCGTTAAAACCAAATACATTTTTCAGGTAAATCGAAACAGTAGTTATTTCAGCTAAATAAAAAATTTTAAAAATAAATACGGCCTTACATCTTGAAGCTTATATCACCCCCAACAAGTTCTAAGTATTTTCCGTTTGTCAATTAGCAGCAGTATATATACAAAAATATTTCCTATTGCATAAAAAATTGACAATCAAAGAAGACATTTTTTCATTTTGCAAACTTTAATAAAAATAGTAGACTGTTTTTATTTACCCCTAAAAACTGGAAATTCGGGGTAAATAGAAACAGCAGAAATTTCAATAATATTTCTTATATTATAAATGAGAAAATTATTTCTATCATACTACAACACTATTTTCAGCATTATATATGAAAATGAGAGAGAATAGAAGAGAAAAAGAGAGAACAAACCTTTATTTGTGTCCCAGTAAACAAAAACTAATTGAAATAAATTAAAAAGAATTCACAAAGAGTTTCAGTGAATCCCGCTTTGTGACAAATACGAATTGGAGCTATGTTGCAATTTTCCTGAATTCGTCAAACTGTATTGAACTTCCAAACCTTCTATTCATACTAATTGAATGGACAAGTTTAGGGGCCTTTAATTTTTTTTAATTCGTCAGCACGAATTCAATGCATGCCTTGGTCATTTCTTACGAATGCGAATTCGTTTGCACAATTTCAGGCAAATTGAATCGAATTCAATCTAATATACATAAAGAGCTTGAATGAATCCCGCTTTCTACCAAAAATCTTAATTCATTTCAATCCGTTTGAATTAGTTTTTTTTTACTGGGTAATGTGTTTCAACTTTTGGCATGGTTTATTTTTAAACTATTGGAATTTAAATAAACGGGAAGCAGTTCAGGTTAAATAAAAGATAGTTAATTGTAATTAAGCAAAGTCAAAAATGTATTTTAAAGAAGTCTTCACAAGACAAGAGCCGGCAAGGGACTAACGTTACAGTACTGTATTTGTCATCCCATAAGCGACTCCACAAGTCGAACCTTATCGACATCATATAAACAAAAGTCGAGAGATCTTAAGAAGAGATCATATGATACAAAAATATATATAGTTCGTTATACATGTAATATACGTATGAAGAGAAATTATTTTGCATATAACAATACTCCCACTCAAAATAATTACACGGTTTTACATTTTGACACTGAGGTACATAGAAAGCCCAACATTTGTTGCGAAGGATTAGGAAAACCTCAGATAAAACCTAATCAGACCAAACAAAAAATATTGAATTACATTCTTGTTGAATCATATCAATGCATACAAAATTTGAGGATAGGTGACTGTTACAGATGAATTCTTCAAGGCTCCAGTATGAACTCAATTTTCATCTTAGTATATTTAGAACTCCTCCAGTCCAATTTTGAGACGGATTGATTGGAATTGAACAGCTGGTAGTGACTTTGTGAATGTGTCAGCCAGTTGGTTACCTGTTGAAATATATTTTAACATTACTTCCTTTTGTTCTACCTTTTCTCTAGAAAAATGATATTTAATATCAATATGTTTTGATCTTTTATGATCAGTAGGATTATTGGCTAAAGCAATACAACCATTGTTATCTTCGAATATTGTAATTGGTTTTAAAATTTGCAATTTTGCACTTAGTAAAAGTGTTTTAAGCCAACAAGCTTCTTTTACGCCCTCATAAAGAGCCATATATTCAGCTTCAGTTGATGACGTAGCCACTGAATTTTGTCTTTTACTATTCCAGCAAATAGTATTTTGGTCAAACAATTTAAAAACATAACCTGTGGTACTTTTTCGGTCATTCTCATTGCTTGCCCAATCCGAGTCAACATAACCAATCAATACTTCTTTGTAATCGCTTTTCTTGTAAATTAGTTTCAAATTTAATGTCCCCTTAACGTATCTAAGAACCCTTTTTAAACATTGCCAAAGTTCTTTATTATTTTTATTCTGATAACGGCTGAGTAAATTGATTGCAACGCATAAATCGGGACGCGTGCACAACATCGCGTACATTAAACAACCAATAACATTTCTACATGGTGCTTCATAATGATCATCCGAATTTAAATCTTTATAATTTAATTTTGGTGGTAACGGAGTACTAATACTGTTACAGTCTTTCATATTGAATTTTTGCAAAACTTTTTGCAAATATGCACTTTGATCTAAGGTGATTGTATTTTCTTTTCGTTCAACTTTAATTCCCAGAAAAAATTGTACTTCATTTAAATCGACCATGGAGAAATGTTTCATTAAATATTGTTTGAAACTAATTATAGTTTTCTTATCGAAAGTGATAATTATGAGATCATCGACATACAAGACTACATAAATATTTTTATTAATGTGTCCTTTGTCGAGAATATATAAGCAACGATCTACCGAGGAGTTCTCAAAACCGTGTTGTTTTAAAACTTGATCGAAACGTTCAAACCAGCATCTAGCTGATTGTTTTAAACCGTATATCGCTTTATTTAATTTACACACGTTTTTACTATTAGTTTCAACCCCCTCAGGAACGCGCATGTAAATTTCCTCTTTTAATGAACCGTTAAGAAAAGCTGTTTTAACATCCATTTGATGGATTAACAAATTATATTGATTGGCGATAGCAATTAATACTCTAAAAGTTGTTATTCTCGCGACTGGTGCAAAAGTTTCATCATAATCTAATAAATATTGTTGTCTGAAACCTTTTGCAACTACCCTTGCTTTATATTTTGATGGATTCCCGTAACCATCGTGTTTTAAAACAAATGTCCATCTACAATCAACGATATTTTTATCTTTTGGACAAGGTACTAAAGTCCAGGTATTATTTTGTAAAAGAGATTGAATTTCTTCCTTCATTGCCATCTCCCACTGAAGCCTATCATCACGGTTTTTTATTTCAGTATATGATTTTGGAGTGTCACAAACAGCAGACTGAGCGCACGTGTAAAAACTTTCAGTAATATTACTTACTTCTTCATAAGAAATAGAAGGCATGTTTTTAATTCTTGCGCTCCGCCGCGGTTTGTTTATGTCAGACTCCAATTGAGAGTTTATGTTAGGGTTCGGCGACATATTAACTTTATCTGTTTCTATTACAGACTTGTTAATATCACTCTCTTGTTTATTACTGATTTCCAACAAAGGATCAGTTTTCGTTTTTTTTGTGTTGAGATTTTCTGATTCAATCTCTTTATTATATAAGGGTGGTCGTGAAGTTTTATAATTAACTTCATCGAAAATTACATCACGGGCAATGATGAATTTATTTGTTTCCACATTTAGAACTTTATAGCCACTTAGTTCATAACCAACAAGAATACCTTTGAATGATTTTTTATCAAACTTAGATTTCATCGTTTTATTGTGAACATAAACAGTACACCCAAAAATTTTTAAGTGATTTAATTTTGGCAACTTGTTGTGCCAAAGTTCAAAAGGTGTTTTGTTGTCTGTTATGGCTTTTGTAGGGGTTAAGTTAAGCAGATATGCTGCCGTAAGAATAGCTTCACCCCAGAGTTCTTTACCTAAATCTGCTCCGTGTATCATTGCACGTGCTTTTTCGGTCAATGACCTATTTAGGCGCTCCGCAACAGAATTCTGTTGTGGAGTATGTGGTACAGTTAAATGATATTGTATACCCTTATTAACACAGAACGATTTGAAGTCATTTGACAAATATTCTCTCCCATTATCACAATATAAATGAGCAATTTTCAGATTGAAATGTGTTTCACATTTAGCAACAAAATCTTGAAAACATGTGAGAACTTCTGATTTATAATAAAGTAAATAAACAACCGCGTAATGAGTAAACTCATCTAGAAAAGTTACGAAATAATTTTTATCATTTATAGTTGAGGGAGTAATTGGACCACAAACATCTGTATGAACAACAAATAATGGTCTTTTTACATGAGCCCTATCTTTACTCTTTGAAAAAGGGAGACGAGCTTGTTTTCCATATACACAAGCTTCACATATTTCGTCTGTGGGATTTATGGATTTTAATTGTTGGCAATCAGGAAGTTGATTATTTCTTTTAATCTCTAAAAATTTTAATTTGTTAATATGGCCTAAACGTGCATGCCATAATTCGTATGTGTTTAATTGCACGTTTTTATCAATTCTTACTTGATTACACATGCTTTTATTTATTATAAAATCTACACATATTAAATTGTTTCTGGACTTACCAATAAGAATATTCTTACCATCTTTGTCAATAGTCACTTTTCCATTTTCACAGAAAGTAACTCTCATTCCAGCTTCCTGGATTCTACGAACTGACAAAAGATTATATGGTACATCAGGTGCATATAAGACATCTTTTAGTTGCCCCTTAAATCCCAAGTTTGTTGTAATGTTGATTGTTCCTTTCATTGAAGCGGTGATAGAGGCCTCCTTTTTAGCGATGGAAATTTTTAGAGGTTCTGCCAATTCTGTGATGTTTGTAAATATGTCTGGTTGATTCACTATATGATCTGTAGCACCGGAGTCAAGCAGAAATGTCAATCTATTCGAATCACTCGTTGCAATGTTTAATGTATTCTCGGTATCACTCACAAACGCGAAACTTCTGTTATCATTTGATTGAACAGTTTGAATAGTATGTTGTCGTTCTTCTTGATTTTGTGAATTTCTTTTGTAGTAATAACAATCCTTTTTCTCGTGATTCCTTCTACCACAATGATCACATTTTTTAATAGCATTTTTATTGTGGTTTCCGTATTTTGAATGTGAATGTTTCGAATTATTTTCTCGATGATAATTTGGTTTTCCTTTGGAATGCGATTTAGGATTTTTCCACTTTCTTTGATTGCCAGATGAATGTTTTCGATTTTTATCTGTTTGTTGAGTTGCTGCCTGCAAAACTTTTCCGCTTGTTTCTCCACTTTCGTTTTTCACTTTTATTTCATAGTCCAGTAGTCGGGTTTTCACAAATGCGAGGGATAAATTTTCGTCCGAAAGTGTTTGAATCGCGGTGACAACAGAATCGTAAGAATTCGGAAGTGTGAGTAATAGTCTTGCAATTTTACTAGTTTCATTTAATACTGCTCCTGCTGCTGATAATTCGACAATCATTTCATCAAATTCGACAAAATGATTTGTTAACGGAGTGTCCCCTTTATGTTTAAAACCTAGTAATTTCTTTTCAACAGCCAGTTGTGTTGCCAGGCTCTTTCTTTCGTATATCTCATCCAGTTTTTTAAATATTTGTCGAGCGGTATCCTGTTCAGTTGCAAATCCAATCATAGAATCACTAAGGTGTTGAATGATGGAACCTTTAGCGATACGTTCACGTTTTTGCCATTCGTCTGATACTTCATTTGGTTTATTTTCGTCAAGGACCTGCAATGCATCTTCTTCAGCTATTAGTGCACGAACACGAAATTTCCAAATACTATATTTTTCACCGTTGAATAGTTTGATGTTCCGTTTCGTTTTTATTATGTCCGCACTCATTGTCACTAGAGTTGCTATACACTAAAATGCACTAAAACTATTATTGTCACTTAAAACACTAAAATACCCAAAAGCACTTATTGTCACTTATTATGTGCCTGGGCCCATAACCTATTGGAATTTAAATAAACGGGAAGCAGTTCAGGTTAAATAAAAGATAGTTAATTGTAATTAAGCAAAGTCAAAAATGTATTTTAAAGAAGTCTTCACAAGACAAGAGCCGGCAAGGGACTAACGTTACAGTACTGTATTTGTCATCCCATAAGCGACTCCACAAGTCGAACCTTATCGACATCATATAAACAAAAGTCGAGAGATCTTAAGAAGAGATCATATGATACAAAAATATATATAGTTCGTTATACATGTAATATACGTATGAAGAGAAATTATTTTGCATATAACAATATAAACTTATGTATAATGCATTATTATTTATTAATTTGAATTATTTTATAAATAACACAATTTTTTATATAATTCTTTGTATCTTTTAACATTTCCATACTTGAAATTGATTTTTTCTTAAATCTTGTAAAAAATAATCAACTGTTTCTATTTACCTCAACTCCCTGCTAAAAATAAAATCAGGAATAAAGAGAAAACGTCAGAAATTTTGACGTTTTGTGACTACTTTGACGTTTCCTGAAGCTTTTAGTTAATTCTGACTAAAGGATTTTTTATGCTCCTGTTGAATCCTGATGTTTATGGATTGCGATTATTGAGCATTGAAATCTTTTTTTTTATTTACAGCCCCTCACCGAAATATAGTCGGTAAATGTTAAGTATCGTTAAAACTTGAAATTTGTGCGTAGCCCTTTTTTCACAATAGAATCGCGGGTCTATTTTTACGAGGTTCGGGTCTCTAACCTAATTTTTATTATGCTCAAAAGTTTTGCAATCTAGAAAACCGTAATTGATAAATAAAAAAGGATATCATTTTTGAATTTAAGTTCTAAAGGATAAATTGCATACATAATAAGAGCATCCCGTGTAGAAATTTAACCATGGCCCAAATCGGTGCCAGACCCAGTAAACGAAAACTAATTGAAATGAATTAAAAATAATTCACAAAGAGCTTTCGTGAATCCCGCTTTGTGACAAATACGAATTGGAGCCATGATGCAATTTTCCTGAATTCGTGAAACTGTATTGAACTTCCGAACCTTCTATCCGTACCAATTCACTGGACAAGTTTTGAGCCTTTAATTTTTTTCAATTCGTTAGCACGAATTCAATGCATTCCTTGGCCATTTCTTTCGAATGCGAATTCGTTTGGACAAATTGGTACATATTGAATTAAATTCAATTGAATATACAAAGAGCTTTCGTGAATCCCGCTTTGTGACAAATACGAATTGGAGCCTACCAAAAATGTTAATTCGTTTCAATTCATTTGAATTAGTTTTTTTTTACTGGGGATCTTTTGATCATTGTGTAGGCCATAACATGGCAATTTCTACACGGGACATTGTTAGATATAAACAAATAAAAAGATTTCCCTTCAATTTTATGACGGTCAGTTGACCTTTTTCCAGGTAAAAAAGAGTGTCGACTTTGTATAAAAAACCTGACTACTTTTGAAGCTTTCTGATTAAACATGACTCAAGCCTGACGTTCTGTGGCTGCAATCGTAGCAAATGAAACCGAAAATCATCAGAGATTCTGACTAAATTTCTGTCGTTTTGTGATTTTATTTTTAGTAGGGCTGACCCTAAACAAAGAATTTTTTTCACTTTCCTGAAATAATCATGTCTCTGTTAATAATTTAATTCAATATTTGATTATTGAAGTTTATTAAAATTGAATTTAAAATAATTAAATTCTTGAGAAGAATTTTATTATTTCTAAAAATTAATTTACTTCTTGCAGTGAGTTTTACTATACTTATAAAAATAATTAAATTGTTTCGAAGAATTTATTAAAATTTTAGAAAGTAATTGAATTCTTTCGTGAAATTTTATTAAAATTGTGTTAAAAATAATTACATTTTTGAAAAAAATTTACTACAATTATAACAATTGAATTCTTCCTGAAATAATTGAATAAAAAAACCGCTGCCAAGTTGTATGCTTTTTTATAATTTTGGTGCTCATTTCATGAACACTTTACTTATCCTCATAAAGATAAAAATAATAGAAATTTATGAATAACTTTTTATAAATATGGTAAAAGTGATTGAATTTTGGGTCAATCAATGTATTTTTAAATACCCTACATGATAGTTATAATAGTTTAATAGTTAAACAAAAATTTTCAAACAAAAAAGTTGAGAAAATGTCATTTTCCACAATTTTTGGTTTTTAAAATACCAATATTTTCGAAATTTATTATCCAATTAGGTTCAAGAATAGGTCAATCGAAGCATTTCTTAATGCTCTACAAGTTGATAATGATACTTTTAAAGGTATTTCTACATTTTTCAACCAAATTTTTAAAAAAGTCTTATTTTCCAAACTTTTAGATTTTTAAAAGTTTAAAATCTCCGGTTAATATGGACAAAAAATGTTTAATAAGGACTCAAAAGATGCGTCTAAAAAAACTCTACAAAATTATGGAAAAACATTTATAGGTGTTCTAACATTTTTTTAAAGTTATGGGCAAAAAACGTTTTTTTGCAAAATTAAAAATAAAAAAAAAATTTAGTTTAACTTTATTAATATATCACAAAGTACTCTCACTTTATGTCCGCAGGTGAGATCTACAATTTAAAAAAAAATTCATCCCAAAAGCTCTTCAAGATTTCGAGATATTTATGAAAATGTGATGTTTACACACACACACATACAGAATGACATTTTTTACCTAATGTTTTCGTTTTATTTACCTTGATTTATTAAAAATCTCGGACGTTAAAGATTAACTAATTATTAGCGGATTTAAAGTAGTGCAAATTTTCAAGAAATAGAGAAAGTAGCTTTTAGTGACACAAATTTTAAAAAAAGTAAAAAATTAGAAATTAGAAATTGTACCTTTTCAATAAAAATAATTACAAATATGCGAAAAAGGGGAGGTTGTTGAAAAAATTGAAAAATAATATTTATTATTACATAGTTTATTTATTTATTATTTATTATTACATAATTTATTGGAAAAAACTCAGCTTTCAATAAAAATGATGAAAAAAATAAAAAAGTAGGGTAAGTCTCAATATTAAATTTCTTTACTCCAATATTGAATTCATTTGATATACAAATATAAATGTAAAAGAAATATAAGAATCGTATGATTAATATTGAAAGCAATCAGGTGCAAACACGCAACGCTTTTCTAATAAATGTCCATGATTAAACGCCGCAATAACAAAAAAATCTATAAATAATAATCGAGTAGAGTGGTAAATAAGCCACATTTTTACATTTGACGCTATAAAATCTGAATTAAAAATTTTTTTCTCAAATTTCCAATTGGTATAGAATAGAGCTGTGCAAAATTCGATTCAAATTGAGTTTTGTTCGGTTTTGCGGCGCCGAAATGTCGTTAGTCTGATATTAATCCGAACGAAAACTTGAATTCGAAAACAATCCGGAGTAATCCTGAATTTCTACGAATTCAGTCCGTAATTAATCCGCAACAATCCGAAATTATGTCCGTCAAAAAACTCATCTTAAATAAATACGAAATAATCCGAAATCAATATGTACCCTATTGAAAATCCCCATATGGGAAACCACATGGGAAACCACATGGGATCCTATGTCAAAAACCATGTAAAACCCTACTTCCATGAAGGAAACCACGTGGTTTACCATGTGGTTTCCCATGTCAAACCATATGGGAAATTGAGACAGGATTTTAGTTAGGAATAGACATGGGGAATTTGAACAGTTCATCTATGCATAAAACCATATCAAATCCCACATGTTTTTCCCAGTCAAATCCTAAACCGAATCCCATGTGAAAAACAGTATCATTTATTTATAATTATTTTCCCAAGTCAATCCCCAAGTGAAAAACAGTATCATTTATTTATAATGATTTTCCCATGTCAAATCCTAAACCAAATCCCATGTGAAAAACATTATCCGCCTTATTGAATATCCCTACATGGGAATCCACTTGGAATTTTACAAGGGATTTCACCTAGGATTTTATATGGGAATTGACATAGGATTTCATGCAAGATTTCACCTAGGATTTAATATGAGATATCACATAGTATTTTATTAAAGATCCAATGAAGAAATTTTCAAAGGATTAAAAATTATTTAATAAAAAATTAAATAATAAATAGTATTAGTGTTACAAGTCATCAAAAAAGTAAAAAAACGATCATTTGAAACACGTCCTCTCTGCTACAGGTTCTCAGCTTTTATATACTTCCAGAGTCGTCTCAAAAGCGAGAGAAGTCACTTTCGCCACCTAGCGGTGAAAGTATAGGAGCGACAGTACAATGCTTATTTAATGCTTATTTTCGGTACAATGCTTATTTTGATAATTTTTTACTCTTAAACAATTAAACATAAAAATTTGGCCGAGTACAGTTTCGAAAGGTTTTTTCATGCTCTTTCGATTGGAAATAAGCAATTTAAAAAAAAATTTTTTTTTGACCAAAAAAAATCAATATTAAAAATAAATTTTAATTTTCAAGGTCAAATTGACAGAAAACAACTTTTTTTTCATCACCAGCTTATAGCCCGTGAAAACTCCTTTAAAAATCACTATTCATACTTTAAATTTGATTAATTTTACTTATAAATATATTAAATCGAAAAAAAGATATTTTCAAAAAAAATCAAAATTTTGAAACTCCATAACTCAAAAAATATTTTATCAAATTCAAAAAAAATTAATATTTACACTTCTACTAATAATAGTAACATTTTAGCAAAGTTTAGAGAAAATTCATTTTTTTACCTGGGCAGTTGAGGAATTTTGCCCCATATGTTCGTAATTTGTGGTTACGTTTTATTTTTTTACTCCGAATCCCTTTGAGATCTCAAGATGAAACTTACAGGACATATATAGCACATTTGCCCTAACATTTAGTAAAATTTTGAAAAAAATCGAAGATGATGTTTTTTCAAAAACAAATTTTTAATTTTACAAAATTTCAAAAAAAATTTTTGAATTTTTTTTATATTAATTTTAACTTAAAATATACTTAAAACCCAAGAAATCCTTTTTTCAAAATCCAAAATCGGTTAATTAGAACCAAAGTTATAGCACTTTAAAAGAAAGACTCAAATTTTGAAAATGCCATATATTTTTGGTAATTTTCAAAATTTTGAAAAAATATTTGGTGGAGTTGTTTATCACTATAAAAGTAATAGATTTACTAAAGCACAGCCAAATCCCAACAAGTCGTGAAAATTAGTGTGTTGAACTGACGTGAAATCCACCTTATTTTAAATAAAATATTTAATTCTGCAGTCAATTTGTTTTTACAAATTTACTAGTATTATTAGTTATCTTGTTTCAATATTAAAATTAACACTGATTATGTGTTAGTTTCTTGGCATTTCTTTTCGTGGCACTTTATAAATTCTATTATGAATTTGAACTCCCATGCGAGCGTGCGGTATAGTGGTTAGTGTATTCGATTACGGTGCGATATAATGTTAGATAGGTATAGGTTCAAATCCCCAAGCGTAAGAAATTTTAAGTTAATGTAAATAAAATTGTGATAGGTAAATCGAAAAATATGTTGAATGTACCATAAAGTAATAATAATTAATATGTGTAACTTGTATAATTATTTTTTTATTAACATTCACTAAATTGTCCGGACTAATTTTTTACTGTTTTGGACTGATTCCGGATTCACTAGTTAAAATTAACTGATTAATTTCGGACTTCATCGGACCAACTATCCGATTTCACTAGTTGTTCACAAACCGTATAGAATTCTGCAAACTTTTAAAAAATGTTGATCATGGACAGAGAAATTTTAATTTTTTAAAAAATCCTTGGAACTTAATAAAAATCATAAAACTCATAATGAAATCTGCATTTTACGTGTTTTCAATAGAATACAGTAAATTTGAAATGTTGCTGCTTCAGGAATTTTGTCTCAATATAGAAAATTGCTAAAATGGAATTTCTGTTAAATAATACTTCGGAAAAATACAAATTCTTATACTACATTAATAGTATTAAGTTTAGAAGTAGAATTTTACATTGTAAAGGAAAAATTCTACTTGTGTAGCCAAGTTTGTAAGGCTTAAGACGGGAGTGTAGACAAATAAATAGAGAAGAATTTTTTTAATTTCTGTTCTAAATAATATTTATTTCTTTCTTTAAAAATATTCTCAGTTTATTACCACGACTTACTACAAATTCTATTCTAATTTCTGAATAGAAACTTGGTAGTTCTTGAAAAGTAATAAAATTAAGTTACGATTTTTTTATCCCGTTATGACTCCATGCAAACTGTAACTCCCTGTAATAAAAAACCAATATTAACTTATATACATTTTACCTCTTAATTTTCGCTTTAAAGTATCCTAAAAGTATTTTCGCTTTCACCTCCGAAAAATCAGCTATTATCTGGAATTATTTTTTCATTTTCTTTGAAATATATTGATTTACTTCTTTTGGGTTCAATTTGTTTATTTATTATTTAATTGTTTATAAAACCTCATGAAAAAAGTCGATTTTGTAGGCGTTAGGGTTTTAAAAATAGTACATTGTGCAGCTAGTGATGAAAATGAGAATTAAAAGGAAGAATCCTTTTAATTTTTAAATTCTTGTTTCAAACTTGTAGAGTGATAAAAATGTTTGTGAAAATTATTGGAACTTTCATTTAAACATAATATGCATTTTTTTCATCGAATTAACCTTACCCCTTTTAAGTATTACTAATACGAACTTTTTTCAAATCAGATAAACAATTGCAGGATATTTTAAAGCATTATTCTAAACATTGTAAAACAATTATGCATACTTACTTGTTCATCAAGATATTTTAATAGTTCATCTTTTTTATACTTAATTTTTTCTTTTCTTAATTGTTCTTTCAAACAATTTAAACTTATAGGTTGATATTTCAAAATTTTTGTTAATATTTCATTATTATTTTGAAAGAAGTTATTAATAGTTTTTGTTTTCTGTAAACTGACACCACTTCTATTTACTTCATCACACTTCTGAGAATTATTCTTTGGTTTGTTTTTTTCAGAAGATGAACTATAACAATAACAAAGAAATAAAATTTTCGAATAAATTATTTTTAAATAAGTTTTTAGTCACATTTTATATCTATAGTATGCTACGGTTAGGGTTAATATGATAATCCCAGCAATGATATACCGCGGTTACTACAAACATTTCTTTTTAATTTTAGAAATAAAATTATTGTTTATTACTTCCTCATAGAGGAAGTATTGTAATACCAAAATTTTTCGAGTTCGATTTTTTGACATATCTTTATGTTATATGACCTTAGGAGTTCAAAAATGAAATTTTTAAAAAATGTCATTCCGTATGTGTGTGTGTGTGTAAACATCACATTTTCATAAATATCTCAAAATCATGAAGAGCTTTTGTAAAAATAGTTGATACTAAAAATCATTGAATTGCGAAAAGTTTTTAAAAATAATTAAATTTTACAAAGAATTCTATTAAAATTTTTAACAATAATTGAATGTTTGTGAGAAATTTTATAAATTTTTTTGAAAATAATTGAATTCCTAAAAAGCATTTTATTATTTATGAAAATAATTGAATTCTTGCTAACAATTTTATTAGAATTTTTTAAAATAATTGAATTTCCAAGAAGAAATTTATTACTTTTAAAAATAATTGAATTCTTGTGATGAATATTGTTACATAAGAAGATAATTGAATTTTCGGAAATAATTTTGTTATTTATCGACATAATTGAATTATTTCGAAGAATTATTTATGTAAATAATTGAATTCTTAGGAAGAATTTTAATCAAATCTAAAAGAATAATTGAATTCCTGTGAAAAATTCTAATATTTTTGTAAATAATGGAATTCTTCCAAAGAATTTAAAAACAAAACATTTTTTAAATATTTTTTCGAGGAATTGAAATTAAACTTTTAAGAAAAATTATATTTTTTGAGCAATTCTTGTAAAATTGTATTAAAAATAATTGAAATCCTGCCATGAATTTTATTATTTAGGAAAATAATTGAATAGTTGTAGAGAATTTTATTAAAATTTTCAAAAATAATTGAATTCTTGTGGAAAACTTTATTTGTGAAAATAATTGATTTTTTTGAAAAAGCTTTTTAGAAAACTAAATTAATTAAATGCTAGTGGAAATTTTATTATTTATGAAAATAATTGAATTTTGGATGAATTTTATCAAATTTTTTTTAAATAATTGAATTCTTTTGCGAAATTTTATGAAAATACTAGATATTTAAAATAATTAAATCGTTTTAAAGAATTTCATTATAATTTTTAAGAATAGTTTTTTTATTTCTATTATTAGCGAATTTAAAATAGTGGAAATTCTAAAAAAAACTGAAATAGTAGCTTTTTTAAAAAGTAGGTAGTAAATAGTAGGGGTTTATATTTTATTTTTTTGTATACTTACGTTTTCTTAGCTAATTTAGTAGAATTTATTTTTGACGTATTTGACTGGGAATTATTGCAATCTCTTTCTTCACTGCTTTTACTAAAGTTTGCTTCCAACTCCTGGGTTACTAAAGGTTTTAATTTTTGTTTAATAACCTTATTGGAATCTAAAATGAAATTAAATATTAAATTTGAACAAAATGAAAATTTTGATTCTTATTACTATACTTTTTAAAAATGTATTACTTTCAAAACGTTTGAAAAAATTATTATAAACCTTTCTTCATACACAATTATCTCTCTTCCATAATTCACAATCTGTTCGCCTCTCGGGAAAAAGTCAGAAAAAAAGAAAATCAAATTTTAATAAAACTGCAGTTTTAAATGTAATTTATAATAACATTTTATTTGAGTATTTGAAGTTTTTTTTAAACGTGTAAATTTTCTACATTATTATTACCTTGAGAATCATTGTTCTTGCTGAAATATTCCACAAACGAAATGTCATTATCAACATTCCTGATCTCATTTTTAATAAAATTATTTTCTTTCCCACAACACGAAATATCTAAATCCATAGATGAACTATCGCAATTGCTTTCAATATTTATAACTTCATCTTTATTTAAATTAACTTGATATTCTTTATCCAAAATCATATTATCAAAACAGAAAGAAGAACGACTGCTATCTTCTTCAATATTTACAATTTCATTTGCGCTACAATTATCAGTCTTCTCACAAATCGCAATGTTTAAATCATCAGATGAACTGTCACGATTCACAATTTTATTTTCATTTAAATTATTTCCTTTCTCACAAAATGAAAGATCAAATTCCATTGATGAACTGTCAGAATTAGCTTCGAGATTTATAATTTCATTCTTTTTTAAATTCTTGTCTTTCTCGCCATACGAAATATCTAAATCCATGGAAGAACTGTCGTAATGATTTTCAATTTTATCTTCGTTTAAATTAGTTTTTTCCACATTGTGCGTATTATTAAAATCTGTAAATGATGTTATGTTATTTTTTTCAATATTATATTTTTTATCACAAAACGCATTATCTAGGTCGAAAGATGAATTATCGTTGTCTTCGTCAAGATTTATAATTTCATCTACATCAAAATTACTGTTCTCCTTGCTTTTTAAATCTCTGGGTGAACTCGAATTATTTTTTTTGTCGCAAATAAAAAAATCGAAATCCATGGATGAACTGTCGGAACTTTCTTCTCTGTTAATAATATCATTTCTAATAAAATTATCTTTTTTCTCACAAATGTCAATATTTGAATCGTTAGATGACCTATCGGTATCATCTTCAATATTTATAATATCTTCTGTATTAAAATTATTATCTGTTTGTTGATTTTCATTTAATTCTAACTCCAATGAATTGGACTCTCGACTTTCTTCTTGAATGAACTCGATTCCTTTAAGATTATCATGAATTTCTTCATTTATTGGACATAAGCTTATTAAATTCATTAAAATTTTTAAATTGCCATCATCATTTATTTCCTTCTCCCATAATTTTGTATTAATTTCATCAAATTCTGTTTCACTTTCATTTTCAAGTGGATTTTTCTTCAAACAAATGTTATTGGTTGAATTTTCTTTTGATAATGTTTCATGTAATTTATTTTTTGGATAAATCAATTTGTTTATCTGAAAAATTTATAAATATATGAATACATTTAATTTGTAATTATGTTAAACGGTTTTTGTATTTTTTCATTAGTCACATTCCGCATATTAAACATTTTAGGAGGTTGTACCAGTGGTGGATCAACTGACAGGAACAATTAAAAGTTTATTAATTAATTATCAACTATCTTTAGTAAATATTTTTTATCGTACAACAAAATTCCTTCAACTTTCGTCACTAAAAAGATTATTGGTTGTCACTTTGGAGATATTTTTACGAGAAAAATAAAAATCCACCTTATCTAAGGACTGTATGACTTGAAAACAATTTATTTCTTTGTCTCAGGACTTGAACCAGTGAAAGTATTTAAAAATACGGACTTTACGGGCCAAAAATGAAAAATTACGGACCAATCACGGACTTACTTCAATTATATTATTTTCAAGAATTTTTAACTGAAATTCTTCTTTAAATCGTAAATTCCTCACTTAAATAAACATTAGAAAATAAAAACTTCAAATAATTTTAAAAAAAATTCAAGTAAACTTTTTCAAAAAATTTAATTTCAAAATTCAATTATTTCTCAAAATTCAAGCTATGCTGCTTTTAATATATTCAAATTATTATCTAAAATTTTAACATAAATTCATTTTTCAATCAATTTTTATTAGAAAATCCTACTAAAATTCAATTATTTAAACACATTAATAAATAATTTATTGAAAAATTAAATGTTTCTTAAAATCCAATTCCCATTAAGAATTTTATAAACAAATTTTTAAATAATTGAATTCTTTCGACGAATTTTAATAAAATTTTAAAGAATAATTACATTTTTCGAGAAATTCGATTAAAATTGTATTAAAATAAATAATTAAATTTTTTCAATGAGTTTTATTATTTGTGAAAATAATTGAATTACTCTTTAAAATAATTCAACTTCTGCAATAATTTGTAACTTTTCCAAAATTAATTTTTTTGTTCGTGTTTTTAACTAAAATTCTTCTATAAATGCATTATTTTTAATAATTTTTACAAAATTTCAATTATTCGTAAATTTTTCAATTAAATATACTATATCTAAAAGTAAAAACTTAAAAAAATTCACAAATAAACTTTCTCAAAAAAATGAATTCGACAGAATTGTTAGTTAAAAATATGAAACATTCATATTTTCAAAGATTTTAATTTGAAACCTTTTGAAAATTCAATTATTTCTAAAAATTCACGCTCTAATGCTTTTAATATTCAATTATTATCTAAAATTTTAACTGAAATTTATTTTTAAATCAATTTTTATTAGAAAATTTTACTAGAATTCAATTATTTAAATACAAAAAAACAATTTATTGAATAATTGCCTGTTTCTTAAAATTGCATTTTCATAAAGAATTTTATCAATAAATTTTTAAATAATTGAATTCTTTTGACGAAAATTGTATTAAAAATAATTGAAATTCTGTACAATGAGTTTTATTATTTGAGGCTCCAGATCTTAAAAGGGCACTTACAGCATTGATTTTAAATGGTAAAAGTGCCCTTTTAAGATCCCGAGCCTCATTTGTGAAAATAATTGAACTCCTAAAATTAATTTTATTATTTACGAAAATAATTGAATCTCTGTAACAATTGTATTATTTAAGAAAAATATTTATGAAGAAATTTATAAAAAATTTGTAAATAATTGAATTCCTGTGAAATTTTTATTATTTTAATAAAATAATTAAACGTTTACGTAGAATTTTATTCAATTTAGAAAATTTTATTAAAATAGTAGAGATTAGAAATCGTTGAATTGAGGAAAATTTTTGAAAATAATTGAATTTCGAAGAAGAATTTTATTATTTATAAAGATAATTGAAATTTTGACAAAACATGGTTTCGAGTAAGGCGCGTTTGAAGTTAAAATTTTCTGTTTTTACACTTCAGAATTGCTACAGAAAAAATAATTTTAAGAACATTTCCAAGTTGCTTTCATGCAAAGACGTTTTATTAACTATTAATCTAGAGATCTTATAGTATATTTTAAGCCAATGAAAAAAATTGACGACTAGGCATAACCCCTTAATGTAGAATAATTTATATTATATTTTTCTAATTTTCTAATTTTAATTAAAAAATTATTCAGAAATTTTTGCTTACAAAAGAAAAGTTTTCTGTACGCTCGTTATAATACGTTGTGTGATTCCAGAGTACATTGACCTAAAAATGTAAAATCAATACAAGTTAAAATAATTATTTATTCATAACAAATTTTTTTGAATTCTATATTTGCACTTAAAACGCAATTTTGCCTACCAACTTTATTGCATCTAAATTCTTTGTTAAACAATTTTCATTTTCACAGCCGTCATTTTGAATTAGTATTTTCGAAATGTTTGTTGTTAAAACTCTGTCTCTTATATCTATAGTTGAGGTTTGTAAGGCTGTTTTTATTTTTAATGCATCTGAAAAATATTTAATTAATTATATTTAAAGTGGGTTCAAAGGATGTTAAATTTTTTTAATATTTTAAATTAAAAGACAAATAATTATAGAACTGTTTAAAATTGATAAATTTTATAATATTCTTTTACGATTTCAATAAAAATCACCATCATGATTTTACAAATATTTCACGTCTAAAATATTTATATGACTTGGACAGTTGTAATTGTTTAACATTTCTAACACATTAATAACAATAAGATATTTCTATTCTTTAAAATTACCTGTACACTTTAAAAAAATGTTTATCATTTTAGAAATAATTTTAATCTTAATGAAAAACAGGCAAAGAACTTTTAGGATATTAAATTTTCATTTTTATATTTCAGGACTGCTGGAGGTTACAAACAAGTATAATGCATCCTTTGACATGGATTTAAATAAAGAAGTACTGCAAAAAATTATGAATATTGTGAAGCAAAAAAAATTTAATTAAATACTTTAAATGAGTTTCTGTGAGGGAACAAAACAAAGCAGAGAAAGAGAATTAACTGTATCTACACTTATTGTTAAAATTAACAAATTTAATCTTTTTACACAATTAATTTATATTTACATCATAATTATGTGAAGGTATAGATATTAAAATATAAATATATTTATAGATATTAAAACTATACTGTACTTCTTTTAAATTTTGTGACAACTGCATCATTAGTTGCTTTATTTTTATTGAACCAATGGCTGGAAGAATTTTTTTCAATTTTTGATGACACTGTTGACAATAGTTCTGATGGTGAAATTAAACCTAATTCAAATTTTTCTTCTTGTTCAGCATCATGCAAAGATTTTGATATAGCAAGAGCAAGTTCCATTTCAGTGCCATAGTTGGATTTCTGTTGAATGTAATAAGGATTTTGATTGGTACATAAAGGATTAACTTTGCTTATTAATAAAACATAGTTAAAGTAATTATAAATCTACCGGTTGTTTAATTCTTCGTTTCTTTGGATTTGGTTTTATTTCATCGTTAGATGTTGTTATAGAATTCTTTTTATATTTCTTTGAAAGCATATTAAATATTTTTATTAATAAAATGATGTTCCTTTTTGCTCTTCCATTTGCTTTCTCAAACGAGGTGCATTTTTTAAAATTGACTCAGCCAAAGCAGTATCAGAACTAGCATTTAAACTTTCTTCTCTAGCTTCTATTTTTTGTAGCGTAGATGGTTTTTTACTGAAAGGTCAAAAAAATGTTTTTTAACTTAGTAAATTTATGAACCGAACAAGAAAATCTTTATTGTAGAGTGTAGACCTGAAAAGCATAACATACATTAAGTAAAAAAATTTAAATTTATAGGTTTTCGATTTTTTTACCCTTAAATATTTGAATCCGAAATTTTAAATAAGTAATTCGCAATGTTAATAGTCTAACGACAAAATCTTAATAAAAAACATTAAAATTAATCTTGTAACAAGTTTGAGTAAAATTGATTACCAGTCATCAATAAATTAAAAACACCAATTAAATACACCAGCTGATGAAGACTTGGAACCGATAAAATACAGCGATGACAAGGATGATATTTTCGGATTCCCTAATCAACTAATCAACACCCTCTTCCTCTAGACGAAGCGATATTGACAGATAATCTACAAAACCCAACGCGACGAAGAAGACCACGAATTGTACGAACCGTAACGGTAGATCATGGAATATTTTACAGCTACAAAAAGAATAACCACCGAAGCGGAGTATATGGTTATGGGTGAAGCTTCAAAAGAAGCCATTTCAACTATTTTTAAATCTTAAAAAATATAGTTTCAAGACTTCATACAGTAATTAACCATCAGTATAAGTTTGGTAATATAATACTTGTGAGAGTGCGAGTGAGAATAAAGCGGTACGAACTCTTGGTTTTATAACTAGATTTTACTTAGTATTTACTTGCAATGTTCAGTGAAAATTGTGTAAAGATTTAAATGTTCCACTTCAATAAATGCTTAGCGTGAAACTTTCCTGAAAATTTAAATAAAATTTTCGCATAAATGTATTTTAAATGTTCAGGAAAGTTTCAAGTTAAATTTTCAGGAAAGTTTGACGATAAACATTTATTAAAGGGGGACATTCAAATCTTTACACAATTATCACTAAACTTTGCAAGTAAATTCTTCGAAGTTTGCAAGTAAAAAACAAAAACAAAAAAAACAAAAAAAAAAGTTCGGTGCTGTGTGGGAATTAATTTTTATTAAATTATGTTAAGAGCCATTTTATTCAATTGAACTAATGTTTATTAAATCACAAAAAAATAAATAACTGAAATTAGTCAAATAATCTTTCATTCAATGGAGAAAGTTTTTAATTGTTTTTTATTAAAATTAATCGATTTTTTCTATAAGGGATAGCAAAAAATATTAATGGTTTCATGTATTTCCAATATACAACAATACAATAATTTGTTGGCTATCATAAGTGAAAAAGATTAATTTACTTTTTCATATTTCTGTAGCTTTCATTATTTACTTAAATAATACACAAGACTTACCTCAACAAATACGAATAGAGATATCCAAATACAAGGGTCCCAAGGACAATTTTAGAAAA
This sequence comes from Leptopilina heterotoma, assembly GCF_015476425.1. NCBI lineage: Eukaryota > Metazoa > Arthropoda > Insecta > Hymenoptera > Figitidae > Leptopilina > Leptopilina heterotoma. The sequence continues at coordinate 3,127,072 of NW_025111131.1, read as the reverse complement.
ATATCTGTTCGCAGGAGTTCCTTTCAACCGACGTGGTTTTCTCAATGATGTATCTGTTGGATCAGGCCACATATCTTCTGTTGAAAAATAAAATTTACCTTTAAGCATTAAAGTTTTCTTGTTGCTTACTCAGGAAAACATTGTAATACCCATTTTTTAAAATTAAAAAAAAATTATATAATTATATAATAATAATAATAATAATAATATAAATTATATAATAATTATAAAAAATTATTTGTCCAATTTTGCAAAGATATTTAAAACGCGTTTTTAATATAAATATTCTTTTCATGCTACCGTTTTTTCTGAGTTCTTTGATAATTTTGATATTATTAATTAATTTCGAAAATATTTTTCAGAAGAAGCAGGCTTTTGTATTAGGACAGCTGTGCTGTCAATACAAGAAATTTATAGAAGCTTTAAGTGAAAAATGATTCGGAGAGATTGTTAACTTCTACCACTTTTAGTATTAATTACCGAATGATAAATTCCCTTCCTTTAAAAAGTTTAACTATATTTTTTTTTATTTTTAATTTTGCAAAAAATCGTTTTTGCCCATAACTTAAAAAAATGTTAGGACAGCTATAAATGTTTTTCTCTAATTTTGTAGAGTTTTTTTAGACGCATCTTTTGACCCCTCATTAAACATTTTACGTCCATATTAGCCAGAGATATTAAACTTTAAAAATCTAAAATTTTGAAAAATAAGACATTTTTTAAAATTTTGTTAAGAAACAAAGAGCATTGAAAATCGCTTCGATTGACCTATTTTTGAACCTAATTCGATTATGAATTATGAAATTATTGTTATTTTAAATACCAACAATTTTGGAAAATATCATATTCAAAATTTATAGTAAAAATATTCTTATAAAAGCAGATGTGTTTATTGTAATAAAAATAAAGTAAATTAATTGAAACAAATCTCCATGAGGAAGCAAAGTGTTCATGAAATATTAAACAATATCCGAAAGGAATTTTTGCAATAACTACAAAACGTTTGTTATAATAAGAGTTAAAAAAAGTGTTTTTTACTAATTCTGCACCAAAAAGTACCCTTAAACTTTATCATTACTAAATTACAAAAACTGTAACAACAAAAAGATTTATTTACACTGAAAAAAAATTCGACAGAATTTGCTTTTTACTCAGGCAATTTTTGCCTATAAGAACATTCTGTCGAATTTTTTTTTTCAGTGTACATTGTTAAACTTACATCAGCTTTTTATTAAAAATGAATTGTATATTTAATATTTGTTAATATTAGTTTGGTTGAAACTCATATCTATTTAAAAACATTTTTGAGATTAGGTTAAAACAAAGTATTGTGAGATTATTAACAAGAAAATATACTGAGCAATTTTTCAAATGTTGATAAATCCTTTTTTCAAAAAAATCCAGATAAACACATATTTAAAATATTAAAATTCTTAGAAATCGATTTATCACTGTTCAATTTAAGAAAAAAAATTTATTACCAAAGAATTTTTTAATTTAAAAAATATTTTGGCCTTACCTTGATGATTTTTAATTTTTTTTAAGGAGTGTTTATTTGGTACGTCAGCGGGCCAAATAAGTTACTTATATTATTTGGCCCGTCACCCCACTTCCATACATTTCAAAGATGGGCCAAATAAAGAAAGTAGTTTATTTGTCCCGTCAGATAACAAATTACCTATAATTAATGACATTAATGAATATTTGACAGGTAATGTATTTAAAAATTGAATAATACGTTTCATTTTTAATATTTGCGCTTTGACCCGTTACTCACCAGGTATTATTATTTATGTCAATATATAAATCCTTAATTAATTTAATATTTTATTAATAATTTTTAAAAATATTTTCCAGTAAATTTATCATTTTTTTGTATTGATAAATTATATTCAATAAATGAGTACTTATGCATGTATATAATATTCATTTTTAATTTTAATAAGAGTCAAACGAATTAAAACAATTCGTCTGTTAAAATTTCAAATATCGAAGGCGCGTACCTATAGAGACACAAAATTTTTGTTTATCACATTTGATTATTGTTCACCTTGTAGTGCACTTAAATCCGTAAAGTTTTGAGTTGTGAAAAATGAGTGATCTTTGAAGTTAGAACTTCATCTAACTCCTGAACTAGAAACGAATATTATTCAACAGGAAATTAATTCTTCGAATAAAAACGACACTGAAAATGATTTTTGTGTTGGAGGTCAATTATTTGAAGAAGACAATTTTCCAAAAAACAACATGGAAGGAGAAAATATTGCATTGGAAATAAACGAAAAAACGCAGCAGAAGACAAGTGAAGACATTTTACCAGAAGAAAAAATCTTAGCATCTGGGATGCAAATAATATTCGACGGGGAATGTAATGTTGTGGAAAATGATGATAATTTTATTTCCCCACTTCAAGATGAATCGCCACAAAACAATATGCATCTAATTGAAAACATTATAATGCCATTAAAACCAAAAATGCGTGGAAGACCAAAAAATTCGTTAACTACAACACCTATGGTCCTTCCGAAAAAGGTAGCAAAAAAAACAGGCAAAAAAGGAAAACCAACTCCTTTTATAAAAAAGATTTAGACACAAAAATTCGTCAAATTTTAAGGTTTTTCATCGATGGTTCACTTATCGAAAAAACCTTGAAAGGATAAATGATTCTGGAATCTGAAATTGAGATAAGACCAGAATGTATAAATGAGGCAATCATCGATGAAGATGTTAATTTGTCCTTAATTAAATTATATTTAAGTATAGAATCATGGCTTGCAGTAGAACAATTATACGAGATAAAGAAAAAAATAATAAGTGGAATTGTTTTACGTGCCAGGGTGATTTGGAGTTGCATCCTTCATAACGGTGTGATTCATGCTTGAATTGGTTTCACCAAAGATGTGCTTTTTCTCGAACATCCATTAAAAGCGTTTACTGGTTTTGTTTCATGTGTTAAAAATATAGAAATTAATATTTATTTTTTAATTTTTAAACATTTTTTTTGATAATATTTAATATTGTCAAATTTTTTATAGTTGATAATTGCAAACAGTTATTATTAAAAATTAATACTTAACTGTAATAATTTTGCAACAAAAGATGATTCTGTTCAAATAATTTTACGAGGCCTTTTAACGGATTTACACAGGTGTTATAAACTTAAAATCATAAGGACATGTTTCGACAGAATACTGTCCTCTTCAGGTCCATTTGGTTTTTTTAAATAATAAAAATTTTTTGACAAAAGTACAACAATAACAACATTTTCCTCAAAAAGAGGAAATGTTGTATAATTTAAAAATTACATATTATTTATTATATTTTTCAAAAAATGAAAAAAGAAACGCACTGTGGTCATTGTATTGAGGTTATGACCAATGACCACAGTGCGTTTCTTTTTTCATTTTTTGAAAAATAAAATAAATAATATGTCATTTTTAAATTATACAACATTTTCTCTTTTTGACTCTTATTAAAATTAAAAATGAATATTATATACATGCATAAATACTCATTTATTGAATATAATTTATCAATACAAACATTTAAAAAATGATAAATTTACTGGAAAATATTTTTACAAATTATTAATAAAATATTAAATTAAGGATTTATATATTGACATAAATAATAATACCTGGTGAGTAACGGGTCAAAGGGCAAATATTAAAACTGAAACGTATGATTCAATTTTTAAATACATTACCTGTAAAATATTCATTAATGTCATTAATTATAGGCAATTTGTTATCTGACGGGACAAATAAACTATGTACTTTCTCTATTTGGCCCGTCTTGAAATGTATGGAAGTGGGGTGACGGGCCAAATAATATAAGTAACTTATTTGGTCCGCTGACGGGCCAAATACACTCCGATTTTTTTATTAGAAAAAATTACCAAAACCTTTAAATTCCCTTATTGCAGTAGACTTTAATTACAAACAGAGCGTTTTAAATAGAAAAAATATTGAAAAATGAATAATTTATTACAATTTTTCTACATTAAAGTTAATTTTAATGGTTATGTGAGAATTGTCAATTGTTTAAATTTCTCGAAATGACAAAATTTGGATTTATCAGGTTTTGAAAACTTACTCCTCAAATAAATCATGTTGTTTTTAAAATTAAATAGTTGCATTTAAATTGTCTAACCTTTTAACAAATGTCCTTATTTACATATATTGTACATGCAATCAAACATTCAAAACATTTATAGCAGAAAGAATTTAACCGGCGCAAACAGGCGCAAAGCTACTGATTTAGTAAGGGCGCACTCACACCGCTCACACCTCTGGTGGCTGTCTGCCTGCCTGCAGATTGTCATGGTAACAAATAGGAGTAAGAGAATTCAAATTATATGTTTTCTTTTTCTTTCTCTTACCGTTTTGCGTTGCGTTTTGTAACTAGGCCATGAATGCGAGAGTGCCCGCCTGAAGAGGTGTAACCGCACCTTTATTACATTTCCCGCGTTGTGCTTAGGCCTTAAAGAATGTTGCATTCTAACCCTCAAAACAAAAACAATTTACGACTAAACAAATTTTTGTTATTGAATTAAATACTTGTTCTCAAACGTTTGCTGTTATTATATTTAAACAATTTATGTACCTTTCGTGAAGTAAATTTTAAATTAAAGAGATGGCTGAGAGTAAACTTAAGGAATTAATATTCGACGATGATCAAATAGTAAGTTACATTTAAAACTTTACACATTTATTACACTGATTGGCATATAGCGGTTTATTATATTTATGTTTAAACAATAGTTATATATTTATTTGAAAATTATACGTATTATTAAATTCAGTAAAAACACAATACTTTTTATTAATAGTGGAGAAACAAACTTCCGAATATCTAAATAACCGAATGTGTTTAAGCTTTTTAAATTGTATTATTTCATTTATTCAAAAATTTTCAATTTTTAATATCTTTTAAAGATACTGGATCATTCTCGACTATATTTTCAAGCTAAAATTAGGTTTTATTCGAGTAATTCTTTTATTTTGTATTTTTGTTTTTCTCCCTCAAGATTAAAAGATTGGAAATAATATGCTCCATAAATTTTGTTGGAAATTAAATGAATTTTGCAACATTCTCAACATTACATAGATCTCCGAAACTACAAGAGCTTTAGCAAGTTTTTGTTTACGAATTTGTAGTTATTTTTAGGAGACAACTTATAGAAATTTTTGTTTTAATTAAACTTGACTTTGATGTATGCACCAAATAAAAGATAATTTAAGTTTTTATGTTTTTAAATAGAACTCTTAATTTCACTGACAAACATAGTTTATTAAATAACAAAAAATTAAGAAAATCACTCCACAATGTATAGTAGCTATATGAAGGCAATTTAGAAACTCAAGAAAAAATTTCAGTCATCCAGAAAAAATCCATTGCCAAAAGCCTCTTGTTTGGTACTTTTACAAAAAAAGTTGAACAATTAAGCATTTTTAATTAAGGATTGTTTAGCAATTTAAATTTTAAATTTTTGTCTTTGATATTTTATATTGAAACTGGTTAAAATAAAAAAATTAATTCGATTATATCACACGTGATTTTTTCTTTCTTTTTTGTTTGCCTCATAAACTATGAAACTACCACGAATTCTAATACAAAACCTTCAAATTTTTTTTCTAATTCTGACCAGAATGGAATTTTTGATATTATTTAATTATTTCAAAAGCATTAGTGCAATTATCTTGATAAATAACAAAATTCTTTACAAAAATTCAATTATTTTTAGGAATTTTAAAAAAATTCTTTACAAAATTCGATTATTTTCATAAATAACAATATTCATTACAAGAATTCAATTATTTTCAAAAGTAATAAAATTCTTCGAAGAAATTTAATTATTTTTAAAAATTTGAACGAATATCTCGTCAAGAATTCAATTATCTTTATAAATAGCAAAATTTTTCGCCAAAAATTCAATTATTTTCAAAAATTTAAATATAATTCTTTGCAAAATTTTAATTACATATTTTCAAAAGTTTATCGAAATTCAATAATTTTCAATATTTACTATTTTCATATAATTTAATGAATGAAAAACAAATTTGGATACAATTCTATGTAAACATTCAATTATTTTCATAAATCATAAAATTTTATTTAGGAATTCAATTATTTTCATCGCAGAATTTCCAATATTTGTAATAAAATTTAAAATAAATAAATAAATTAAATAAATTTAAGATTTAAATAAATTCAAATTTAAGAAACATTCTATTATTCAATAAAATAATAAAATTCATTGCAATAATTCAATGATTTTCATAAATAACTTTTCATTCGTCACAGGAAATTAATTATTTTCAAAAATTTTTAAGTAATTCTGCAAAAGAATTCAATTATCTTGATAAACAACAAAGTTTTCCACATAAAATCAATTATTTAAAGGAATTTTAATAATATTCTTGGCAAAATTTCAATTATTTAAACGAAATTTAATCAAAATTCTTTGCATTAATTCAATTATTTTCATAAATTATTATTTAAATTCTTCTCAGAAATTCAATTATTTTTAAACATTTTAATAAAATTCTTCAAAAAGTTTTCAATTATTTTCAAAAATTGTTATAAAATTCTTTAATATGATAAATTTCTGTAAAGTTTTAATTAAATTCCTTAAAAGAAATTAATTATTTTCAAAAGTTGTTAATAAAATTCTTTGTAAAAATTAAATTCTAAGAAACATTCAATTATTGAATAAATTATTTATTTTTGTATTTAAATAAATAATTTATTTAAATATTTTATATTTTAAATTATTATATATTTTCTCGTAGAATTTTCTAATATAAATTGATTTAAAAATAAATAATTTCAGTTAAAATTTTAGATAATAATTAAATATTAAAAGCATTCGGGGGGAATATTTAGAAATAATTGAATTTTGAAAAGGTTTCGAATTCAAATCTTTGAAAATCAGAATTTTTCGTACTTTTAACTAATACTAATACTTAGTACTTTTAACTGGGTTATCTTTAATTATTATAAAAACATGAAGAAATCGATTACTCCGAGTCGAAGACTCGGAGTGATCGACTTCTTCATGTTTTATAATAATATTCTTATAAGTTATATTGAATTTCAAAAGATTTGAATTGGAAATTTTTGAAAATCTTAACTCCTATGGAAAAATAACAATGATTAAATATTTATTTAAAAAAGAAGTTGTTGATGTTTTCGAATAATAACAGACTTAATAACTCTATTCATTAAATTTCTTTTTTTTCTAGGTGACATATACAAGATTCAGTGAACAAATGAATGTTCACGTTAATGAATCTAAACGAGTATTATGGGAATTTTGGTGCAGTAACAAAGAAAATTCTCTTATAAGTGCAACATTCGTAATAATGGGCCAACTACCTGATAATTCTGATCGGATAGAAGTTGTTGAAGAATCAGATCTGTCTTCAAGGAAAGAAAAATATCAAAAGATATATTCGGAACATATTTACAGTATACAAAAATCATTAAAGAATCTGCAAATGTTGGCACTAACACAACCATCTTATACTAAATTCTCTTCAATCACTTGTAAAGAAAGTTCTTTAAGGTTAAGCCAAAAAACTTCAAATGCTCAGTCAATAATAAAGTCAACGGAGCCGCCGAAAAAATCCTTTGAGTCACAAAAAGTCGTTTCCGTGGAAGCGAAATCTCATGTAAAAACCCCAGAAAAAGAAGCTTCGAAAACTCCAGATTCATCAATGATTGACGAAAAGAAAGAGAAAGTAAATAAATCACTAACAGTAAAAGAAAAATCGAAAAAAAGTTCTGAGAAAGTATCGAAAAAGCCAGTTCAAAGTCGTGAAGCAGGATTTAAAAGCATGTTCGCTAAAGTCGCTGATGTAAATTCAAAACATTTGGCTCTACAAAAAGAAAAGGAAGAATCGCCAAAAAATAATACTTCCACTACTGAGAATATCGATAGTCAAACAGAAGAGGAAACAGAGAAATCAATTGAAAGAAAAGAATCATCAATGGAGTCTTGCAAAAAAGAAAAAATAAAGAAGACTAATCAGAAGATGCCTAAAAAGAATGGAAAAAGAAAAGTAGAAGTTGTCAAAGAATCGAATAATACTAAAAAACGGAGGCGAATTATCGCCGAATCGGATTCGTCAGAAGAAGAAGAAATGGAAGAAGCCGATTCGAATGACTTTGAAGAAGAAGTTAAAGAAAACACAATATCTTTTGAGAACACAGAGGAACGTAAAAAATCGGTAAATTCACCTGAAACGAATGACAGGGACGGTAAGCAAACGATTCATAAAGTGGAAGACGTTCGTTTTGTTGATGATGATGGTTTTCTTGTTACGAAAAAAGTTCATGTTACCACAAAAGTTGATGTTAAAAAAGATGTTAAAAAAGACCGTTCGCCTTCGCCTAAAAAGTCCAAAGATAATAATGTTAATAAAAAGCAAACAAAACAATCATCACTGATGAGCTTTTTCAAAAAAAAATAATTTTTTTCAATCATCATAAGAGGTTATTCGTTTTTTTACGTAATTGAAATTAAGTAAATTTAAAAACAAGTGAAAAATATTTTTTTTAATGTTTAAATGCCAGTTTTTGATGAAACAACTAAATTGGAAATTTTTTTATTTTTATTGCTATATTTTGATATTCAAAAATGACACTTAATATATTTGATTGTGAAATAAAGTAGTATATTATCTACAGCTTAAAACATTTATATTAAATACATTTTTATTTCTATTAATAACAGTTTTAGAGTAAAATAATTTGTTATTAGTTACTGAAAATATTATTATTTTGTAAGTTTTTGGAAAATTGGATTCTAAGAAACAATTAAAACTTTATTAAGCAAATGGAAATGTCAAGAATTTTAATAATTTCCTTACTATTTTTTAAGCAATCCTTATTCAATCCTTATTCAATTTAGTCACATTTTTCAATTCCCATCCACCATTTAGGATTCGACATTTTTAATTTTCTAATTTTTACCATAAGTTCGAACTTATGGTCTTATAGCTGATAAAGAATCAGTAAATATATTATCAAGTTTTTTTGGTTTTAGAAAATATATCTATGATTGGGGTACAAAAGTTCCAAAACAAAAGTTCCAATCGAAAAGTTCCAAGAAAAAATTCCCAAAATGAAAAGATCCAAAATTTATTTTTCTACAGTATGAAATTTCTTAAATAAAAAGTGTTGAATTGTTAAATAAGTGAAAAGTATTGGAGTTGTTTGAAAAAATAAGGCATCTCCAATATTTCACATTATTTTTCCCATCTGAATGATTGTAATACAGAAATCCTTCGATATGTAAATAATTTTTTTCCGACTTGTATTAATTCTGCCATAATTAAAATTTACAATTTAATTTAATTTCACTGTTCACTATTTTATAATTTAAATAAAATTTTTAATTTCACTAATTTACAATTGAATATAATTTCACTGTTTACTATTTTTTAATTTGAATAAAATTTTTAATTTCACAACATAATTTTGAAATGAGCACACGTCGAATGACAATTTATGAAAATAACAAGGATAATAACTGAAAGTTTCCTAACTTGAAGTTGCACTTTGAAATTTGAAAAATAAAAAAAAATGTTTGGAAAAACGACTAATATTGGAAAAATAATACTTTGGTAAAAATGGCCTTTGGAAAAATAATACTTTGGAAAAAATGTCATTTGGATCCTCCGGAATTGGAACTTTTGACTCCATACCATATCTATATTATATTTAGAGAAAATGAAATATTTTTATTGTTATTAATCTTCGTTTTAAACAGAAAGAATTTTTTTTATCAAAAAATAAAAAAAATTAATTACAAAACAAATAGAATATTTACGATAACAAAGTCCTGGTAAAGTAAAAAATATTTCTTATTAACCAAAGAAAGTAAAAGTATTGGATTATTGTCACCATAAAATAGTTATTTTCGTATCAAGGGCGCAAAATAGGTGATTGCCAAATTTCGCCAGAGTCGTAATCACTTTTGCGCCCATGATGCTAACATAATTTTTTGTCCTAACTGCATGGAAAGTATGTCATTGAGGGCACGAACGATTAAACGCTCATATTAGTTAAAAATTAAACTCTATATAAATGTTAACTCTTTGAAGTCTATAATGATACAAGTTTTAATATAGAAATAAGAAAAAAATGTATTCTGGAAATATAGGATTTATTTATTTAGAACGTAGTAATTAATAATTAAACAAAACTGAAACAAGATTGTTTAAAATTGACAATTTTTAGAGAAAATCGATAAAAAATGCACATTTTTATAGACAAAATAAAGCAAGTTGAAAATGTTTGCATTTTTATAGTCAATATAAAAAGAAAGTAGAAAATATCGCATTTTAATGAAGAAAATCGAATAATTAACGTGGGGGCGCTAAATACTTTCCCGCCCGCTCGGAGGTTGGTGAGCGGGCGCAAAATATTTTGCGCCCGCTTCCCCTACCCCTGAGTGGGAATGAGTTACTTTGCGCCCGCTCTAAGTGCCCGAAATGACATACTTTCCGTGCAGGTAGGACAAAAATGGATTTTTTTCCTACTTTTTAGGTTTTTCCTAATAAGTTTTAAAAAAATTTTCAAAACAAATTCAGTCTGTACATTTTTTTATTGTTTATACATCATAGAACAAGGAAGCTAGTGGATATCTTATTGTAAACGCCAGCACACTGCATATTATCTGAAACATAAATAATTTTAAATTAAGAATATATTTTTTATTTATGTCAAATAAACCGTGTAAATTTACACAAATAAATAGTGTAGAAATGAAAAATTTTAAAATATTGCAAAAGTTTAGTAATGATGTATACACTGGAAAAAAATCTATAATAATAATAATAATAATTTATTGATAACTTCATACAAGAAAAAAATTTGGAAGCGCTTCCTATATTAAAGGACCAGTAGAACCGGTTTGAGACAGGAACTTACTTGCTTTGAGTTGTTTATTATCACGTAAGTTCCAATTTAATAATAAGAACATTACTGTCAAACGGACAGTAATTACAATTGAACTAATATTTTTGAGGAAAATAGTAAAAAATCCATTCTAATGACTATTATTATTTTATATTCTTAACACTCTCCAGACAGTCAAAAATTCTAATTAGACTTCAAGAATTAAATTAAAATTTGTACCTTATGGGAATCGAACCCTGTACCCATGACCTATCTATTTATCTAAACGTTTAACGACCATGGCTATCGAATCAATGTAAGAAGTTATTTTCGATCTGTCATAAGTGCAACTTTTATAAAATATTCAAAATATTATATATTTTGTAAGTACATACCTATCAAAACACAAGCAGAAATTAAAATATTTAGTGACTTATGATATATACCTACTATTAAGTAAAAATTATTAACAAAATATTTAATAAATTTATACTCAAATATCATTTGACGTTTAACGGAATTGGCAGCAATTTGATTTTCTGACTATTCAAAATTTTAGATATTTTGACCGCCATTTTGAATTTCGAAAAATTAAAATTTCTAATACAGTAGAACCTCGATTATCCGAGCTAATGTGGACCGGACCTACCTCGAATAAAACGGACTTTTATTTTAGAATATGTAATTTAACATTTTATTTTTAAAAAAGCCTTAACTATAAACGAGAAAGGGACTTTTATATTTATATTCCATAATAACTTGAGCAATTTATTAAAATAACCTCAGTTAATCGAGACCACGGATAAAGCGAGCTCGGATAACCGGGGTTCTACTGTAATGCCTAAATGAAATATCATTTATTTTGAACGCGATATTTTGTCATTCCAAATTTTGCCTGAAGCAATTTCCAATCAAAAATATAGTTTTAATTAAAAAAAACCTAAAGATTTTGGGTTTTTTTGTTTAAAAGGACTAAAAAACACATAAACATCATGTGTACATTTTTTTAGCCCACTGTCTTTGAAAATGATAAGTACAAATGTAAAGGGAAATAAACGAACTTCTCGGAATAATTTTTTAATTTTTCCAAAAAATGATTATTTTTCTCATTATAGATAATCGTATTGAATTGGGACAACACGTTTAAGAAACACAATTAACACCAATAGAAGTAGTAGTCGATGTTGAATTTGTTTCAGATTTAATGGAGCAAAATTTTAATATTTCTAAGTCACTATATTAAACTTTATTTTCTTTTACTAGTAAGTCTTCATATTGAAATTTCAAATGTTTAAATTAACTCTGATTGTACCCTAAATAGCCTCCTCTTCAATTCGACTAGAATAAAATATATTCTCATTTTCATTAAATTTTTAAATAAAATTCCGTACATCGCTCGCTTCAGTTTAGATTAATCTAGATATTAGACAAGAGTAAAGTTTTTACCTGTATAACTATCAAAATCGTTGTTAATGTTCGTTCATTCTTTGGTCCAGTTAAGATTAGTACAAAATTTATCAAAGTTAAATTATTGCAGATAACTGTATCGCCGTCTTCTTTCCATTCCACTATACGAAATATTCGGTAAATTCTCATTATAAGTTTTGCTGTGAACAAAAAAAGTTGAAATGTACATAAAAAGAATAATTTTAAAATTAGTTTTCAGAAATCTGTTAAGAAAATAGACTTTCAATGATATATATGATTTAAAATTCGTTACTAGTTTTTTTAGCTTGCAGATTGCAAATCTGATTTAAATTTTTTAAAATGAAAAACGTCTGATTCGCTATAAAGTTCTTTTTTTAATTTCAAACGAATTCGTTTCTTTTCAATTCAATTCATCATCGAAAATTATAATCAGATTATATATATATATATATATAAATATATACATATTCAATGATAATATTGTTGTAATAACTTACCTACTATATTGAGCTCAGATTTATTAAAAACCACTTTACTTGGGTCCAAAGTATCAGTTTCTTTATTAATTCTGCAAAAAATATATTCTTTTAGACATGAAGTACTTTGAAAAAAAATGCTATTTATACTGGAACTCCCCAGAGTTACCATCTGCGGTATGGCGACGCATAGAGACATCAGGGGTCGGTATCAAAAACTGAAGCGTTAATTTTAAGTGTTCCATGCGCTTATTAATATATTTAAAAAAATTGTTTGAAAGATATTTTTGAATATTAGGTATAATATTCATGTAGCTGATTTAAAAGTTTTCTATGTTAAATTAACTCGAACTTTTAAACAGTAAAAATTTTACTAAGGGGCCGTCCATATATTATGTAACGCTAATTTTTGAAAATGTAACACACTGTTACATACATTAGCACCATTTTTTTTGGCTTATCGTAACAAATAGCTTGACCCTCCCTCCCCCCAAAAAGTGTTACGTAATATATAGACGATCCCTAAACCGAATATTTATGAGAATCTTCAATTGTTTAAAATTTCCATGTATATAAATAAATTCTGGTTAACACTTTATACTTTTCATACACCCTACGTCCGTTAATGTATAAATTTTTGCAGCGTCAAGGTCACTCTCCAAGAGAGTCACATAAGACTCTATGAGTGACTCTCTTGGGAGTTCCAGTATAATTAATAAATACCACTTTATATTATTCATATTTGCTTCTGAACGTATCCGAGTATACGTGCTATTGATTCAATAGCATTTCTTTTTCATTTGAAGAATTACGAAATTAAATAACAAAAGCATATTGATGTTTGGCAAATAAAAAGTTATAATAAAAAATGTAATCAAACAGATGATTAGGAAATAATATTTACTTGGGTAGTCTGTGTCTCGGACAAGGCACCAGATGAAAAAGTTGTGGAACGCTGTATACAAAATTCAGTATTTGAGGAATGAAAAATAACAGTGTCGTTTTACTGAAGTGCCCTATTATTCCAACAACAGCAAAAGTCATTCCAGATAAATAGCAAAATGTATCACCTACAAATACTTGTGATGGGTACCTTAAAAGTAACAAAATTATAAAATAGCAATAAAGTCGGAAAAATTGATATTTTTGCTGAAAAAGAAAGCTTTAATAATCGTTATATTTTTCAACCCCTACCCATTAGGGGATACCGGGGTGTATGGATAGCTTTTTACTCTTTGTTGTTTTAATTCACCAATTTTACATTAATTAGATGTTTCTTCTGCAGAAAATGCATGTTCCTCGGTTTTCTTTTAAAAAGTGATAAATTTTTATTAAAGTTTGAAAATATAAAAAAGTTATTTAAATTGAATTATTGATAAGGTACGAGCGCGAAAAAATTATTGGTTAATAAAGCCAGGAGCTTTAAATATTTAAATATTAAAAAATGAATTCAATAAAAAAAATTTTGTTAAAATTAAAACGTGTATTTATTATTATTAAATTATTAATTATTATGATTATTGTTAATATTATTAATTAATTTAATTAAATTTTTATGATATCAGAATAAAAAGATTAAATATAAAAAATTGTAAAAATGCTATTTTAATCAGTCTGTATTTAGGTATTATATTCACGTAAAAATATATCTAGTGTGCGCCTTGCAAGGGTGAAAGCGCGTCTGCGTATTGATCATTTCTAACTACAATTGTAATTGAACGAAGGGAGGAAGTAAGTGTCATGTGGTATCAAAAAACATTGCGGGTGTGGTTTTTTTAAAATACAAAGTTTACTCAAAAAGGATAATAAGATACAGAACAAAAAAAGAAAAAAATAACTCAAAAACAAGAGAAATGTTCCATTATTCTTTAAGTTCTTAAACTGAAATGCTAAGAGATTTTGGATTCATGATTGACAAATATTACTTGTCTAAGATTATTGAAAATTCGAACAATGGAAAAATTTAAAGGTAATTTTTTAAATTTGCACTTACAAGTTGTGCTTGCTATAAATTATAAATAGTTTATTTAGATAAAAGAATTGTATTCAAACATTGTATTTAACAGTTGAATCAGTTCCTGATTAAAATTATATAACAGAATTTTTTAATATTAAAATTATTAAACAAAATGATAAAAATATTTTGTAGTTACGTTTAAAGAAAATTTAATATTACATGGTACAAATAAACATTTCAAATTACATTGCATAATATTTTCATTTTTTCAGAAAACTGTTCCACCAGAAATGTATTTCAAATAAAACGATCTTGACTTTTAAATAATTTAAAAGTCATTTAGTACTTTTCACATTGCTGTTAGAGATATCAAACAGAAATGTTTATTTTGAAATACAAAACTCAAACATTTAGTCGAATTATTCAAACTTATGCCATGCATATTCGAACAGATGGAAAAATTATTTTATTATTCACATTATTAATTTTACAAGTTATGATTGTCATTATATATGTTATAAATACTACTCCATCTTCTAAATTAATGACTGCAACGAGACACGAAGCAGTCAGTTTCGTAGATATCCAGTCTGAAGAGGTAATAATTAATTCAAATTCAAATTTATTTTTCTAGATTAATATTAATTTTTTAGATTTCATTTCAATTTATTTTATTTAAAAAAAAAGATCCTAAAAATTTTAAAATTCCAGTAATAAAGGAGAATAATATTTTAGACATTAAACAAATACATTTGTTAACACTAAGTTCAAGTCTTTAATATTTAAAAATTATCAGGATTGTCACCTTTTTGCTCTGACAAAACTTTGACTTTTTCCCTCACTCTAAAGAACTTTATATTTAAATAAATATTTAATCATTATTATTTTTTCATAGAAATTAAGATTTTCAAAAATTTTAAATTCAATCTTGCTACTTTGTTACTGTAACTCAATCAAAACTTATTTTCATTATTTTGATTATTCATTTCTAGAATTTTCAACTAAAATTCTTCTTTAAGTCAATTTTTTTAAAACAATTTCTAAAAAAGTTCTTTGAGAATTTTCAAATCTTTTTTTTACAACTTAATTTTACGAAATTTCGATTATTGACATTCTTCAATTAAATATATTAGAAATTAAAAACTTTAAATAATTAAAAAAAAATTCCATTAAACTTTTTGAAAAAAATTAATTCTGCAAAATTCTGAATTAAAAGTATGAAAACTTCAAATTTTCAACGATTTTAATTTGAAACCTTTTGAAAATTCAATTATTTCTAAAAATCCACGCTATAACGCTTTCAATTTTTAATTATAATCTAAAATTTTAACTGAAATTCATTTTTAAATCAATATTTATTAGAAAACTCTACGAGAATTCAATTATTTAACTATAAAGATAAATATATCATTTAATAATTGAATGTATTTTAAAATTGAATTTTCATAAAGAATTTTATCAGCAAAATTTTAAATAATTGAATTTTCTTGATAAATTTTTATAAAATTTTTAAGAATAATTTCATTTATCCAGAAATTTAATGAAAATTTTATTAAAAGTAATTGAAATTCTGCCAAGAATTTTATTAAAATTATTGAATTTTTGAGAAAAATTTGAGTATCAAAAAATTTTATTATTTATAAAGATAATTGAAATTTTGACAAAAATTTTTGTAAATTTTTTAACACTAATATTGAATTTCTGCGAAGAATTATATTACTTTTGAAAATAATTGAATTCTGGAGACGAATTTTATTAAAATTTCTTTTTTAATAATTAAATTCTTTTGTGAAATTTTATTAAAATAGTAGACATTGAAAATAATTGAATTTCAACAAAATTTTTATTAAAAATATTTTCAAAGAAATTGAATTGGTACAAAGAATTTCATTCAAATTTTTAAAAATAATTTAATTCTTTGAAAAAATTTAATTAAAAATGTATTGAAAATATAGGCAAAGGTTTATGAAATAATTGAATTTCTTTAATAAATTTTAATACAATTTTTAAGAATAATTTCATTTTTTGAAAAATGTAATGGAAATTTTATTAAAAATAATTGAAATTCTGCCAAGAATTTTATTAAAATTTTTATTTAAATTTGATTAAAAATAATTTAATTCTTGCAAAGAATTTTAGTATTTATATAAAAATTGTTTCGAAGAATTTATTAAAATTTTAGGAAATAATTGAAATTTATGTATAAATATTTAAAAATATTTGAATTCATCCGAGGAATTCAATTAAAATTGTTTTGAAAATCATGGAATTTTTAAAAAGATTTTACTATTTAAAAAAAATAATTGAATTGTTTAGAAGGATTTATGAAAATTTTAGAAAATAATTGAATTTTTTCGTAAAATTTTATTAAAATTTTTGAAATTATGAACAGTAATAATTTTGTACTTAATAAGTGAAGTTTTTAAATTTTAATTAAGAAATTGTTATAAAAATTTATATTTCAAATTTTTTAATTTGCATAACAATAATAAATTGAACACCACGTTCCGCGCACGAAACATTTGCTAGTTTGTAAATATTTGAATTTCTGAGAAATTTTTATTATTTATGAAAATAATAATGAAATGTTTGCGTAGAATTGTATTAAAATATTTTTTGACTAATTGAATTCTTTTGGGAATTTTTATTAAACTAGTAGATATTAAAAATCATTGAATTGAGGAAAATTTTTAAAAATAATTGAAATTTTACCAAGAATTTTATTCAAATTTTTGAAAATAATTGAATTTTTGAGAAGAATTTTAACTTTTGAAAATAATTGAATTTCTGCAATAATTTTTAATTGCTTCAAAATTCAATTTCTTTTAGTGTTTTTAACTAAAACATCTACTTATGAAAATTATAAACGTAACTCTTTTAAAATTCAATTAATTTTGAAATATTTAAGTAAAATTGGATTTCAAGAATAAACACAATAATGTGAATTATTTTCCTAATTTTAATATTGATGGTCCCAAATTTTTGAAAATAATTTTTTTAAAGCAGAGGGAACATTACATTTATTGAAAAAAAAAATAATACTAATTGTTTCAGGCTCTTTACAAAAACCGATTAAAATATGACCTGCAACTGAGAACCCAAACAGTAAATGGAGAATTTACGTTAAAAGATACCAAAACATCAGCATTTTTCGAGAACTACGCAGATTTCTCGTGCTGGAAAGATGGAGTTAACGATCGAATAATGAGAAAAAATTGTACCAGAAAATGTGTGTGCAATCAAGGCTGGCATGGATCTGATTGTGGTCAACCTGAAGTAGTGTGGCGAGCAATTATGGCATCAAAGCAATTGGTGAAATTAAAACAACGTAAATGGATGAGACGTATTATTTATACACTATGCATTAATCAATACAATTCAGCAATATCTGAAATTATAGTACAAGAACTATACAGTGTAGTCGATCTTTTCATTATCTGTGATTCAAGTAATTCAGAATTCAATTTCAACTATTCTCTTGCTAAAGGTTTATTGAAATCGCAACAGAGGAAGATTTTATATATCAATACATTTACGAAAGCAAGGAAACCATTTAAATTGATATTCAAATATATTTGGGACAAAATTCATAACACTATCAAAAATATACGAGATGACGACATAATTGTCATGACTGACCCAGAAGAAATATTAAATTCGAAAGCGTTAATGTTCTTGAAAACGTACGACGGTTGGTCGCAACCGATAGGATTTAGATTGAGATGGTTGGTGTTTGGATTCTTTTGGCAACATCCTTTAAAGACAACGATTAAAAAGGGAGCTTTTACAATAGGTTTCATGCAAGAAGCTTATCGAAATAATAATATACTTCTTCAGAAGGAATTGGTAGACGAAAATATTGAAAGAGATGAATTAGGATTAGTCATTGGAGATTTAAATCACTACGGCGGATGGTACTGTCACTATTGTCAAGTTCCAAAAAATATAATGTTCTCTATTAAATGCAAAACCAATCCTAGAAACATTAATTCCGAGGCAATTATAGATATAAGTTATATTGAAGAATTAATTGGAATGGGAATGTGGCTAAATGGCAAGACAAGTCTTCTTAGGGTTCCTAGATCTCAAGATATCTATTTCGCTCCTGAGATCGTACTTAACAATTCCATAAAGTACGATTGGCTACTTCAAAATTTTTACGTTAAAGTGGATTATTATTGAGGAATCGTCGACTTTAATTGGCTGTGATATATACATTTACGTGCACTAATCGTTTTATATATTACACATTTATTATTTATTTACAAATCAATTTTATATTGTGCTTCGATTATCATATTTATATTTATATAATATATTATTTAGAAATTTATTCAGTCATTTATTATTACCTTTTACTCTTTACTCTTTATGTTACACCAGGTGAAAAATAGATAAAAACATAATTAAAATTTATAATTACTAAAATTGTTTTCATAATTAACCCTCACGGGCTCGAGCCGAGTCCCTCGGACCCGGAGGAAAGTTTTTTTGATCTACTTCCGGTTAAGAAAATATTATTGGAAAATCGACTTCACATTAGGCTTGGGGACGTAAAAACACACATTTTTCACCAGTATAAACAATTTTTTATTATTTTTTATTTTTTACTCTGGTAAATTACCTTTTAAGTCGAACATACGTAAGAGCTCAAGCCGGGTCCGAGGGACCCGGCTTATGAAAGAAAATTTAAAAATTTGCAATATTTATGGAATACTGGATTTATTTATGGTTTTTTTATCAACAACTGCCATAATAAGTGATAACATATATGCTTAATACATCAGTAAATTTAATAGAACAAAAAATACAAATTAGAAAAATCTTGCTTAATAAGTATGTAGTTCGATTTATTCAAAATGACTCATTAAATTTATTAAACAAATTTTAGTTATAACTTGATTACTTTTTAATATTTAAAATTTTTTATGCAATTATATCATTAAAATTGTATTAAATATGGAAAATATGAAGCACTTTGCTATTAAATTTTATTTTTTATTGCATTGAAACGGGGCGCATGATTATTCCCCAAATGTCATTTTTGCGAAAATTCCTATAGTGAATCTATATATGTATACAAGTTTACTACAGGAATTTTCGCAAAAATGACTTTTCAAAAAATTGAGAATTCGTAAAAATGGCGATTCGCAAAAATGACTTTTCGGAAAATTGACAATTCGTAAAAATGGCGATTCGCAAAAGTGACAATTCGCAAAAATGACATTTTTCAAAAATGACAATTCACAAAAATGTCAAATCGTAAAAATGGCGTTTCGCAAAAATGACTTTTCGGAAAATTGACAATTCGTAAAAATGTCCATTCGCAAAAGTGACATTTCGCAAAATTGGCTTTTCGCAAAAATGACTATTCGCAAAAGTGCAGTTCGGTAAAATGACATTTCGGAAAAATGACATTTGGGGAATAATCATGCGTCCCAATTAAATGGCCCTTTCTAGGAAACCGGTTCGACAATTATTTTAATTTCTGTGAGAAAAACTTCTGTTTTACGGATACTTTGCAGAAAAAAAAATAATTTTTACTAGGTGAGCATTTTGAGATTGAATGGTTGCTTTCACAGTTAAAAAAAACTTTATAGGGACGTATAAAAAATTGCATTTCAAGGGTTGCCACGCTTTTGCTCTTTTCAAATTCCCTAACTTTTCCAGGTTTTCATGGTTAAAAAACGGAATTTTTCCAGGTTTTTAAAACAAAAAATATTCGAAAACATCAATAACTTCATTTTTAAATAAATATTTAATCTTTATTTTTTTTATAGAAATTAAGATATTCAAAAATTTGAAATTCAAATAAAAGAATAAACTTGCTACTTTATTACTGTAACTTCTTCAAAAATTATTTTCATCATTACGATTATTTATTTCTAGAATTTTAAATAAAATTCTTCTTTAAGACAATTTTTTTTAACAATTTTTGAAAAAGTTCTTTGAGAATTTTCAAATCCTTCTTTTTACAATTTAATTTTACTAAATTTCGATTATTCTGACATTCTTCAATTAAATATATTAGAAATTAAAAACTTCAAATAATTAAAAAAAATTCCATTAAACTTTTCGAAAAAAATTAATTCTGCAAAATTCTTAATATAAAGTAATATGAAAAGTTCAAATTTTCAAAGATTTTAACTGAAATTAATTATTAATCAATATTTATTAGAAAATTCTATGAGAATTCAATTATTTAACTATAAAAATAAATAATTTATTAAATAATTAAATGTTTCTCAAAATTGAATTTTCATAAAGAATTTTATCAACAAATTTTTAAATAATTGAATTCTTTTGACAAATTTTAATAAAATTTTGAAGAATAATTGTCTCCATTTTTCGAGAAATTTGATGAAAATTGTATATTTCAAAATAATTGAAATTCTGACAAGAATTTTATTAAAAGTTTTGAAAATATTTGAATTTTGAAGAAAAATTTTATTATTCATAAAGATAGTTAAAATTTGGTAAATTTTTAAACATAATTGGATTTCTGAGAAGAATTTTATTAAAATTATTTTTAAAAAAAATTGGATTGTTACGCAAAGAATTTTATTAAAATTTTTGAAAATATAATTTTATTCTTTAAAGAAATTCAATTAAAAATGTATTGAAAATAATACTTAAATTCTAATAAATAAAGTGTAACAAAGGTTATTAAAATAATTAAATTTCATTGATAAATTTTAATAAAATTTTTAAGAATAATAACTTTTTTCGAGGGATTCCATTAAAATTGTATTAAAAATAATTGAATAATATAAAAGAATAATTTGTAAATAATTGAATTCCTGTGAAATTTTTATTATTTATGAAAATAATTAAATGTTTGTGTAGAATTTTATTAAAATTTTTGTTAACTAATTGAATTCTTTGAGGAATTTTTATTAAAGTAATAGATATTAAAAATCATTGAATTGAGGAAAGTTTTTGAAAATAATTAAAATTTTGCCAAGAATGTTATGAAAATATTTGAAAATAATTGAATTTCTGCAATCATTTGTAATTGCTTCAAAATTCAATTTGTTTTAGTGTTTTTAACTAAAATTCTTGTTTAAATCCATTATTTTTAATAAAATCAATTAAATATATATAAATTAAAAAATTTAACTAATTTCAGAAGAATTTTAGTTTTTAAAATCTTTTTTAAATCTATGTTTTTTATATTTCTAATTAAATTCATTTAAAATTGAAATTTTACAAAATTTTAAATTAAAATCTTTTGAAAAAAAATTCTGTTATGGTCAAAGTAGTTTTTTTTCTATATATTTTTGAAGAGCCCAAAAATATTAAAACAATTTGCTTTAAAATAAAAGAGAAATGTTGAATTTTAAGAATTTTCGATTTTTTGGTGCTAGTGGTCAAAGTAATTATTTTTGCTAAAGGGTGAAGTTTAAAAGACGAGTAAAGTATTTTTGAAGAGCCCAAAAATATTAAAGTAATTTGCCTTTAAATAAAAGAAAAATGTTGAATTTTAAGAATTTTTGATTTTTGGTGCAAGTGGTCAGTGGCGGATCTACGTTGGGAGAAGTCGGGGCGATCGTCCCACCTGAGATTTTGATAAGTAATGTAGGTATTTCGTGAGGTGTTTCATATTAATTATGGGAGGGAGGATAAGATTAATACAATCGCCCAACCCGAAAATATTTTCTGGACCCGCCCCTGAATTTTATTATTTGACAACTTTTTTCTAAACTCAATATTTCCATACTTATAAGCTATTAAAAATTGGTTTACTTTTACAAAACAAAAATTCTGAATAACGCCCTTAATACTACCAATTAATAAATAAAATGAATGTATGTACTCACCAATTATATTTCAAAAGCGCCAGAGATGTCGACGTGTATGGAATCAAAAAATACATGGAAAATATATGTGCTTTCCACATATCTCCAGTCAATTCAATTGCATTGAAAATTATAATACTTATAGATATTATTAAACTCTGTCCAACTTCTAATCCGTTTATGCCAGCAAGTATGTTTATGGCGTTGGTACAAAAAACAGCTAGCATTCCCATATACACATAGTAAAGAATGTACAAGTTTACAGAAAAACCAAACCACGCTCTTAGAGGTTTTGGAACGATAATTAATGTTGAATTGAAATTCACAAAATACACCATCAAAAGTGGTAACGAAGCCACAGTGGGTAAAAGTAATTTGTGTCTCCAACGTAAATCTAGGACGTCATCAGCAAAACCTAACAAAACCATACAACAAATTGACAAAAGTGCAGCTAGCATATCAATAAACTGAAAAGAGAAAATTAAGATGCAGTTATTTATCGGTAAGACTGCAGCGATCTTATAATTTTATCTTTAAACAATTACACAAACCTCGCTGTACTGGAAATCTGCATTTTTTAAGATATAATCGGAGAACGGAATCGGTATGAATAGAAACATAGTTACGAGAAAGGCACAACCGCTAACAACACCTAGAGCTTCTGGCCTGAAAAGTTTTTTTAAAACATTTCCATTTTTTAATCGCAATTTTTAAAGAAATGATTACTTTTTTAATTAGGTAATGAAAAAAAATTGCATAATTTACATTTTATATCACAATTTTTATACAAAAGTCTTTTTTTCAAAACAGAATAAGTTTGGATCATTTATATTTCACCATCACAATTTTTTTAATAAAACCTCCAGTTTCTTTAGAAACTAACTAAAATAACGCGCGCGTGTAGATTTTACTTCTAGTGCCACTCGATAATTAACAATAACGCCTATTAACAGTTCTTATTTTCTTATAAAATAAAACAAAATTTAATTTCCTTAACACAAATCAACAATCATAAAAATACCACCCAAAGAATCGCTTCCAAATGCATTAATTTTTCAGAAAATGAAATTAATCGGAATCACAATTTGGACAAGTAAAATAGGCTCCATTAATTACACATTTTCAGGGCTCGAACTAGGTCCATAAATCCAGTAAAGATCCGTAAAAGTCTTTTTTTTTTTAAAAAAAGGTTATTTATTTATTCAATTTTTAACAGGCTTAAAGCCCTTTCGTACATTGTACTTAACAAAAGTATTTAATTATCTTTAGAAATAATTAAATTCATCTCCGAAATTCAATTAAATTCAAAAATTTTGATAAATAAAATTCTTGGTAAAATTTTAATTTCAAAAATTTTCCTCAATTCAATGATTTTCAATATCTACTTATTTTAATAAAATTTTCCAAAAGAATTCAATTATTTAAAAAAAAAAAAAATTCTACGCAAACCTTTAATTATTTTCATAAAATAATAAAAATTTCACAGGGATTCAATTATTTTCGTAAATAATACAATTCTTTTTAGGAATTCAATTATTTTCATAAATAATAAAGTTCATTGCAGAATTTCAATTATTTTTAATACCTACAATTGTAATCAAATTCCTCGAAAAATGTAATTATTCTTAAAAAATTTATTAAAATTCATCAAAAGAATTCAATTATTTAAAAATTTATTAATAAAATTCTTTATGAGAATTCAATTTTAAGAAACATTCAATTATTCAATACATTATTTATTAATTTTGTTTCTTTTATAATTTAATTCTCGTAGAATTTTCTAAGAAAATTTCATTGAAAAACTAAATTTTAGTTAAAATTTGAGATAATAATTGAATATTAAAAGCATTGTATCGTGAATTTTTAGAAATAATTGAATTTTAAAAAGGTTTCAAATTAAAATCTTTGAAAATCTGAATTTTTCATATTTTTAACTAACAATTCTGTGGAATTAATTTTTTTGAGAAAGTTTAATTGCGGATTTTTTTAAAATTATTTTAAGTTTTTATTTTCTAATATATATTTAATTTTGAAGAATTTACTAATAATTGAAATTTTGTAAAACTGAATTGTAAACAAATGAATTTGAAAATTCTTAAAGAACTTTTTCGAAAATTTTTAAAAATAATGCATTTACAGAAGAATTTTAGTTAAAAACACGAAAAAAAAATTTAATTTTGTAAAAGTTACAAATTATTGCAGAAATTCAATTATTTTCAAGAGTAATAATATTCTTTGCACAAAGTAAATATTGTTCAAGAATAATAAAATTCTTCTTAGAGATTCAATTATTTTCACAAATAATAAAACTCATCGCAGAATTTCAATTATTTTCAATACAATTTTAAACAAAAATCTCGAAAAGTGTAATTATTCTTAAAAATTTTATTAAAATTCGTCGAAAGAATTCAATTATTCAATAAATTATTTATTTTTGTATTTTAATAATGGAATTCTAGTAGAATTTTCTAATAAAAATTGATTTAAAAATGAATTTTAGTTACAATTTTAGATAATAATTGAATATTAAAACCAATATAGCGTGAATTTTTAGAAATAATTGAATTTTGAAATTAATTTTTCTGGAAAAGTTTAATTGAATTTTTTTAATGAAAATAATAATTGAATTGATAATGATTTTAACACTCAGTCTTCTTTAATTATTATAAAACATGAAGAAATCAATCACTCCGAATCGAAGACTGGGAGTTATCGATATCTTTATGTTTTTACAGTTATGAAAAAATGTAATTTATAGTTTTAAATAAAATGTTCTCTTATTTGACTCGAACTGGTTATATTTTTGTCAGCAATTGGTCTGTAATTTTTAATTTTTGGCCCGTAAAGTCCGTATTTTTAAATACTTGAACTGGTTCGAGCCCTGCATTTTAAGTGAACAGCTCCATCGAACGAATAAGAACCTACATTAATATAATTGTGCAATTAAATCGCCAAAAACAGGCAACACATACTGTTACTAAAAATTCCCTAAATGCTTCATTTTATTTATTCATTACTGCAAATTTCTTTTTAAAGTCAAAGTACCAACGTCACACAATAATTAAAAAAATATTTTCTTTAATTTTAATTTTTGAAAATCCTTGTGAAAATAATAAAAACATTAACGCCCAAAATGATTGAATGCAATTTTTCAGTGCTCATGAAAAATTTACTTTATACTTATAAATCCAATATTATTAAATAATAAGGTGGCTCACGATTTCAAAATCTCCCCTAATTTTTAGAAGTGCGAAGTATGATAAAGTTTAAACTATATCAAATGTTCGTCTGATCGGAAAAGAAATGTAATCACAGAAGAATAAAAAGAAAAATTAAAAAAATAACAATTAAAGTAAATAAAAAAATGAATTACACTTAAGTTTTTTGAAAAGTTTAAAAATAAAAATTGACTATGAACACTTACACTTTTTTAGTAGACTTTTTGTTCATATCGACACCGTAAAGATTTGCTTTTATAAACATGTTTTCCATGCTGGGAATCAATCTACTTGTTGCAAAATATGCAACAATTGACATCAATATATTGATAAACAGAGGGAAATTCATTGCCAACATTTCCTTGATTTTCTCCATATTAAAAGTTCTTAAACTGGGAGATTTTATTGAAATATTTCTAAAACAGAGATTTAAAAATAAATAAAAGGAATTATTAAATAAAGACTCAAACACGGTTTAGTATTGTCATATTACTCTTCGTACACAGAGCACAACAATTTTGGAAGTTCAAAATCATGACACTCGTTATTTGATCAAAGAATCAAATAGTTTAAACATATTATGAAATTTTTTCATTGTGACATTCATGTGTATACAAAAACGAAACGTGTGTGCACGTGTCGGCAAATCTTTCGCCGAGCAAGAAGGGATGGGATAGTTCTTAACCATAAAGCAAAGAGAGATAGGATGCATGTAGTCACTTTATAGTGTTTCTACAATGATGGAAATCAGTGCACACGCCGCTTTTCCGATAGGATATATAGGAAAACAGCCAAATTGTAATATGAATAAGGCCGCAGTCCCATGGCAGCGTTTTGCGTTGCGTTGTAATAAGAGAGAATGCAGCAAACGTATATTTGCGTTTTTTTCTCTCCCATTACGACGCAACGCAAAACGCTGTCATGGGACTCCACCCTAAACTTTGGAGTCCCATGGCAGCGTTTTGCGTTGCGTTTTGTAACTAGGCAATGAGTGTGAGAGAGATGGAGATATATGTTTGCTATATTTGCACTCACGGCCTAGTTACAAAACGCAACGCAAAACGCTGCCATGGGACAACCTGCAGGCAGGCAGGCAGTAGGAGCTGTGCTAGCGCCTTCAGACTTTACAATAAAACCTTTTTGCCATAAGATTGGCTAAAAGTTATTTGTTTATTTCGTAAAATATGAAAAGATTGTAATCTTTTTAGGGTTTCGTGGCCAAGGGCCGAAACCCTTATACTAAATACTCCGATGTCTGTCCGCAGTTTTCCCTAGCAACTGTTGCAATGGCAACCGTTACCATATTAACTGTTGCTATGGTAATGGTTACTATATAACAACAGTTGGTATGGTAATGCATTCCATACCAATGTGTGGTAATTTTAATAATTTTGTTTGTTTGTTTTGTTTTAATGGCTTCTTGTAATAACAAATAGCCAGTACGTATAATTTTAATAATGTATATTGCGCAAAATAAATTATTAATTTGTTAAAATTTTATACAAAAATTTTTGAAAGTGTTCGTGGGATTTAAGATTGGTTTTATTATTTATTTATTCTTTTTGTCCTTTTAGGCCACGAAACCCTAAGATGTAGGCACATTGCGCCTGCTTCTCTCACTGATTTTTAATATTTTTTTAACTTGCAAGCACGTAAAGATGTCGTATATATATAATAATGACGAAATGAACTTTAGGCAAAATGTCGTTATATCATAATACATCACAAATGAAACAAAATTTTATAGTGAACTATAAATTACATACACTACTGTCCACGAGTATCAGGACGATTACACGCGACTCTACAAAAAAACATGCCATCACTTTTTTAATCATATCTCGGAAATAAAAGGAGATACAAAAAAAACCTAAATACGGTTAGAAAGCTTATTGAATTCTGCGTAAAATAAGTCATCTTTGAAGTCATTTCGTTAACTCTTTTTTCAGTTGTAGAGTGAGAAAGAAATAAAAAAAATTATCAAATTTTCTCATTTTTGTCTCTTGACTTCAACTTTTTCAAAAATATAGAAAAATGTAGATAACATTTTTTTAAAAACACAGAATTCTTCATTGGAATTTCACCTTTAAAATAAGCCTTCAAAAATTATAAAATGTTAATCTGTCTCCCAATACCCCATAGGTTTTTTTTGGCAGTTTTTCAATTTAAAAAAATAGTAAAAATGAATATTTTTAAATAATTCTAGTTCCGGCGATACCCACCCATGTGACAAAGATTTTCGTAAAAAAATTTTGAGAATCGGTTCAGTAGTTTCCGAGAAAAACATCCCGCAGCATGAAAAATCTGGTTTTGAGAAAAACGCATTTAAAGTTTGTGTTGTATACTTACATAGCCGTGTACGCGCTCAAATAGCATTGAAAAAAATATATTTTGAGTGCTGGGATCTTTCTAAAAATTTTACACCACATTTTTGACATATTTTACTTTCGAAATCCATAATAAAAAAATTTTTGCTTTTTTGAAGATGACAAAGTGGTATGAACCCTTAAAAGATAAATAATAAAAAGAGTAGAAAATTATCAAAACAATATATTATTATAAGGATAAGATGCTTTTTAAAATAATTTTCTTTAAGGGGCTTCAATTCCCCTACCTTCTTCTAATAATCTAAATCAAAAATAAAACACACTGAATTCTAACATTGAGTCTAAATTCTATGATTACACTTTGAAATATATTTAAAAAAAAATTTCCTTATTTTTTAGTAGAAAAAGGTTAAAAAGGGGACAAATCACCAAAAAAGGGAAAAAGATGACAAAATTGAAAAAAATTGGACAAGTGCGAGTTGAACTCGCACTGCAATGGCGGGTTCCGTACACAAATATTAAAACAATACTTGCAACATTTATCGGTAATTGGTACAATTAAAATAAACAATTAAAAAAATATATTAATATCATTTGATAAAAAAAATAAATAAAAAAATTAAAGTATTGTATATATCTAATATTGTAAACAATAATAAGTAGAGGAACAAAATTTGTTGCTGTTTTTATTGTTTTATTTTTAAAGTTTTGTAAAAAATTTTTAAAAAATGTAAAAAAAAATTTTTTTGTTAAAAAATCTAAAAAAAAAAATTTTTTTTAATTTTTTTTTTTTAGATTTTTAAATATATTTTTTGTGATCAGACTGTAAAAATAGACTAATAAACCCATTTTTAGTTAATTAGATCAAATAATGTAGAAATTAAAAAAAAAAAAAAAAATTTCTAAATTTTTTTTAGTTTTTCCTTGACAACGCTATGGACATTAATACATAGCAAGTTCTCTATATTTTTCCTGTAATATTCGAGTAAAAATACACCAGCATGCAAAATTTCAGCTCTCCATGTCAAATAGTTTAAAAGTTAAGGGGGGGGGGAATGGTCACTTTTTATGCATTTTTGGCCAAAAATCTTGTTATTTCCTTGACAACGCTATGACCATCATCTCCAAACACATTCTCTATATTTTTCCTGTAATCTACGTGTGAAAATACATATATGTACCAAATTTGAGCTCTCTAGGTCAAATAGTTTAGCCGCTAGGGGGGGGGACACGATTTGGCTACGGACAACAGAGTCTCACCAATAGGGTTCCGCCGATACACCGTAGGTGTACGGAACCCTAAAAAGGAGGTAAAAAAAAGTTATAAAAGTTGTTTCAATGCAAATAATGTTCACTAACTCTTTTATTGTGTCATTGAAAAAATTTTATTAACTACTTTTTAATTTAATCAACAGGATTTTGTATCACAATCAGTATAAATTCTTTATCAGGAGCAACCATTACTTCATGTTTCTTACTACGTATACGCAGAAAAGTTAAATCATTCGTAGGATCCAAATCACGAACAACTGAACGAGCCTTATCAGAAAGCTGGCTTATTAATCCAGCATATTGCACTGTTGTTGTATTATCTAAAGTTGTCTTTATAGGAATGCCTGCAAAATACAGTTAAATGGATTTTAACAAAGGGGTCGCATGTATTTTCATTATTATTATTACTTTTTAATTGAAACATTAGTAATTTTAGTTTAAAATAAACATTAGCAAGCGGTCAGTTATAAATAATTGAAAACTTTTAACCCTCAGAGGGTACTCTGGGTTCGCATAAGCCAGGAGGTGATTTTAAATTCTTAGACATAAGAGTAACTAGAGCATTCCGTTTCAATATTTTAGAATTTTAGAATTTCTTTGAATTTTGCAACTCTCTGAGGTAAAAACTTTTAGAATTCAGTATTTACTGTACATAAATTGTTTTTAATATCATTGAATTCATAAAGAAATTTGTATTTAACCTCATATGAGGGGCTGGATCTCAAAACAACACATAAAATTTCTACAGCAGTATTTGTTGGCTCATGACATCTCGAAAAATAATTTTTTTAACCCTTTGAGGACCAAATTTTTTCTTAAAAAATCGCGATTTTTGATTTTTAAGCAAACTTTTCAGGGAAAGTTATTGAAGTTTTTTACTTGAAGACCAGTGTCTGTCATACGAAATTTTCCAGACTATGTGAAAATTATTGTTTCAATATTCAGTTTTGAAAATTAAGAAATTTATGCACGAGTTAATAAAAATAAATACTATTTTTACTATTTTTTGGTCCTCAAAAGGTTAAATAAAGTTTTTTAGATCACTATCTTATAGGAAATTTCTTTGCGCATCTTTTTTCTTCTCATGATTTTTTTTATATTTACAGTTTTTGAAAAAAAGCCAAAAACCGATATTTTCCGAAAATTAACTTTAATTGAAATTTTCACTTCAACAATTAATAATTTTTTTGCAATGTAAAAATTAAGTATTATTCAAAATATATTGTTTCAAAAATAGTTTCAACTATAACTCCTGTAAATTTCATTCAAAAATATTCAGAACTTTTCATTTCAAAACTAGTTGAAGTGAAAATTTCAATTAATACAATAGTATTTGTATTAAACTCTTCTCATTGTACTTATTTTTTATACGTAAAAATAGAAAAATATCGATTGCTCCAATGGAGAAAATGTTATTTCAAACGTCAATCTAATATAAATCTTTTGACTTATCCAATAAATATTCTTGTTTGTAAAAGAGTAAAAATAGAAAATTTTAACTTCAAATTGCATTTACTTGTGAGCTAACTTCAAACTGACGTTTGAAATATAACATTTTCTCGACAGAAGGCATCGATATTATTTATGAAAAGATGAAACTAAAATTTAAAAAATTAACTTTACCCTCGGCGTTAACAACTATTGTCCCAACAACTCCCTTATGGGACTGAATGCGTTTCATTGTTTCTTCAACTTCTTGAGCCTAAAAAAATATTCAAATTAAATTTTTGAATTATTCTACGTAATTAGCAATTTTTTAACATACCATATTTTTATCATTAATGTATTTTCAAGTTCACTTAGTCAACCAGTCCGTATCCTTGTTGAAATACAGTTTAAAGAAGCTGATCTTTTCTCCTTATCTATGATTAAAACAAACATTTTTATATGTTAATAATTAATATTTTTTTAATGTAAAATAAGAATTCAATAAAATAAAGGACTGTAACAGTATCATTTCAACACATAAAAATTGACAGAAATTTCATTCAAAAATAATTCCAACTAAAGCCAAAGCCAAAATATCGATTTTTAAAGTGCGGAAAATAACTATAAGTAAATCTTTCAAAAATTATTTTTGAATCACTTTTTTAAGATATATTTAAATTTTTCAAATATATCTGTAATAAAAATATTTTTAAATATTTGAAATTTTCTAAAATTTAATTTCTAGAATGTCTAATTAAAATTTTTGTGTGAATCAATGGTTTTTAATAATTTTCAGAAAGTTATTCGAGAATTAAATTGTTTAAATAGAAAAATTAAATTTTTTTATAAAAATTTGGAAACTGTAACTCTATGGTTTTTTAAAAATGTTTTTAAGGTGAAAAAAAACATACACAAATTGGACAGAATTGGAAAATAAATAGACATTGTATTCATAACAAACCAATCAAGTCGAGTAACCTAACAATGAAATAGCACGGTTTACAGATCGACACGTAGATAATAGAACAGTTTTACACTGAGGTATGGAAATGGATTTTAATGGTTTTTTTTTTATTTTTTTACTACTTTGGTTAAATTTTTCTAACTTCTCGAACTTTTCTGAACTGCGGACACTATTTTATTGCCTAAATTAATATAAATAAATAAAGCAGTAATTATAGATAAAAATTCAAAAAGAATACAATATAATGCAAAATTACTGATTATATGATAAAGATGTCGCGTAAAAAACAAACAAACTAACAGAGAAAAACAAAAAATGCCATTTTACATTAATTTATATAATCCATTATAATTTATGTTTTAATTTAATATATACATAATTATAAGAAAAAAACATTCATTGAAAGAAACATATCTAAATATAAATATCCATTAAATATCAAACATAATAAGTATAAAATAAATCCATATTCCAAGTACAAAGAATTAACAAATAAGAGAAGAAAATAATTTAATTCAATTATATTGAGAAAATTTTTACTGACCTTGTTACGTGTAATATATTATCCTAATTTTAAATTGTATTTTATTTTACTTTAATTAGAAATTTTTCTGCATATTTATATATTCACTTTTACCAATGTAAGTCGGAGATGTAAAACAAATATATTGACCAAATAAACAAGTGACTGTCAATAGATATGTATGTAGAAATGAACACGGATACGGGAACAGGGCACGAGAAAGAACAGGACACAAACAACAACTTCTGTCTTTTGTCCTTTTTCCTTTTCTCTTGCAGCATGTAGAGTTCTTATGGTACGGTCACAGCTCGGCTGCCTGCCTGCCTGCCTGCAGGTCGTCATGGCAATACATAAGAGTAAGAGAGTCAGACAATTTAAATTATTCGTCTCCTCTCTCTTAGTCTCGTGGCGGCTGCCTGCGCAGGCAGGCAGGCAGCCGAGGTGTGACCGTGCCATTAAATTACGGAAGCTTCTACGCGCCACCCTGCGGCACTCACTCGCTTTACGAGGCACAAGGCAAATGTCGTTTGAAGCACCCTGCTAGTGAATGCCTTGTACGATGCCTCGGTGTGTGCCTCGTAGGGTGCCTCGATGCGTGAATTCTCAAAAAAAAAATTTGACTAGTTCAGGTTAAATAAATAGCTAATTGCTGTTAATATTTTTAAATTAAAAAGTGTAAATTTTAGAATAATTACAAATTTTGTTGAATCTTGTTTTGAATTGTAGTGAGGGTGTTGCAATGTATTTTAACTTGAGAGATAGGTTATATAACCTCTAGTTGCCTTAAAAATTTTAAGCAAATATGTACATCTTGAATAATTATTAAATTCAATCCTCATATATAAAAATATATTGAATCGTACTTGCAGCTTGTCATAAATAACTTTTTTGGTAGGTGAAAATGGTGAAAACATAACCTTGACATTTTATACTCAAGTAAAAGAAACATTTCAACACCCTCACTACAATCTAAAACAAGATTCAACAAAATTTGTAGTTGAAGGGTGGCATGACAAAAATGGTCAAGCAACAATTTAACGATTTTACAGGAAACGAAAATAACACATTAAAAATTTTTTCTGATCATTAAAGAAAAATCTAAAAAAACCGTTTGGAAATACTATTTCGCTCAATCAGTAGAAATACAATTTATGAAGATAAACCTACAACCTACATATTAGTGAGAAAAATAAGTAAAAGTGTACTATTTTGTGGTCACGTCAAATGCGCATATTTTGTTATAAAATTATAATTGTTAAAAAATAGACAGTTTAAAGAAAAACTAAAAAATTAGTTTTTTAATATTCAAATGACGAATTGAATGCAAAAAAGTTTGCTTTGAAAAAGTTGTTTGTTTTCAAGAAAATTGTTAATTTAATGTTAATTTTTGAAAGTAAAAAGTATAGAAATTATCAAATGTAAACTACAAACAGGAATATTTAAAAATTAACAGAAGAATAATATTTAAATTATTGAAAATTAGATGAAGAATAAAAATTATTTCTAAATAGACATACAGTTTTTCAGAGAAATTTAATATATATTTAATGATATAAAAAAGAAATAAGTATTTTTAACGATATTAACCTATTCATAATAATGTTCATTTCTTTTGTTTTTTAACTGAATTGCATTGTAAGTAAAAATATGTAGGCTATTGTCTTATTCTTATTTTTATTAAAAACGAGTTTAAAAAACAATTTACAAGAAAATCCTCTTACAGAACTGTGTAAAAGAATTTACCTGATTTTTTTCTAAAAATATCTCAATTTGGAAAAATTGTTGCTGACTCCCTTTTGTCATGCCACCCTTCAATTATTCTAAAATTTACACTTTTTAATTTATAAATATTAACAGCAATTAGCTATTAATTTAACGCTCTGCTGATGCTAACGACCGTTATCGTCAAAAATCGTCATTCTGGACGCCTGGTGGCGTCCAGAACTACTACTATGGGAGTTACGTTCTTTGGCGATAGAGTGGGGATAAAGGCGCTCTCTCACCTCTACTGCCTGCCTGCCTGCACAGGCAGGCGCAATGAGAGTAAGGGAGAAAAAACATTTAATTTGAATTTTCTGACTCTCTTACTCTTATGTGTTACCATGACGACCTGCAGGCAGGCAGGCAGGCAGTAGAGCTGTGCGAGCGCCTTAAGTTAGCATCAGCAGAGGGTTAACCTGAACTAGTCAAATTTTTTTTTTTTGAGAATTCTGATTTACATTTAAAGCCGTTTAAAATTTCAAAACACTGGTCGCACAAAGCACGCATCGAGGCACCCTACGAGGCACACACCGAGGCATCGTACAAGGCATTCACTAGCAGGGTGCTTCAAACGACATTTGCCTTGTGCCCCGTAAAGCGAGTGAGTGCCGCAGGGTGGCGCGTAGAAGCTTCCGTATTAAATTCTCGAGATCTTAAATTCTTAATTCATTACTAAATACAAATAATTTGTTTTTATTGTTTGTATTTAGTCATTTATTTATTTTGTTTAATAATAAACTTTCATGAACAGTAAAAATTATATTATTTTGACAAATTATTAACCTTAATGGACCGTTCACACCTTCTGTAAAAATTGCCCAGAAAGGAAAATTTGCATTGGAGTAAGAGAGTCAGATACACAGTCTGTCTCTCTTACTCCAATGCAAAATTCTCCGTTCTGGAAATTTTTACCGAAGGTGTAAATGCTCCCTAAGTCTTGTAACTTTGGCGTGTAGGGGAAAATCATGCGTCTCCAATTTGACTGAATTCGTCGAGTGGCATTTCTTGACCAAAACCGAAGGTATAGAAGCACCTTAATAGAGCGTAACAATTGCCTCACTCACTCAATCTCTCTCACTCTTGCATGTGTTACTATGGCAACCTGCATGCATGAGCTATGCCTGCAGAGCTGCGACAGTACCATAAAGACAAACTTATGCCTCTGTCATAGGAGAGAGAAAGACAAGAATGATTTTTCCAAAAGTCGTGTGACCGCACCCTGAGTTTCTGCACATTTCACTCTGTTTGACAATATTTTCGTGTTGTTATGTTGGACATTCTGCCCATGTGTTTCCCTTAGTGAAGTGAGCGTCCTTTAAGGGTATTTAAAGTGAAGTTGAAATCTCATATTTATTGTGAATTTTATTATCATCTGCTATTTCTCCCGTGAATAGAACCGTGTTAGTTAAAAAATTTCATTTTTATACTTATAGTGAATAATTACTTGTTGAGTAAGTAATAAGTTATTACACTAAATTGAGAGAATGTAATGTATGATAATCTTTCAACACAGCATCTTAAATTACTCTTGTATTGTTCATTTCCGCTTATTATGAATAGAATTTCATGAACCATAATTTAGTTTACTCATAAAAAGGGGCTTTTCTAGTAATTTAAATGGCTTTATAGAGTTTGAAAAATTGTAAACAGTTTATCGAGTGGTGTGCAAATCATGCCGGCTATAAGGTTTTCATTAAAATCAATATTTACTGCTATTGTCATCAGAAGTGAATTGGTTAAGAGTGTTGACAAATGCAAAATTTGTTTAATTTACAAGTAACGTTAATAATTTTTAAAGTCAATTCTTGTTTTATTTTTAAATAAATAAATTCCATTCGATACAAGGAACGAGTGAACTTTGTTTACCATTGTATGTAAAACGTCAGATGTTTCATTTTGCACATTTAAAATTCAATAAAAACAAAGGGTTATAAAGATTAAAAGCTTATTATCTTGTTATGTTTGAATTATAATAAATGGTGTGTGATAAAAATTAAATTGAAAGGTGTACTTTTAACATCTATTATTTATCATGTCAATGAAATGAATGCTTTTTACTAGTATTTTATTTTTTTGGAAAAATCAATTATGTTTGGAAACTTTTTTCAATTTAATTCTGGTTCTTTTAAAACAAATTTTGTATTTTAATTAAACGTAATTTTTACTTTTTAAAAATTAGTTAGACTTTTTACAAAGTCGCATGATTCACCATAACGTATATTAAATCATTTGGAGCAAACTCGTAATTTAGTTGAAAGAGGATCTATTTCAATTTTTTGTTTTTCTCATTAATGTGTTGTAACTAACAAATTCTTTTATTAAGTTACTTTTGGTTTACGTTTTTAGTAAAAGTTATTTTATAAGATTAAAAATAATACTTATTTGTAAAGTTCTGATAAAATTATAAATTTTTATTGATAAATTATATTTATCAATAATTTTGATTTTTGTTAACTGTGTGCGTTATAAACTTCGGAAAAAGTTATTAATTTGTATTTTGAAATCGGTCATAGAAATTAGAATTTTTAATATGAATTTCATTATGACAATTTTTTATTATTTTTTTTATTCCGATTTGGTAAAAGATATTACACAAGCTAATTTTATTCTTCTAGTGTGTCTATGTACATTTTCGAATCTAATTTTTTAAATTTTTATTAGGTTGAAAAGTGTGCTGAAGCTAGAGACGAAGGCGTTCAGTATGTGGCGAGACTCACTTGGAAGGTGTTATGCACCTTCCTTAAGTGTTATTCTGCTACTTTCTTTCTTAAATATTATTTCTGGTAAGTAAAATACCTTAAATACTTTTTTCAATTTAAATTAAACGAAAGTTAAAATTCTTCTTCGTTTTAAAACTTCTAATTTGATATTTAAAAGGATGTGAACGCTGTAAATAAAACTTTAAATGCGTTTTCCCAAAAACTGACTGATACGATTTTTTACAGAAAAAAACATTTCTACATTTTAGGATAGACAAAATGCAACTGAATAAATTGTAAGAGTAACTAAAAAATGTAATTTTAGGTATAAACGCTGAGGATGATACAATGGGACCAGTGTTCCTTAAAGAACCACCAAATAGAGTAGATTTTTCAAATGGTACTGGAGCTGTTATTGAGTGTCAAGCAAGAGGAAACCCTCAACCTGATATTATATGGGTTAGAGCTGATGGAACTGCCGTCGGAGACGTTCCCGGCTTGCGACAAGTATGAATTTATTTTTAAAACATTTCAAATTAAATGTTTCTTTTATTCCATTTTCAACTAATAGCTATGAATAAAAGTATAAATGAAATATTTGTAAATAATTTTAACAGTCAAGATATTAGAATTCCGTATACTATTCATTCAATCTCTTTTGAAGTTTATTAATTTATTTATTCAATTTAAGTAATGAATTTTTAATTCTATCAAAATATTTTATTTTTTATAGTTTTCTTTGCTTCTTTCATTTAAATTTATGTTAATCATTGCTGTACAGTAAATAGAAATATTGGTACTGTATTTTATGAAAAATATTATTGTTTTTATTATTGATAATAAATTATCATCTCATTTTTAAATAAACTTAATTTAAATAACGAAAGGTGTAAAATCAGGGTTGACACAGGTCAGGGAAATCAGAGAAAAATCAGGGAAAGTAGAATTGGTCAGGGAAAAGTTAGATGTTTATTAAAGTACTGGAAAAAATTGAATTTCGGAAAAGTTGCAAATTATTGCAGAAATTCAATTATGTTCAAAAATTAAAAAAAATTCTCGTCAAAATTACAATTATCTTTACAAATAATAAAATTCACTCCAAAATTCAATGATTTTCAAAAGTTTTAATAAAATTTTTAACAAAATTTCAATTATTTTCAAACTTTCTTCCTCTAATCAATGATTTTCAATATCTACTATTTTAATAAAATTTTTCAAAAAAATTCAATTATTTAAAAAAGTGTTGATAAAATTCTAAGCAAACATTAAATTATTTCCATAAATAATAAAAATTCCACAGAAATTCAACTATGTATTTACACATTTTTTTTATAAATTTCTTCTCAATAATTCGATTATTTGCATAAATAATAAATTTTTTTACTGAGATTCAATTATTTTCATAAATAATAAAACTCATCAGAGAATTTCAATTATTCTTAGTATAATTTTAATCGAATTCCTCGAAAAATGTAATTATTTAGGAAAATTTTATTGAAATTCGTAGAAAAAATTCAATTCTTTAAAAATTTATCTATAAAATTCTTTATGAGAAATTAATTTTGAAAAACATTCATTTATTTAATAAATTATTAATTTTTGTAGTTAAATAATTGAATTCTCGTAGAATTTTCTAATAAAAATTGATTTAAAATTGAATTTCAGATAAAATTTTAGATAATAATTGAGTATTAAAAACATTATAGTATGAATTTTGAAAAGGTTTTGAATTAAAAACTTTAAAAATATATCTGTAGACTTATTATTTTTTTAAAAATTTAATTGAATTTTTTATAAAATTATTCCAAGTTTTTATCTTCTAAGTATTTAATTGAAGAATTTTTGAATATTCGAAATTTTATAAAATTGAATTGTAAACGAATGGATTTGAAAATTTTCAAGGAACTTTTGCAAAAAGTATTAAAAAAACCGCTGCCAAGATGTATGTTTTTTTTATAATTTTGGTGCTCATTTCATGAACACTTTACTTCCTCATGGAGATAAAAACAATAGAAATATATGAATAACTTTTTATAAATATGGTAAAAGTGATTGAATTTTGAGTCAATCAATGTATTTTTAAATACCCTACAAGATAGTTACAATAATTTAAAAGTTAAAAAAAAATTTCAAACAAAAAAGTTGAGAAGATGTCATTTTTCACAATTTTTTGTTTTTAAAATACCAATAATTTCGAAACTTATTATCGAATTAGGTTCAAAAGTAGGTCAATCGAAGCGTTTTTTAATGCTCTACAAGTTGGTGACGATAATTTTAAAGTTACTTCTAAATTTTTAACAACATTTTCAAAAAAGTCTTATTTTCCAAAATTTTTGATTTTTAAAAGTTTAATAACTCCGGTTAATATGGACGAAAAATGTTCAATTAGGGCTCAAAGGTTGCGTTTAAAAAAACTCTAGAAAATTATGGAAAAACATTTATAGGTGTTCTAACATTTTTTTAAAGTTATGGGCAAAAAACGTTTTTTTGCAAAATTAAAAATAAAAAAAAAATTTAGTTTAACTTTATTAATATATCACAAAGTACTCTCACTTTATGTCCGCAGGTGAGATCTACAATTTAAAAAAAAATTCATCCCAAAAGCTCTTCAAGATTTCGAGATATTTATGAAAATGTGATGTTTACACACACACACACACACACACACACATACGGAATGACATTTTTTAAAAATGTCATTTTTGAACTACTGAGGTCAAATAACATAAAGATATGTCAAAAAATCGAACTCGAAAAATTTTGGTATTACAATACTTCCTCTATGAGGAAGTAATAAATAATTAATAATTGAATTCATTTGAAGAATTTTAATAATATTATCCAAAATAATTACATTTTTTGATAAATTTACTTAAAATTGTATTACAAATAATTGAAACCCCGTGCAAAATTTTATTATTTAGGAGAATAATTAAATTCTTGCAACGAATTTTATTACATTTTTTTTAATAATTGAATTCTTTTGAGAAATTTTATTAAAATAGTAGATTTTGAAAAAATTTGAATTTCAGCGAAGAATTTCATTATTTGTGAAATGTAATTGAATTTTTGTACAAAATGTTTGAAAATAATTACATTTTTCTAGCAATTTATTAAAAATAATTGAAATTCTATGAAAAATTTTATTATTTATGAAAATAATTGAATTCTTACAACGAAAAAAATAATTGAAATTCTATGAAAAATTTTATTATTTATGAAAATAATTGAATTCTTACAACGAATTTTATTACATTTTTTTAAATAATTAAATTCATGTAAAAAATTGTATTACTTATAAAAATAATTGAATTCTTGAAAAGGATTTTATTAAAATTTTTAGAAATAATTAAATTTTTTTTGAAAATTTTTATGGAATGTTAAATTAAATATTAAAACTTATTTAATTTCAAAAGGTTTGAACATAAAATTTTGAAAACATTAATTCACATGGAATAATAATAATGATTAAATATTTATTTAAAAATGAAGTTTTTGGCGTTTTTGAATAATTTGACAATTAAAGAAATTCGTAAATAAATGTAATTGAACAGTTTTTTCGATTATCTAATAATTTTTAGAGTGAATCAGAATATTCCTTAGGGTCAGGGAAAAATTAGAAATTTTGTCTGGAAATCAGGGACAAACAAAATTAATTTCTTGTGGCAACCCTGAAAATTTAAAGAAAACTTACAATTTTATTTTGGCGTTAATTTTTTGTTAGAAAATATTACTGAGTATTAATAAATGCGTCTATAATTTAGGTGTTGCCAAATGGAAATTTAGTATTTCCACCATTCCGTGCTGAAGATTATCGTCAGGAAGTTCATGCACAAATTTACATCT
The DNA here is from genome assembly GCF_015476425.1 of Leptopilina heterotoma. Taxonomy (NCBI): domain Eukaryota; kingdom Metazoa; phylum Arthropoda; class Insecta; order Hymenoptera; family Figitidae; genus Leptopilina; species Leptopilina heterotoma. The sequence goes on along the minus strand of NW_025111131.1, from coordinate 3,086,466 downwards.
GTCTAGCGAAATCTTCCGTTGGATCAGTACACAGTCGCGATGTTAATGTGAGAGCTGGTAAGTTTACATCTTTTTTTTTAGTTTACCTCTAATTTTAATACATTATTTGCTAATAAAATAGTAAATAATTTTTTAATAACTGCAGGGTGGCCACTGACCGGGAAAAAGCCTGGAAAAAGCCGGGATTTTTAATAAAAACCGGGAATTATGACATTTACAGACAAAATCGCTAAATCTATTATATAAAGACACTAAAAAACGTGTTTTTGAAGGTTTTCAGTATTTTTTTTCATTAAACCTGACGTGCTAGAAACTTCTACATAGTCTTAAATTAAGGGGGATTACTCATGAGAAAAAAATTTTTCTTCGAATTTTTTTTCTTGCTTTTTTAAAATCCTTAATATCTCTAGAATAAAGGTTTTAAATTTTATGACGAAATTTAGCTCCTATCAAAAGTCATAGTAAATCACACTACCGTCAGAGTGGCTCCACGCGCATGGCCCAAAAACATACCAATCTTTAAATCATGATATTCCTGAAAAAAATAATGTAAGAAACTTGAGAAATCTGCCCTTAGAAAGCTTAGAATATTCAATGTTAAATAATATAAAATTCGAAATTTTAAGAAATTACACAAAGATTTTAACAATCGATAAATTTGAAAAAGAAAATTAAAAAATTAAAGTTTTTTTGACAATTTTTTAAACTCTGACATATTTTTTGAAAATTGTAGACAAAATTTAAAACTTATATAGATGTGATCCTTTAAGTCTTATCTTTAATTTAAGACCAAAAACGTTAAAAAATCTTATTCGGTTCGCGAGATATCATTATAAATATCAGTTCAAAATGCATTGAATTACTCAATTTTGTATGGTTTTTGACAATAAAAAGGCTCGCGACGAACATGAAAAGGCTTATCAGGAAGCTTATAACTTACTTTATTGACCTAGGATAGCAAATTAAAATTTTGTAAGTTCTTATAAAAACCAATTAACAATAAATCTGAAAAAATCGTACTTAAATTTTAACTGCGTTTTTCTCAAAACGCTGTTTTTAAATCGGTTGCAGGGATTCTGAGTAAACGGATGAATGTTTCTTTCTAATTTTTTTTGCATATTGTTAAAAAATATATTCTTTAGTGGGTATACCTAAAAAATCTGAAAAAGAAAATTTTTTAATACTTTTTTATAATTTTTTTAATAAAAAATGTGGAGAAAAAAAGGTAATTTTTCAATTTTTTTTTGTTAAAAGTCGTGTCATTTTTTTAAATTTTGATTTTTAAGGTAATTTTAGGTATAACCACTAGATTAGTATCTCAACTGTAAAAGTTCTTTTGGGTTTTTATTTTAGACCACTGGGAATGGCCCTAGACCTGCAACCGCGGAACGTCTCAAAATAAAAGCATCGATTTTGACGCCCTCTACAGCCTAACATAATATAAAAAATATAATTTTTTTATTGTTTTTAATACTTTAAATTATACTTTTCATTATGCAAAAAGGTTTTTTTTTAACTTTTATAATAAAATAAGCGAGAAAAAAAAATTTGAATTTTGACACATTTTGCACACTTCTTATGAGGGATTTTCCTTAAAGCTTAAATCCTACACTACAAGACCCACGACAAAAATTACGAATCCAATGTTAGATTTTCAAACTTCAAAATGTGCCCAATATGACGGACGACTTTTTTGAAAATCGATCCAATTGTCCTAAAACTTGATAGTCGGGTATGGCATTAAAAGAATGGATGATTGTGAATAAACGGCCCTCTTCAGGGCCACCAATTACTTTTTACGAAAGAATTTTATTAAGGTCGAAAATAATTTTTTCAAACTTATTCAAATATTATATTATTCTATAATAGTAAATAATAGTATTTTCCCAAAAATCCCAGTAATTGGAGAAATCGCAGTAATTGGCGCGTTTACCCTATATGTAGAGATTTCTAGCGCGTCAGGTTAAAGAGAAAAAAATACTGAAAACCCTCAAAACACGTTTTTGGAGTCTTTACCCCACTTTTCTTAAAATCTTGACGTGATGGGCAATTTTAGGATTCAGGATCTTGTTCAGTGGACAAAACTATATTAGAAACAATTCCCATATCAAAAATAACGAAAAAAATTTATTTCGAGTCTGTAACCTTACTTTTTCCAAAATCCTTGCTTTTTTTGTGTTTTGCATTGATTCTTAAAATTCACGTTTTAAGCTTTAATTTAAAACCTTGCCGAAATCTCTAGCACGCCAGATTAAAGAGAAAAAAAATGTTGTAAACCCTAAAAAAAACTTTTTTGGGCTCTTTACCCTTACTTTTCTCAATATCCTGAAATGAAGGGCAATTTTAGGACCCGGGATCGTGTTTAGTAGACAAAACAACATAAGAAACTAATTTTGCAGGCCTGTGTAACTAACCGGGAAAAAAATATATATTAGCCTGGAAAACCGGGAATTAGCCTGGAATTTTTTTTCTAACTTTTAGTGGCCACCCTGTAAACTTAAATTGTTGATTTTATAAATCAATTAAAGTTTTAATTAAAAAGCAATAAAAGTTTCTTTTCTTTAGGACACAAATCAAATTTATATGAACATAATTGCAGTTTATTAAAAATTATATTCTATTCAATAACAGGCATCACAGTTGGTCCCCTTTTTTCAATTTTTTAATTTTTGATTTAGATTATTAACACAACACAATATATAATTATTTTGTTTACGACATAAATAATACACTTGGATCACAAAGTTTCAGTACATTTGGATTGTTTGCTTTTAAATGCTTGCTTCACTTTAAATTCAAATATTTCTATAAAAATTGATGTATAACTTATCAAACTAGAATCAATTTGAGGTTAATTAAATTTAGAATCCAATGGGCCAAGATATAACTAATTTAATAATATAAATATGAAAATATAGTTAACTCATAAAACAAATGAATAGAAACGACGAATTTGTAATTTAAATTCTTTGAAAAATTTAGAGCAAGAGAAGTTATTTTTATAGATTTTAAAGAAAATACTGAATATTTGTAAATAATTTTGGTCTAAACTTAAAGAGTAAAATATAAATATTAAGGTGCTTCATCCAACAGAATGCACGATTATTTTTAGAATTATTTTTATATGATTTACACATTATTATATGTGTAAATTCTATAAACAAATAATTTTTTGCAGGTTTTAAATATTTTTTCTTGGAAATTAATATTTGTTTTTTCAGAAAATTGTATTAATAATAAAATTTCAAAAGTTTGTAAATGTTATAAATGATTATTATTTTTTTTAAAGACTGCATTTCGTTGGATGAACTTTCTTAAATGGTTTCGAGTTTTTTTGGCTTTCTGATATAATAGAAGAGTTTATAAAAAAGATATATCAAAAACACTTAAATATAAGTATTTTATTTTTCTATTGTTTATATAACGTAAATATTTAAAAATTTTCTTAAATATTAAAATTATTTTTTAACAAAGAATCCAAAACTGTAAGAAATTTGAATATTAACACATTGTTAACATAAATTGTAACACATTTGAATTTATTGTTTAGTGTATTTTTTGTCCCCTTTCTGACGAAAAAAAATTCCCCTTTTCACTTTTTTTTTTAAGATAAAAGGTACTGTGGTGCCTGCAATAATATTACAAGGAAATTCATCTCATAATTAACTCTAACTTATTTAAAATTACAATATAATGTAACTCACTCTTTACTTACAGCATTTTCATAAAAAGAAAAATTTTATAATAATATACTGTAGTATAATCTATTGAACAATGTGCATAATCGAAAACAAAAGTAAATAAGAAAATAGAGAACAATGCTTGAAACCGTTTACATCTTACAATTAGAATAAATGAAAAGTAGCTTACTTTTATGCTTAAAGCTAGATTAAGTCAATTTCGGGACTTAGAATCACATGTTTAAGGTTATAATGCAGTTAAAATATTACTAATGTATGTGGTTTTAGTCAAATTAGGCTGAAAGTAAGATTTATTTGTACAGTGTGGTGTTCACCTTAGGATTTCTAAAGTGTCCATCTTTTAGGGACCATGGCACAATTTTTTAATCCTCAGTAAAAATGTGTATTCAAACAAAATTTTGAAAAAATCATTTTAGAATATTATTGGACAATAAATAAGTAGTATTTTAACAATAAATACTTATAGAAAATCAAAAATTTAAATAACTCTATCGAATTAAGAATAAATTGTGAGAAAACTTTGTAAGACACAAATTTCAAGAGGTGTGTGCAGAATAAAAACAAATTGCTGTTTTCCCTTCAAATGTGCATAAAAAATTCGTCTATACTAACAACAAATATAACAAAAAGCATAAGGTGCTGCTACTTTATACAAAAATTTTAAACGAAATGTCCATCTTGGGTCTCTCTCCCTTAAGAAAAGAATAAAAATTCTGCATTGTTTCGATTTGTCAAAAAACGTTATTTAACGAAACTTTAGTCTTTTAATGAAAAGAAAGGACAGAAATTCTACTGATTTCTATTTATCATTACAATTTTCGTTACAATGTTTTAATTTTTTAGAAACAGGATAAAAAATTTGCAGACTTTTTTTCTCTATGACATTTTTAGCACAAATTAAATTTATTAAAATACCTAGTTAATGCATTTAGTACTTTGTACAATTGGAAATAATTTGTTTTCTGCCTGTTTAAATTTAAATAAAAAAATAAATAATTATTAAATAAAAACAATAAATTTTGAGAAATTTATAAACATTTCTTTTAATTAATTATAAAATAAATTAAGTAGGTATGGGGAAATCTCATGAAATGGGGACTTTATGTTGTAATAGTATATTTCGTAACGAGTGCGAGCAGTTGCCAATTTTTGAACGAGCACTAGTTTTTTTTTTATGAAAAAAAAAATTATTTTGAAATGCAATAACCGTTATAAACAGCTCATTATCTCGAATATTATAATTGGTACACTTGTTTAATCTATCTTTTTCTATCCTTCACTTACAAGAATTTTTTTATATCTTAGCCGCGAAATAGTATTTAGCAAATGTATAGAAATGTGGATTAACAATATGGAAGCTTTTTGTGGCACAGATATCTTAGTACCCAATTTGTCCCTATTTCGTGAGATTTCCCCATATATTATAAACATAATACATAATAATTATTTTGAATTAATGATAAAATAAAAATAATTGTAACATAATATAATACACTAAACTTAACAGAAAACAAAAGTATACATAAAAGACGAAATTCAGGGTGTGAGGGACAGCAAAATGAAAGAATGAGTGAATACGAAGATTATTATAGTTAATTCTCAAATTTGAAAAAAATTTGTTAAAATGATTCTTTTTCCTTTAATAGCTTTATCAAAAAAGTCACACTAAGTCTGTCTCTTTTAAAAATTTCACAGAGGTTCATTAGTGGTACAATTTGAAGGTAATTGTACAAAATCTGAAGCCAAAAAATTTTCAGAGGTATCATTTTTGACGAATGTTTACCCTATACTGTGATTTTACTAACACGTGTAACAATTTGTATAATATAATATTCTATACCCGTTTCCAGAAAATTTAATTTCAAAATGTCATTCAGTCAGAATTTTATGTAAATCGTGCGAATTTTTAATATAATTTATGGTCTAAGTATAACAAAAATTTCAGAAAGATTTAAAAATGGAGAAATATAAAGTCAATTTAAATAGTTTAAATTTAAATTTAAATAATTTAAAAATCACTATTATTTACAATTAATTAATTATTATTAATTTTTCATTTGAGAAAAACGGCTTGTTGATGCTGTGGAATTTTGAAGACAATTTGCTCCATGCAGCAAAGTTAATAGTCCAGTCGCCCTGTGTTTCTTTCCATGACTGTGTGTGATTAATAATTGTAGAGCGGGTCTTAAATTAAAATTGGTATATTTGTTTACTTGAAAATTAATTGCCACTAAAAATGTCACTTCCTTAATTGTTTAATAACTCGTACAAAAGTTAACAAATTTTTTTAAAAATAAAACTATTTTTTATGAATTTGATTTATAACAATAGTTTTTTCAATTAGTAATGTAGGAAGAACAATTTATTAAATTAATAACAATTTATTTTGCAAATATAAAAATTAAAAAATAATAAATATTAATTCTCTCGTATTGTTTATAAGTTTTTTAAAGAAGTGATAAAAGATTTTAAATCCTGAGAAAAAGTTAGCCCAATTTAAAAAAAGGATGATTAAAATTCGATAATTTATTCCAAAGTTATAGCACCGTCGCGAGCCAGTTTAATATCAAACTCTACTTTTACTCGATTTTTCCTTATCAAATCGTTTGTTGAAAAGTTTGCAAATTTTTTAAAGAATAATATAACTAACAAATTATCGAAGAAGCAACTAAAAATATTGATAAACTCGAATAAACTAATATCTAGGATTTTTTCAAAATTGTAAAATTTTCTCCCACCCCTTTAATGCTAGGTCAAATCTATTTGAATGGCGTTTATCTCAAATTGTTAAAGTAAAAATTATCGCTACAGTGTTTAATTGTTTATATGGAAAAAATTAGCCTCTCCAAAAAACAGTTTTTTTTGCAAAACTTCAGTTAGCCACAAATTGTGATTGATAGATTAGCATTTCATGAAGAGAACAAGACAAAAAATATTATTTTCATCCGTCAAAAATAAAGAAATTCCATTTTAAAAAACCATGCTTTTAGTTAACAAATGCAATTTTTTATAAAATATTTGTCCGATCGTATCCATCTTTGGTAAATTTTTTAACGATTCAAAGAGCTGTATATTTTTGGAGAATATCAAAAGAATTTATTAACTTTTGTACGAGTTATTAAACAATTAAGAAAGTTATATTTTTAGTGGTTTCAATTAATTTTCAAGTATATAAATATACCAATTTTAATTTAAGACCCGTTACTTTAATAATATTTCCGAGCTCTATAATAGTCAAGAGTCAGATATTAATTTTGGCAAAAAATGAAGACTTTTTTTAAAAGACGACTGAATTGTACAGTAAATTTTTAATCTTTCTGCAAATTTTCTTATTGCATCAACAACCAGAACGGGGCATTAAATACAAGATAAGGGTATCAACACTTTATTTAATCAATAAAATGGTGTTTTAAAAATTTTATTCATTAATGCCTATAATATTTTATTGTATTTGCAATAATTTTTCTAAAATATATTAGATTCGTTACCTTGATATTAAAAATTTATATCGCTTTACAGAATTGTTTCTTGATAGATCTTTTATACAGCATTCCAATCTTCATTTTAAATTTAAGTGACAATTGTCTGGGCGACTGTCAATTTGTTTAAATCCCTGTAAAAAATAAATTAGGTGGTCTAGGTTTCGAATTGGAACGTCGTTTCTTGAATTCGATAAAGCGACATTTTTTAATTGGACTGATTTCTGAATTCAGAAAATGTATTGTCCCAATCCGACAGATATTTTAAACGTGAAAATAAAGAATATGACACTTCACAAGACACCGAATAACAGTTTATCTTGTATCGAAAGTTTTTAGTTCAGTATATGTCCAATTGAAGCTTAGGAACAGGACATCTTTTGAGTGAAATTCCTCTTAATGTATATGAATTCGGTTAAATGACAATTAAGGGGATCCCACTTATCGACAATGCAGATCTAAAATGGTTAGAAATCTGCGACGACTGTTTCTTGGAAAATATAAAATATTATAACTTATAAATTTGGAGAACTCATTTTTTATCATAAGTACATAGAATGAATATTTTATTTGTTGTAATTATTAAAAAAATATATTGTTAGAAAATTAAATATGAGCAGTTCCCAACAGCCTAAACTGCAACGACCTTTTCTTGAAAACAACAAAATAAAATAATTTTTCTATTTGTGAAACTTAATTTTATTAAAAAATACACATAATAAGATCAACAATAAAAACACAATTCAAGGCCGAGAGCGAATCAGAAACAATCAGGACCCTTATCAATGAGTGATTCTCAGCGTACAATATCGATCTAAAAATGGCATACATTTCTGCCGTGATAACAAAAGTACCAAACTGGAGGAGGGTTCCAGTGTGGTAGTCTCGTCCCTCAACAAAGATTGCCGCTGAAGCCTTAGAAAGTTTTCTATTGTATGAAGCGTCCGTGTAAATAATAGTGTAGTTCACATATTTCATTTGAATATGCTCTCTGAACAGTCTTTCAGAGTGAGAACGATTTTTAAATTCATATAGTCTGTCAGGAGATCGCACTCCACCGGGGAGGAAATCGCTTTCCATTCCCAGTGGAAGTACGATGTCCAGAAGGCACTGTATCGATATAGAGCTAGAGGAACTATTCTGTTGTATGAATTTAGTAATGTGTATCTTGTTTCGTAATTTTTGAGTTTGCGGTGTTAGTTTCTCTTTTAGTAATTATAGTTTTGGGATAAGTGGGTTATCTTTCCATTTGTAATTTCTCAATAAAAATGAATTTGAGAGGATAATTCTTCGGAAGGAGAGGGGAGGTTCTCCTGTACTTTTATCGTACATTTACGTAGGATAAATGATTCAGGAATATATGTCCTGTACTCGGCTTTTTCAATGTCCTCTGACTAAAGAAGAAAGTTAGCATCACTGAGTGTCTCTCAGAAAATTTTTATTTGGTTAATTCCACTAACATATACTTTCCTGTTACCATTAATGAATCTGCCTACCAATTTGCCTATAGCTACTGGATACAACCTACCTAGATTCCTTTGTATGTTGATGAATTCCATCATTACTAGGAAAGGAGCTTCGAGAGAATTATTATATATATACTCGAAATTTGGTTGAGATTCCATATCTTGATTTCGGAAGATATGCTCGAGCTTGATCAAGTGACGTCCTTGGCAAATATGAAAGACTGATCTCAATTATAAATGACAACTTAATTAAATCGGGAGCATATGTCCCTAATAAAACGGGCCCTAACTCTCTAGTAAAACCATCATGGTGGTCCCTTAAGTGTTAATCATGGTGGTTCCGAATCGTTAATAGAAAAACAAAAAGCTAGAAAAGCATATCTATGGAACCCTACCTCTGACAATTTAGAACTATACTTACCTATACTATCCATCCCTGGTTCATTTTACCAATAATGCACCAATCTATTGGTCGTCAAAATCATATAATAAGAAGAAAATAGTATTCACAATTGTTACCAAAAAGAATTACAAAAATCAAATTAAAATGATAAATAATTACAAGTGAATTGGCCTGACTAGTCGAAGAAGAAGAAGAACAAATAAAATCTTCATCCTATGTATTTATGATGAAAAATGAGTTTACCAAATTTATAGGTAATAAATAATATTATAATAATCTTATAGAATATAAGATATTATGATCTTATATTTTTCAAGAAACGGTCGTTCCCGATTTTTAACCATTTTAGATCTGCTTAAGATCCTCTTAAGGATTATTCATGAGCCTACAAAATGAGCTATATTCTTAAACTTAATATAATTAATCGTCGAAGAAAAAGAGTATTTATTTGAATGTTTATCCCTAGTTGTGATGCAGTTTTATGATACGGATGTTAACAAGGAGTACGCTATTCGAGGTAACAGTGCTGTACTCAAATGTGTTGTACCATCATTCGTAGCTGATTTTGTAACAGTGCTATCATGGCACACAGATCAGGGGGAAGAATTCGTACGACAAGATACTGAAATGGGTACAATATTAAGTAGTGCATCATATTTTTTTAAATTAGGCTTTCTGAATTATAACAGATAATCAATTTTTATTCAATTATCAACGCGAGAATAATTAGAAAAGTCTTTTTATTAGATTTTTAAAAAATAATTAAAGCAATGAAAATAAGAATATCATAAAATGAACGAACGAAAGAATCATTTTAACAGTAATCCTTTTGTCATGTAGATAATAATTAAATAATGATATGAAGCAGTATTATTAGTTATTCAAACATTTAAGGCACAACAGACTATATTTATGCTCAATTTGGAGCACATTAAGAATTTTAGTGTAATACTTTTACAATAATTTTTAGCGTCTCAACTAAATTTTATGACCTTTAAATTCTTCTTACCAGAAATTCTCAAAACTTTTAGCCACTTTGTTAATATCTGTGTTGAAGAAGCGGTACTTGATAGTCATCCTGATTTACACTAAATAAAGTTGAGAATTACCAAAATATTAGAAAGCGACTTTAAATTGGGTAGAAGGAAAAAATGAATATGTTGTCCCTTCTATTTCATAAAAGCTGGAAATTTTCTAAAATTGCTGACATTCAATAAAATATTTGTGAAAAATTCTACTTTTAATATTTAACTCAATGAAAAATCTGCTAAAAAGAATTGAAGTGTCAAAATTATTTTGTTGAATACATTTTCAGTGCTTAAACATTTAAATTTTAAGTAATTAGCAATGATTACATAGTAAAAGTATTTTGGTCAAATATAAGAAAAACTATTCAGAATTCTGGGTTTGTAAAATGGGTTAGTAAAATAAACATGTGTTTTACAAAAACTCCTAAATAGAAAAGGCTGAAAACATTCATTCTATAGATTAAGTTATTTTAATTAATATGTTGAAAATTAATCGGGGATATAAATGTGATTTTCTTTTTGAGCGCCTGTATCGGCTGCTAATGTTTTAGTTTTATTTCATATCTTATAACAATATGCAAAAAGTTAATATGCTTTCAATTCTCCATTTTTAGGATTAGTAATATGCAGGTAAACTTAATTGTTTGAGAACAATATGAAATCTCTTTTCAATAGTCAACAAAAATAGAAGATGGCGTATAATATTTATAATTATTAGGTAATAATTTGAAATCCCTTTCAGTGGTACATCAGTATTATCAGTCAGAAGTCAACAACGAATATGTTATTCGTGGCAACGCAGCCATTCTAAAATGCAGTATTCCAAGCTTTGTTGTAGAATTTGTACAAGTTGTCGGTTGGCAAGATGATCAAGGAAATTCATTTGATCCTGTTAATGATAATGGTAGTTTTAAAAGAATACGAATAAATGTAATTGTATTCTTCTTTGCAATGATGAATATTTCCTGAAGCGAATCAGTTATGGCAATTTATGTTTTAATAACGCGAAACAGTATTTTTGAAAAATTCAAAATACCGATTAAGCTAATGAAAATCTGACAATGAGAATTGTATTTACATTGTCGTATGGAAGTATATTTTTAATTACGTTCCGCTTTCTAATTTCTATGTGCACTTTTGTTATACAGTTGTCACACAGTATTATGAAGCTGAGGTGGTGTCCGAATATGTGATTCGTGGTAATGCTGCAATATTAAAATGTACAATTCCTAGTTTTGTCGCTGAATTTGTATCAGTTGCTTCCTGGGAAGGAAGTGACGGTTCCAGCTATGAAGCTTCATTTAACTATGGTACTTGAAGCTTAAGTGCAATAAAAATTTTATTCCACACTTAATTCTTAAAAATTAAGTTCAGTTGACACAATCAAATACGAAAAATTATAATCTAGATATAATTAATAATAATCATTACTAGATCTTTGAACGTGTAAAAGAGATTTAGAAAAATCTTCCCGTTATATTCAATGAAATTGATTATAATGTTTCTAATACTAATGTCCATATGAAAAAGTTGAATAATTCAATGGATGGTGCGGCGTGGGTAGTGGCAGTATGGACACGTCAAATTGCTTTTATTTTTAAGAGAAATTCCTTTTAATGAACGAATTTTGAAAACGGTTTTACTTAAATTTGTCACAGTTGTTACACAAGTTTACCAGCCGGAAATAATGACCGAATACGTAATTAGAGGCAACAGTGCAATATTGAAGTGCAGTATTCCAAGTTATATAGCAGAGTTTGTTACTGTCGATGCCTGGATTAGAGATGACGGCGAAACTTATGTTCAACATTTAACAACATTTAATCAGGGTACTTGCTTAAAATGTGCTGTGTATTTTGCAGAAAGTGTTGTATTATTTTATGCAGGCATATAAATAATATGCTTAAATTGACATATAACTAATACTTCATTTTACAATTGCGATTAGATGAAAAAAGTCGAGCAATAAATCTCGTGCTTATCTTTCTGTTGCATTTAACTCCTCAATTAATTTTGCGCGAGCAGTTAATTCTTAATTGTTTTTTTAATCCGGGAAATATTTAAATATTTTATAAATGATTTACGATAAGCAGCACTATTTTCAGTTCACATTTTTCTCATTTTTAATTAACAAGGGGAGGGCACGGTAAGATTTTCAAAAAACAAATTTTTTAATTCCATCTAGTAGGGTCATATAAGGGAACTCTTCTCTTAAAATACTAAGGCGCACTAAGCAAAAACGACGGAGAAAATCGCATTCGAAGATTCGTTAATGTTCACGTTTTTCAAGTACTTATAGCAAAGGTTACTTCTCTAGAAGTCTAGACATTCAGATTTAATTTAGAGATTCTCATTTCAACACAGGTAGTTATTATAATAACTTAATTCTTACATACTTTTTAAAAATAAAACTAACAATTTTAAAAATAATATAATTTATAAAGTATGAAATCACTTCAACTTTCAATTTTTTCTATTTCTGACACTAATTTCTTTTTAAATAACAATATTTTTTGAAGAAAAAAAACAAAAGCATACACAAAAACTAACTTCAAAGTGTGGACAGACAGAATGAAACAATGAAATACGAAGATTATTATAGTTAATTTAATAATCATTTTTTGTAAATTTTTGCATGAAAAAGGTGAAAATTCACGAATCTCCATAAGTTGTTTTAGCTTAGTGCGTCTTAGAATTTTACAAGAAAAGTTACTTTATATGACCCTACTTGATGGCATAAAAAAATTTTTCAAAAAATCTTACCGTCTAAATGTGAAGCAGATCTGTTACTTCTTGAGTATAGATTTCAGATGAGTTACAAACAATTATATTTCCACGACAAAATATATTGTACACTTATTTATAAATGAAAACTGTCACCACAAAAAGAAGACAAAAAGTCATATCAGAGTTTTATTAGATGCTAAAATAGCACACTGATACATTAATTTGACAGGACCTTAAATTATTTATTTCGACGTTACTGGATCACTTTCTTTTAATTACAGCTGTGTCCCAATATTTTGAAGCTCAAGTTTACGATGTATTTGCTATTCGTGGAAATGCAGCGATATTTAAATGTCAAGTTCCTTCATTCGTAGCAGACTATGTGGAAGTTGCCGACTGGATTGATTCGAATGGTGGAAAATATTATACCAAAGAAATTGATGGTACTTTGAATGAAATAAAAAAGAAGTCTTATTTTAATCGTAGCACTTCTATTCCCCCTCAAAATCGATGCGTACTGCGTACCTCCTTGCGAAAATTCCTATTTCAATGGGTTCGGTTGTCTGGTTACAGTTGTCGGGCAGCAATATGCAGTGAACGTGATGGATGAACATGTCTTACGAGGAAATGCAGCTATTATCAAGTGTCATATACCAAGCTTTGTTGCTGAATTTGTCGTGGTTGCCTCGTGGGTAGAGGATGGTATCACAGATATTTATCCCCAAGATGAATACGGTACTTAACAAATCGTTTAATCGTGTTATTTTTAAATCAAAATAATTCTTTCTCGTTAGAATTGGCTATTATTTACTAACATATTTTTTAACCCATTGGTGTGAAAAAGTAGCTTACAGACACTTTGAAGTTTTCATAAAAATGACAAATTTTCAATTTTACTATCGCATGTAAATTAAATCCTATTTCCATACGATCGTAAGAGAAAATCGTTTGTTTAATTCTTCAGATATCTGCAAGCGCAATCTTCATCCCTTTGGAATTGAAAATATTCGTGGCTTATATTAATTCCATTTGTTTATATTCATGTTTGTACCATTTATACTCTAAGCGTCTAGGTGTACAAATGGCAACCTTTCTTTGACTCTTTATGGGAATTTTTTTCTGCTTTAAAAATATTATTTTTATTTTTATTTTTATTTTGATAGACAATGTCGTTTATTCGAAATAAATTATTTTTGCTTATCTGAAAAAATAATTATGTAATCAATGTCATTTTTAGGCGATGAGCATTAATTACGTTTAGGATGTTCAAAAATTATAGTAATGGTCTAATAACATGAAATGTTTTGGGTTTTAAGAAAACTTGATTGGCAAGCTTAAAAAAATTTAATCATACATTATCATTAATTCATCATTTATTATTCCATAAAGTTGAAGATATTAAATCATGTTCAACTAAATGACGAACGTAGAATTTTTTTTCAAATAGGTAACACAAAATCATCATTCAATCCATGTGTTAACCCTTTCAGTCACGCAATTAGGATAATAGACAAAAGATTATAAACGCTATTGTAAATAAGGTTTTTGGGGTCGCTGAATACGAGTCCGGGGTCAGATTTGCAAAGTTTTTAAAATTCAAAATGGATTAAAAAAAATTAAACGGATTCACTTAAAACTTGTTACTCGGGGTTTTTGGGGTCGCTGATTTCGAATCTGCTATTAGTTTTCAAACATTCAAAATAGCGGATCCAATATGGCGGACGATTTTTTAAAAATTTAACGGATTCACTTGAAACTTGTTACTCGGGGGTTATTGGGGTCGCTGATAACGAATCTGGAATTAGTTAGTCTAAAGATTAAATTTCAATAAAAAATTCTGAATGAAAGTGTTAATTTAAAAACAAAATCTTAAAACTAATTAACAAAAATGATTATATTCTGATGAGTTGATTTACTTCCAGATGAAAATTACGTATACATTTAGTAGATAGAATAAATTCATCTCTATCCGTTACTAGATCTCTTCTTGAGAACAGTTAGTAACATTATTAGATAAAACTCCATTTAATGGAAGTTTGATTCGATCGTAAGATTTTTCAGTCCATTTTCAACGGATTCAATAACTTGGATGACAATAAAATTAAATAACAAACAAAATTATAATTGAAAGGCTCGATTCTGTAATTTTTTTTAATTATTCCACAATTTTGAATTTGATCGCTAAACCGCCAGGAACTCAATTAAATTTTATCTTAGTCAAATCTTCAGGACTTTTCAATATTTTAATTGTAACCTTTTTTGTAACTCGCAACAAAAAATATTTCAAATTTTTTAAGCTGATTGTATAAGTTTTCTCTAATTTCTTAATGGTTGTGTTATCTATCTTCTTTAAAGTAGGGATTATTCTTGTGTATTATTTTTGCTATATCGAATTATACTGTGTGCATAATAGGGACAATAACTGTTCCTTTAATTTTTTTAAATAGTTTTCGGCATAATTTCTTGTTAGAAATGTTGGTCAGTTTTTTTATTTGCATTATTAACAAGCCCACAGTTGGAGACTATTAAAGGGCACGTGTTAGCTATAGGTGTATGAAAACCAATTGCAGAATGTGGCAATGGTAATTAACATCATTCTTTTAATTAATTTAAATAAAAAAATGGATTGGGCTAGAAAACGTCTCTCAGCTAGTGTTAGAAAGTTAAATTCAGTGCATAATTGTAAATAGTCGGATCCTTGCAAAGGATATGCTCCAGTTTTTCGGAAGTACCTACAAGTATTTGAAGAACCTTTTTTGAATTTTTTCTAAAGACATGATGTCTACGTTACTACTCCATAGTATTGTCAAGTAGTTAAGTTTAGCTAAAACAAAAGATTTACAGAGTTGATCAATAATTCGCAGATTCTTAAAACCCTTATAATTCCTTAGAAGGGTTCCTAATGTTTTCGATGCGTCACGTTCGACAGTTTGCATATGAAATTTAAATGTAAGTTTTGAGCCGAAGTTTAGGCCAAGATCAATTACAAAATATTTTCGTTCATGCTTATTATCATGGATGATTTTATGTTGTGTATACAAAGTAATCAAAATAAACTGGATTCTCTTTTCTTGAAAAAGTGACTACATGGCATTTCGAGATTTTATACAAGTGAAAATTTTTTAGTTGACTACGTAAAGTAGTTTATCTACTGTTAAGTGTAAAATCAATTCATTAATAAATGAGATAAACAATAAGGAACCTAAAACGGAACCCTGGGGAACTCCTGATGTTGGTGTAAATTCTGTTGAAGAAATTCCGCTATATTGTACAATATTCGTACTATGCGTTAGGTAACTTTGGAGTAGAAATTAGAGGCTGGATGGTAAATTCATTTCATAGAGTTTGTGAAAAAGGTCTGTAGTTTTTAATGTTGTTTTCGCCAGATTTAAACAAACCTTACTCTGACTAATTTGTAATGTGTAGGAAAAGTATATTGTATATTAGGGAGTTGTTCATTAGTCTCTTTCTTATGATCGGTTTGTCCAATTTTCTTGTCAAGTCCCTTGTATTTTTTCTTGGTTTAATGGCTTGAAAGTTATGACTTTCGTGAATTTGAAGGATTTCGCGCATGATTAATAGTCAGCGAATGTCACATGATCAATGACCCTTTCCAAGACAATTTTAGGTGCTGTTTAGTGATGTAATATTTTCTATGTAAAATTAACCGTTGCAAATTCCACCCTTACACGGTTATTTGTTATATAAGGATATTTTTTAACCAATAAATTGCAGTCGGTAACAACCACAAGTTATAGTTTTGAATGATTTTAAAAGTTTTTATCTGTTTGACAAACAAAAAGCGACAAACGTGACATTTGTCAATTCTGATATTAATGAAAACCTCAATAAATCTTTATATCATTTAATTACTGACGTGTTTGAAGTATAAAAACAATTAATTTAGTCAATCAGCTGCCTATCCATAATGGAAATTAAAAATGATCACACTAAATAAATAAAAATAATAATGCTGCTTTGGAAAAATTACAACATATGTATATATGAATCAATACAAAATATGTATATATAAAGCAAATAACGTTTGCTATACAAAAAAGAAGAATGAATTTAAAAAATATTATATTTTTCTTGTAAAAAAAGGGGGAAATAGATTGATTAAGTTCATTTATGTAAACTCAAATTTAATAAATCTTTTTAGCAACTAATAAGTAGGATTGTCTAAAATGTAAAACTGCATTACTCTCAAACATTTATTCGGTTACTGTTTCATTCTTTCGTTCGTTCGTTTTCCTTCAAGTGCATAGATTGAAAAATAAAGATCGTAATTTTCAGAGGCGGAACGTAATTTTTATATAAATGTGCTTAGTTTTATAAATATTCTCGTCTTATAAAAACGTTAACTGCCGCTGCTCGCGCTGTTCCAGACTTTCCAGAATATCAACTTTTCCATTCCTCACCTTCATCCAACAAAGAAAGCTGTTCTTTAGTATAGGTTAATAAAACAAATAATTATTTAAGTGTTATTTTTAATTATACCTATGTAAATCTAATAAAATTATACACTTAAATTAAACTATTTTACTTGAACCATTGATTCTTTTTGTGCAAGAATGAAAATACGAGTTTTATGTAATCATACTACAGAACAGACGTTTATTCCTATTTACATAGAAAAGATATGATGCTCTTCTAAATTGAAATAAATAGTCAATGTCTGATAATGATTGGCAATTTTATTTTCTCTATGTAAATAATTTACCAATCTTCATTGTATAATAATTGCATGCTTAGTAAATTATGATAAAAAGACTTGAGAAAAGAGGTATTTTTAGAATAGTAAAAAAAATTTTTATAAATTCTTCTTTATCAAAAAAGGAAATATTTGGTTAATTTAACAGATTGTTTTGATATTCGAAATCACTAAAAACTATTTTAAAAAATTTTCATGAACGAATATTAAAAATAGATTATGATCTCTAAAAAAGTAAATTTTAAAAATAATTTCTTCCTTCTATCTCTCGTCTTTTTGATTAATGTTTTATTAATTTCGTAGCCTTTGTTTTTAAAGTTAATGTATTCAGTAAAATTTTCAATTTTTTTCCTAAAGCAATTTTATAAAAATATTTTTAAATCAAGAACTATTAGTTTCTCTCTAAATTTGAATTAGTAAAAATGTTTAATAATTAAACTTAATGACTGTATTTTTGCTTTTGAATTAGTAAATTTTACTAATTAATTAGCAGAAATTACTATTTGTTAGTAAATTTTACTAATTAATTAGCAGAAATTACTATTTATTAGTAAAATTTACTAATTCAAATGCAAAAAGTCATTCATTAATTTAAATTAGTTAACATTTCTACTAATTCAAATTTAGAGAGTTATTCTTATTCATAAGTTATTTCTTAACTATAAATTTTATTAAAATTAATTTTTTATATTTGAATTAAACAAAATTGAATTCCATGGTTACGAAAATAATGAAACGTATTGTGCATGTTGTGATAAAAATATTTTTTTACTAAATGGTGTTAATTTTCTAAAATAGTACTTGAAGTAAAATTTTAACATTCTATTCCTTATTGTATTCAAAAAACATTACTTTTAGAAATAATTAACATCCCATTTAGTAAAATAAAATTTTGCTTTCTTAAAATAAATGTATTCCTTTTACTTTTAAAAAAAAATTTATGAACGTATATTTTCATTAAATACGAAAATAATATAAAACAAATAAATGTTCCTAAGGTTTACAGTATATTAAAATGGAAAAAAATAATTACTTTTATTTTCAAGAAAACAGTATATTAATAGTATATAGGCAAGAAAATGGTGCATTTATATAGCAGACGATAAGGAGTTAAGCCATTCATTTGTTCAACAGTATGAAAATGGGGACCATTTCTCCCCATGGGTAAAAATGACGCATGGTCCAATGTATCATTTTTGTCCAAGGGTAAAAATGAACTCCATCTTCACAAGTGGAACAGGTGTTCGTGTTTCCTAATATACTTTATATTTCGTTTTTTTCATGGAAAAATTAAAAGGAAAAGGAATGCATCTTAAAAAATGCATGCAACGTCCAGTTGTAAAAATTTCAAATAAATTATAATTTGTATTATTGGGATGGTTTTCGGGGTATAGATGGAAAATATCTTGTTCTTCCATCCGGAGAATTACATATTAAAGATGTTGGACCAGAAGATGGTTACAAAACCTATCAATGTCGAACTAAACATAGACTGACTGGAGAAACAAGACTTTCTGCAACCAAAGGACGTTTAGTCATCACTGGTGAGTTAAAAATAAATTGAAGTTTATTTTTTCATAACAAGTGAATGTCTACAGTGATTTTAAATTTGTTAACATAAACTACCTACTTACTTAACTTCCAAGTAATTTATTTGCTTAGTTAAAAATTTAATTAGAATAGAATTTTCATAAATCTGTGCAATTTATACTGCATAATAGCAATTTTTATTATCAATATAGACATTCACTTTCCTATACAAAGGCACTGTAGTCCAAGTTTAAAGAAATAATTTAAATCTTAAGGAAAATTTTGATTTTTTTAAATGATGGATTTATCATTTTCTATTCCAATCGTAAATAATAATTAAAACATGTAATAATTTTAATCATGTTATAAATATTTTGCTTTCCCATATAATTTACTATATGGGGCATTCTAGGGGTCGTCCATTAGCTACGTTATTATTACTGGCGTTTTTAAAAAGTTGTTAAAAAAATTTGCATTTCTAATTATAAACTTCTTAATATTTTATACAGATTTTTTAATAATTAAAAGATATTCTAACTCAATAGTACATTACAAAAATAAAGATTCTTTGGAAACATTAAAATACTTAGCTATATTAAATTAAACTTTCAACAATAGCCTGCATTACTTTCATAGGAAAGGGAATGAAAATTTATGGTTGTTACTGAAAGGAGGGAGGAGATCTAAATGGGTGAAAAATTGGTAACGTAACTTTTGGATGACTCCTATTTCAAACTTTTTCACCTATAAAAGACGATCGCAAGAATAAAGTGAATTTTATTCTGTAAAAAAAGAATTATTTATATGTTGATCGACTGTACGCTTACAAGCTAGTAAAACATACCAAAATGGCCTAAAATTGATATTCCAAATTTTAATTTAAAAAATTTTTTTAATTTTGTAGGAAATTGAATGGCACATCTTTTATTCATTTAACATCTTTTTGTAGAACAAACACTTTGGAAGATAATGACCAAAAAGTAAAAATTTTTAATTTATAAAATTAATTAAATTTTATAACATAAATCATCATATCTTTGGTAATTATTATTGAATTCAAATGAAATTTGGTATACACATGCATTTGGGTCAAGAAAAGGTAACGACAAATAAAAAAATCATTAATTGTTTTTTGCTTTGTTAATTAAGAGAGGTCAGAAATTTTATATTCTTACCTTTGTCGATAAAAAGTCTGCGGGAAACTTTATAATTCAGAAAACTTCCAGTTAGACATTTGTTTGTTAGCATTCAAGGAAGTTTTTTGGAAAATTTAAAAAAGATTCGTTAAAAACTAACGAAAACATGAATAAACTAAAAAAATGCGCTGCGCGTTATACATTGCCACGTCAATCCTATATATACTCACAGATGTATATACAGCTTCTGTTTTTTCTTCTTAATTACAAAATTTCAATGAAAACAATAACAATTTATTAATCAAACAGTTATTTAATAATTAAATTATATTTGTTTTTACAATAATTTTTTTAAATTAACGTAAAACGTCGTGAGTGACGGATTTTGTAAATAAATATGATTTGAAACAGGAGTTTTAATTATATTAAAATAATAAATTAAATTTGTAAAATTAAAAACTCCACACCACACGCGGCAGGGTTCAATGCTGTGTGGGTTCAGGGTATAATAATAAAAATTTATAAAAACCACGGGCGCCAGTCGACTGAAGGTCGACAGTAAATGAAATATATAGTTAAATTTACCTTAAACATACAAGAATAATCTCAAGGAGAGTAAAATGCGTGAACCAAGTGAAATAATAACCAAAGAGTGTCTACTGAAAAGATATATTTTACAAATTATCTACTAACATTTCGATGTCTCTCTCAGTCGATGAATTGGCTAATTCCACACTCACATAATTATTATTACATTAAATAAAATAATTCTTTAACAAATAAAATATTTAGTCGACAATAAAATTTATCACAAAGATGTTACAATATCGACGTACGATCCAAAAGTGATCAAAAACACACTTGTTGCTTCCTTGCCGCGTTTTTGGCTATTACCATGACAACACAGGATCGTAGATCGATATTTAATCAATTAATATTAATTAATTCTCTATAAAACAATAATTTGTCGACTAATACTTTGTAATTTCAGAATAACGAGATACGTAATCTATGATCAATTATCATAGATTTTAGTAATCTTTTTGAATCACGATAATTAAGATAACATAATAAGATATCTCATTTGATGACAAAAAAATCGATTTAATATAACAATTACCATAATTATAATGTTCAATTATAAATTGAACATAATGTTTATACCGTTTAAATAGGTTGTTATTAAAAAAACAAGACAATGCATTTCTTTAAATTAAATACAAACAGAGATGAAATATAATTTTAAAACTTCATAACTTTAGTCGAATTTTTATCACAGTTTTAAATATCATTTTGAACAACACAAGCGTTGAAATAAAATTTATGTTCAAATTTTCTAACAGTCAATATGTAAAATTTTAAACTGACAGTATTCAGTGACGAATTTAACTAGTTCTTTAACTTTCTCGATTCAGTTATTTTTTCTCTGTTTTCCGTTTTTGATGCATTTTTTTCTTCTTAATAAAAGTGGAATCAAAAAGATCATTGACCAATTTCTGTCCTTTTGGAGTCAAATATTTAAGAAGTGCTTTAACATCCTTTATTTTCTCTTTAGTAATTCCAATAGATGGTGCTGAAGGCGTATTTAATAAGTCATTCAAAGTCAAAGTATGTACTATCAAGTAAAAAATTTCTTGGCTCTCCATGATAGTCGTTGTAAGGATTTACATATCTCTTTGGATAATAACAAGTTTATACGGCGTCACTGATGTGTACATTTTTGAAATGTTAATTTTTTCTGGTATAAGCAATTCAAAATTTTGTAAAATAACATCACTCTCTTCAATAACTGTGAAGTTTTAGATTTTTAACAAGGTTATAATAATTTTCAGCAGTTTCAATCGTCTCTAAACTTTTCTTCTTCTTTCCATATAACCCAAAATTACGATCGCAAGTACAAAATGAGGGTCCTACTGCCGGATATAAATGCCCAGTAAAAAAAAACTAATTCAAATGAATTGAAACGAATTAACATTTTTGGTAGGCTCCAATTCGTATTTGTCACAAAGCGGGATTCACTCAAGCTCTTTGTATATTCAATTGAATTTAATTCAATATGTACCAATTTGTCCAAACGAATTCGCATTCGAAAGAAATGGCCAAGGAATGCATTGAATTCGTGCTAACGAATTGAAAAAAATTAAAGGCTCAAAACTTGTCCAGTGAATTGGTACGGATAGAAGGTTCGGAAGTTCAATACAGTTTCACGAATTCAGGAAAATTGCATCATGGCTCCAATTCGTATTTGTCACAAAGCGGGATTCACGAAAGCTCTTTGTGAATTCTTTTTAATTCATTTCAATTAGTTTTCGTTTACTGGGTGTACGATTTCAACTTGTAAATATTTTGAAAGTAATGAAAAAAAGAAAGAAAGAAATAATTTTTATTTTGTCCACTGCAACCATCCAAAAAAGATCAATTTTATTATAATAGTCGAGATTTAATTCACTTTGTATGTCATTAAAAACAAAAATTACATACAGTGTTGCCATCTTTCTTGAAACTTCTTTCCATAAAAAATAGATATAATTTTGTTACATTAAAAATGTGTAATAGAGAAGTCTGACATAAAACTGTTTAGAGCACGGAATTTTAGGCAACTCTAAATTCTGACTAAAATCGAATTCTAAACATAAAACATTTTTTTCAGATAACATTTTCTTTTTCAAAATATTTTCTACATTTTTAAATGATTTTCTAGTGCAGAATTATTTTCAGTATTGAATCTGTTTACAAAACAAAAATTGCAAACATCAGTTCTGCGTTTCTTAAACGTATAATTTAAATTGTGATTAAAGTATTTAATATAAGTTGATTCTTAAATCGGATGGTTTTGGATCATTCGTTTTTTCAGTATAATAATTTTTAAATAAAGCATACAATTTACTCGCACATAAATCCGGATTATCAAATACAATAAATTTGTATTATTTTCGCGATAATGAGATTTAGCATGAGGAATCGTTGAACAGTGTTCTGCAATCATGTATTTTATTTCATTATATAATCGAAGAAAACGATTTTTATGTTTACCGCGATTATCTTGAAGAGATTCGTGTTTTACCAGCTTTTGTTAAATTGAAGTAATTCTGACCTTTTTAATGTCCAATAAATTGCATAATAACTGTCGAAAAGTTGAAGAACTTACAGATAAAAATGAATATTCATATTGTAGGATGGATAAGGCGTGAAATAATTGGGAGAGGCTCGTGATCATTTAAAAAAGAGTGTATATTCTTAAAAGGTTAATTTTGTACTGTCGATATTTCGGAGGTGGAAGGTTTACAAAGTTTTACCTGCACCCCTCTACTTTGCAAAATCTTGGATTAAGGTCCATGACTCAACCTGGCGGAGGCCAGGTACATTGAGAGTACATACAATTAGTTTGTAGAAAAACAATTTATACATTGTAAAATACAGATCGGTCATTCTGACAATTTGGTCGTCCCAAACAACCGTAATAATCGTAAATACTTTAAATATGTTTCATTCGGTTCCCAACACATGCTGTCTCAAGTAGAAGTACGCAGTTTTTTTAATTTTATTAATGACAATAGTCGGACCCAATTTTTCATTTGGTCGGGTTCCACAGTTCCGGTATAAGGCATTTATCAATTGAAAGCCTTCGATGTCCGTTACAATATATCTATCGTGGTCTAATACTTCTTTTACGACATAAGGCCCTTTGAAAGAAGGGATACGCTTTTTATTGTCTCGATTAAATCTTTTCACTTGCCCGTTGACGCGTGGCGCACCTACGGCTATTAACACCTGTTTAATTGATTTTCCTTCCAGTAAATCAACAAACACTTTAGAGGTAAAGCATGTACCTCTATTACTAATTATTGTTTTTGGAACGCTGTAATTTCTAAAATAATCGTTCAAATGAGCTATAGCTTCTTCAGATTTCGTCGATTTGCACGCATACAATTTTATAAATTTTGCGAAACTGTTGACACAAACAGACAACACATGTTTGTTTCCCTTTTTTGTTTTTTCTAAAGTACCATAATGGTCGACATTAATTGTTTCGAACGGAGCGCTTTTTTGGGATAATATGCAAGTATCCTTTTACTTTACCGCTTTTTGGCGAAAACTCTATACATTTTAAACAATTTTCGATGTACAATTTTACTTTTTATCTTAAATTCGGGAACCAATAAACGGACATTAATTTATCAACAACTTTATCTACTCCTATGTGTCCTAAATCGTCATGACACATACGAATGACATTATTAATGAGCGAGTGTGGTATAAAAAATAAAACTTTATCATTTTTACATTTTCTATAAACAAGACCGTCGCGTAATTCATAAAAATTGTCTTCTGTTTTTCGAGTTTCTCACGGATCGATATAATTTCCGGGTCTTGGTCTTGTCTAATTGATAAATCACGCTCAAAAGTATTTGCTTCTAGTATAGAAATGCTATGACAGCCTATGCTGAATTTCATAATCATAATCTTGCAAGAACATTGCCCATCGAGCAATTCGCGGATTCACCTGTTGTTTTATAAGAAAAAAAAATCAATCAATCAGTTATAATTTTAAACTTTTGACCAAAAAGGTACACATGGAAGCGCTTAATTGCATAAATTGCAGCTAAACATTCAAGCTCAAAGCTATAGTATTTGGACTCGGCTGGCGTAGTGCGATAGCTAAAAAACGAAACTGGTTGAAAGGATCCGTTCTTTTGTTTTTGGACCAGAATTGCTCCAAAACCACTTGCGCTAGCATCGCAATGTAATTCTGTTTCTAATAGTGGCGAATACACAGCCAAAAGTGGATCGGACATTAACTTATTTTTTAAATAATCAAACGCGGGATTTTCTTTTAAAAACTTCTTGTAAAATACTTAAATGTTCTTCAACTGTTTCAGTTGCTATAAGTATATCGTTGAGGTATAACAATACCTTCCCTGATCTAATTAACGAATCAAAAACATTACTTACATAACGCTGAAATACACAAGGTGCGTTTGTTAAGCCAAAGGGCATTTTTAAATATTCATATTAGCCAAATGGCGTAACAAACGATGTATATTTGAATGAACAGTCGGACCGATTCATACATTTCGGAAAGCTTTTTCGATAGTTCATATGGAATTTTATGACTGATATCTAAAAGTTCATTTGTTTTAAGTGAAGAATCTACATAATTAATTGACATAAATGAATTTACCACACTACTTTCTGTTTCCTCATTCGACTCATTCGATTCTAAATTAATTGCTTTTATTATTAATCTTTTGGCTTCACAGCGTGACGTAAAGTCACGATCCAACAACGCAGCATGGCTCATTGTTTCATCAGGTACCACTAAAAACGAGTCTTTAATATAGAGCCATTAATTTTTACATTTGTTTCAAAGCGACCTAAAATATTCAAACGAGAGCTATTAATACCTCAAAAATTATAATCTCGCGATAATTGTGTTCGTAAATTGACAGGAACATGTTTGCTTTTAATTAAACTAATCGGTGAGCCTGAATCAACAATTACCATTATTAATATTTGACGAAATGTTGGGGAATTCCTGTCTTTTAATGAAAATTCTAACGGTAATTCATAAGGTGGGATTAAATTAATTTAATTATCAGAACATAACTTATCTTTTCCTTCGTTGGCGTTGGATTCACCTTGAACCAGATGTGTCGTTTTCTCGTCACTTCTCGGTCGACGCACTCTGAGGCAAGATGAGCAAATCTGTTATAGTTGTAACACCGCGTAGTACACCTCTTCTTCTTATTTGTTAACATTGTCCCTTCCGCCTTTGGTTTGGTTGATTCTACTTTCGTCGGTTTATTTTCTGATGTCGATGAACCCTTTGTTTCATACTTTTTTGTAAGGATGTTTTCTGGACTCCTTTTAAAAGATCAGCTGTAGTATCAAACCCGTACATTTGAGCTTGTGTTCTTATGCTGATCAAACATAATTTCCATTTTGACGTTTTAATGGTGATCAGAGAATCTATATATTCTATATATTCTTTAATTTTCTGATTAAAGAAGAAAGTAAGTTGCTTAATGTAACGTATTGGTAAAATTTTGTTTTTTTAAATCTAATTATTGTTATTACAGACATGAAATATTAATATAATTTTATATAGTTTATTTGTATGCTTTAAAATGGGTAACTTTGTTCCTTAGAGGGCTAATTAGCCCCCGGAGCATAAAAGGTGAAATAAAAAAATAAAAATAGAATTTCTGACCTATCTTAATTAACAAAGCAAAATTTTTAAACAGTTGATGGTGTGGCGAAACTTTGCGAGACTTGAATATTTTTGAAAATTAAATGAATGAGGATAAGGGTTCAGCTCACGACAGTCGACACAAGGGTTAATGAACGAAATCTTCACACATCAAAAGTAGACTTTACCAATAGTATTAATTAAATGAGCAATTGCAACATTATTGGAAGACGAGACCAATAGACGAGATAGAGAAGATTGAGCGAACTTACCAAATGATGCAGCGCAAATGTTGTCCCATAAATGATATTCCTAGTGATGGGAACAAACACAATAAAACAAAAAGAATTAAAAAGTAAATATTTAATTATCTATAAAGCGCGTTACAACTATGCGTCGAAGCGCTTACACACACACATACACGCGTTATTTCACGATTACAAAAAGAGATCTCGCAGATCTCTTCGATGTACAAAGGCACGCTTCTCTCTAATGAGAATTTTCACGTAATCGTCATCGTAACCATAAGGCCATTCGTCTTTGGTCCGATGACACCCGAATTTAATTCTTTTAGCGACCGGTGGTCGCAGTAGCTATTAGGCTAACACCTAGCGCGATAAATTGTGAATTGGGGAAACAATCAGAAAATGGCATATTTAAAGAAAAGTAAGAAAACGATTTGGATCGTTACAATGGATTTTATATTTTGTCGTTGCTTTATCTTGACTCAAATGCATGTGTATACCAAATTTCATTTAAATCCAATAACGTTTGCCAAGGATATGATGATTTATGTTTTAAAATTTAATTAATTTTATAAATTCAAAATTTTCAGTTTTTGTTCATTATCTTCCAGAGTATTTGTTCTACAATAAAATGTTAATATAAAAAAGATGCGCCATTCAATTTCCTACAAGAGCGTATGTTTTAGGAATAGAAATTTTGAATTTCAATTTTTAGGACATTTTGGTATGTTTGACTGGCTTGTAAGCGTACAGTCGAGCGGAGAGCGATTTATTCGATGCAAACGCCATAATTGATGATTTAGAGAATTTTGTTCTATAAACTACCAAAAAATTCTTTAACTTTCAAACTGAAAAAGCATTAGCTAAAGCTTACATATCTGCCACAGAATTTTATAAAGCTTTCCAAATCCGTAAGATTTAAACCTCTATCTTCGATTCTTTATGATATCGTGATTTTAGTAAAATTGTATTTTTTATACTATTTATACTATTTTTATATATAAATTAGTCTATGCTTTTTATAAATATCTACAGTCAGAATTTAGTTTAACATTTATTTAATTTAAACTGTCAAATATATCACTTTTTTTATCAAAGTTTTAATAAAATTAAAACGTAATAATTTCAAAATCCATAGGAACATTATAAAAATTTCTAAATCTATTTTTTCTGCTCAAAAGATTTGAGCAAAAATTATAAATTTAAGTATTAAAACTAAATCATTATAGAACGTGAAATTGCTTATTTTTTTGTTCTTTCTTAATTTCTTTATCTCTTCTTAATAATTTTTATTTATTTCTTCCTAATAAGCAATACGAGATTTTTTTGAGGAAGCGAGAGCAAATTATTTTCAGTTTATTACTTTAAGATTTTTGAGTTTACTAAATTTTAAATTGTCTGATCAGAATTCAAAATGTAGAATCCAGACAATGGATGAGCTTGTTAGTTTTTTGTCTTTACTTTTTAAAAGTTTTTAATACATATGGATATAATGTCTTTGTATATTATGATTAAGATTGTTAAATGAAATACGAAATCAAATTTGTCATCACTATAGTTTCAAATTTAATTTTTTTTAAGGTGTTAATTAAAATGTTTTATAACTGTTAAATTTATCTCAAAATGAACCAAGAATTATGTAGATTTTTTATTTCGTATTTTACTTAACATAAGAATGAATGATTGGTTTAAGTAATTTTTAATGTTAGTCTGTGAATATTACTGCAATTGAAGGGTTTCTGCATCACTTAAAAGTCTCAGGAAGATAAAAATTATATTAGAAACTTGTAAATATAAACGAATTGTTTCGAGGGAACGCATGAATATTCCTCAAATGACCAGTAGCTTATCTGCCATTTAACACAATAACATAAAGCAGAATTGAAATTTAAAATAATAACCACGTAACTGATTTGATATTTAACAGATTTATAATTTTAACAACATGACATGTATCAAAATTTTCGTTCAACAGAACTGCAGAAATATCATTTTAGAGGACAATACAATTCTGTTATAAAACAGTTCTGATGCGGAACGACAATTTTGCTACATCTCAGTTTTTAAAATTATAATTTTGTTGAGGGTCATGTACGTTAGGTGACTATTCTGTTAAATTTCAATTATATTACATGCTTTTCTGTTAAATGCCAGTTAGGTTGTTTGTCAATTGAGGGTAAATGGAAAGAAAATAGATATTAAATTTTATAAAAGTATTTTACAATTTGGGGAGAAAATGACAACAAGTAAATTTTTTATACAAAAAATACTAAATATAATTTTTTTTAAAGTTTAGTATTTTCTTTATAAAAATTTTGCTTTTTTACATCTTCTCTCCAAATTGTAAAAAACTTTTATAAAATTTAATATTTATTTTCTTTCCGTGTTTATTAATACTTTTCTGCTTCGAGTTCTTGGAATTTCGTTTACTTATTTATTTTTGTAATCTTAAAATCAAAATTACTTATATTTTAAAGATTAAAAGTCTCCTTTTAGTAAAATTTGTATTTTATTACTTTAGTTCATATAAATTTTTTAACATAATTTTAAGCATACATTTTCACTTCTTAAAAATAGAATTTGAAAATTGTGTATTATAAATACTTATTTGTAATTTTGGAAATATAAAAAAAATTTATTTTGGATAATTTTTAAGCTTAGAAAATTCTTTTCTTTGATGGTTGGAGATACCCTGATATTATAGATACAATGAAGTTGAAACTGTCACTCACTTAATTTTGGAAATTAAATTTTTAAGTTAAATATTTTTTATGAAGCTACAACTTGCACCTACTTATCAGGACCAAATTAATTGTTTAAAGTTTTATGTTGATTTTAAACAAAAAAGTATTTGACTTTAAAATATAATTTCTAAAATTAAGTGGCTGTTGATAACTCGGTGCCAGTTTCAGCTTCATATAGATATATACGTATTTATTATTGACAGACATTTTACTTCTAATATTTATGAAATATTAATGTATTACAATTTAAAATTTTTACTTTTTACATAAAAGTAAATTATTTTAATTAATTCTAACAATTATAAATAAAAAATTCAAAGCCATACATTCATTCTTAATAAAAATGTTTATTCTCTTATTTTTCATAATTATTTGTCAACAAACCTGGCTTCATTTTTTATATGAAAACTTTATATGAAAATGTACGTTTCAATTGAATTCATGTAAAATTACAATTGTATCTGATATACATATTATCTAACAATATTTATATACCTCATGTAGTGGTAAAACTTTCGTTTAGAGCAGAGACTAACATGGAAGTTGCGACTCAATTACAATATCGACGAATTTTGTATTACATTACTACAAATTCAGTAGATTTTGGATCAACTTCTAGAAACTGATTTATAAATTTGTCAACTTTTATTAATTTCAATTTAAGAAATAGACATTGAACTCAATTGAAATTACGTATAAAGATTAGTTTTGCATTCAAGAATCTCTTCTTTCATTAAAAAAATATAGAAGTTAGGTATTCATTTGTTTTCCATGTATTTTTCACGAGATTCTTGTCTTTTCGATTTTTTCTGATCGATTTCTCTCTCGAATGCAACACTAATTTAAAAATTCATATTTGGTCTTCATTTGGTATATATTATTGGTACAATTTTTTAGTCCAGCGTTTTTATAATATGGAAACAAAGAAAGTTATATTAATATAAATTTTGCAATATCTCATTATTAAGTTCATTTCAAAGATGATTTACGGCAGTAGTGTAAAAATCTTTGTTTCATTTGTCATTTCTTGTTAAAATAAATATGAGCAGTTGGTAAAACAGCTTTTCAAACACTATGAAAAAAAGGCGTAGGCAATCTTTGACATGTTCTTATAATTAATGAATTATTGAGAATATGAAAAGAAAACCAAGTTTGTTGTCAATTGCCTGAATGCTGGGACAGGGTACCCCTACGGGCGTTATGCCACCTGAGAGCTTTTCATTATATCAGTTTTATCCCACTTTTGGCAAATAAAATTATCGATTCAAATATAATCATCATGCTAACATGTAGCTTAAAAATTGCACTGTAAAATTATTTAGCAATTAATCAGAAAAGCTAGATCAGAAGCTAGATAGTTATTACTCATAAATGCAGGTAGTATGATAGTTACGAGGAAATAATTTTTGAAATCAATACCTATCAACATGTATTTAACTCTTACTTAGAAATGTAATTAAACTTAAGGAGGTTTGATTTCAATTCTGTGCGTAATACACGTTTGTAGTTCTAACCATAGGAATCCAACAAAGCTTTAATTTTATGCCTCATGTAATTGACATGCAACAACTCGGGGAGCAGGAGTGCTTTTTTTGAAAAAAAATTTGCAGAAAAAATATCTAAAAATTAATATTTGAAAAAGTGACTTCTCAATACCGAAGTGATCGACCCAGTAATAAGGGGTGAATTAAAGTGGATTGTCACTTTTATGCCCTTAAATTCCAAACCAATTCTGTGTTTGTCTGCAATCTTAATGGATTTCTTTTCTATTGTTAAGTTGATCATTTCTATCCAATTCAATTCTCTGTAACCACGTGACCAGAGTCTGAAATCACTTTAATGCCGTTTAAGAGAATCATTAGTTGCGGACTTAATGCATTTTAATTAGTTTGAATTCTTTAAAGGGGATTTAAATTCTGGTCACGTGGTTACAGAGAATTGAATTGGATAGAAATGAACAACTTAACAATAGAAAATGAATTCATTAAGATTGCTGACAAGAAAGAAATTGGTTTGGAATTTAAGAGCATAAAAGTGCCAATCCACTTTAATTCACTCCTTATTACTGGGCGATTTTCGAAATTTCCTAGGCTCTTTAAAACTTGTATCCTTGATATAATTTGTCAGTATTTATTATTTACTTCGTAACGTATTGATATAGAGTATAAATTCACTAGTCTTTCAATAAATTCTACAATTAGAGCTTTTGTTAGTTTCACTTTTTTAAATTTGCTTATCTCTATCTTATTCACAATAAGAACCCTTTGCAGTACCCTTTGCCTAACGACCTATCTTGTCAGGTCACCAACAAAATCAAGAACTGCTTGATACTCAAACCTGCTGGACAAAACTGCCCTTCGTATACGAGCAAATTCGATAGGCAAGTTTCGTTACGAATCGTAAGTCTAAAACTGCGGTTACACCTCTGCAAGCAGGAGCTTGTATGTTACCATTTTGCGTCGCGTTTTGTAACTAGGCTGTGAGTGCAAATATAGCGAACATATCTCCATCTCTCTCACACTCATGGCCTAGTTACAAAACGCAACGCAAAACTTAAAGGAGAAAGAAATGCGATGAAAATGGATCCAAAATCAGGTTGTGAGAGGTGTTTCTAGGTCGATTGTAGATTAAGAATTTGTATAATTTGAAATCCTAGCTTATCCCTTTTTTGAGATATCAATATTTTTGTATTTTTAACCGTAAAGGAGGAGGGTCAATATGGCCGATTTTCGGGCCCAGGCGTCGCCTGGGCATTTAATCTGAAATGGCGGACCAAAAAATGTATGTCTCGGCTGAATTTGATAAAAACTTGATACTAGTGAGTGTTTTGGGTTGATGATCGAGAATTTTATGCCAGTTTTTAAAAATCCTAGATGGCAAAAGGAAAAATCTATACTCAATCGGATTTTCTATAAACTTGGTAGTCATGGGTTTACAGGGTCGATGATCATAAATCTGATATTAGTTTTCCATAGTACGACACAATATTAACAATACTCGAACAGGCAAAAAATATTGTAATTGAGAAATTGAATCAAATTGAAAATTAGTTACTTCCCAATTATAAACTTTTATGGAAGTATGACATCAGTTTTATGCTCCGAGATCCTAAAGACCCCCTAATAACAAGTTTCAAACAAAATACGATTGAGTGTAAACTTTTTCATCCATTTTGAATCTTTGAAGAGAGATATCAGATTTAAGATCAGCAACCCTTAAAAATCTCGAGTAACAAGTTTCTAGCAAACACAATCGAGTTTAAATTCTTTCGTCCTTCAAATTGAATATGCCGTTATAAATTTTTGAAAACTAACATCAGTTTCACAGTAAAAAGTAAATCTTAATTTAAGAGCTGCCTTAAATTCAACACGTGCAACACGTGCGTAAATTCAAATTGACTGTCTTAAAAATGTTGCATCTTAATTTAAGGCAGCTTTCGTGCCTTAAAATAAGATTTTCTTTTTACTGTGTTTGTGGTCACGGACCTTCAAAACCCTAGAATAACAAGTTTCATACAAGTTCTTTCGTTTTTGAAGATTAAATAGTGTAAACTTATACTCCTCATTTCGCAACGTTACTCTAACTCTGATCAAGTATACCTATCACTTGTCCCAACGTAAAAGGGTTTTTATTGTGTGTCTAGGAAAGCTCTTGATGCCTACTATTAAAAAATGCAACGTCTGGGCCCAAAAATCGGCCTTATTGACCCTCCTCCTTTACGGTTACAAATACAAAAATATTTCTATCTCAAAAAAGGGATCAGATAGGATTTCAAATTTTACAGATTCTTAATCTAGAAGAGACCTAGAAACACCTCCCACAACCCTATTTTTGATCCATTTTGTTTCGCATTTCTTTCTCCTTTAAGACTACCTTGACGAATCGATAACTTCCGATTGACGTAATTATGGCTAATTCTCACATATTGTATTAGTAGTTATGGTCCATGATACAGTATTTGAAGAACAGCAATTCTGTATGTTTATTTCAGACAGAAGTCCTAATCATATTCATACGTCGGAATTAACAATATCATTTTTTTCAGTGTATATTTGCAATTTTTTGCAAAACTTACTATAATTGGAAAAAATAGCTACAAAATTAAAGCAGAAATATTTGTGTTTATTGCGGTGGCCCAAAAAGACAATGTCATGCTGTCGCCTCCTACAATTGTAGAAAATGGAAAAAAGATCCGTATTTTTTAACAATTTTTTTTACAAACGATATTTCTTTTCAAAAATCTGTAAACTATGAGTCTATATTACTTATTTATTATTTATTAATCGTACAAACAATTGCGTTAATTAATAAAATAATTGATTTAAACAATTTATTAACTATTTAACTCCCAAGTAAAATTACCATTAAGTATAAGATAATGTATATCTTTTTCAAGGTTTTTGGGGTCGCTGATCACTAATTTGATGTCAAATTGGTAATTTGATAGTTGGGGGCCATACACAAACTACGTAAGGCTTTAAGGGATGAGGGTGGGGGGTCAAGTTAAATCTTGCGAACAGCAGAAGATTAGGTGCTAAAGTATGGAAAGTGTCTTACGGTGGGGGGAGGGAGGGTCAACATTTTCCAAATATGCCTTACGTAGTTTGTGTACGTCCCCTTGACAGCCGTAAAAAACTCAACTTTTTTAAGAAGTTTTCCAAATGTCAGCTAAATAATAACATTTGGCAGCCAAATTTGTTGAATATAAATTCAACAAATCCTACTGATTTTTTCATTCTAAGATCGTATTAAGAAAAACGCAGGCTCTTTTCACATTTTTAGATTCAACAGGTCCATTTAATTATAAACGGAAGTGTAACTTTTTATTTTTTAATGAATAAGGGGAATAAATTATAGTTAAATTTAATATTTTTAATATTTGTTAAATTCTTGTTCCATTTATCAGAAAATGAATGGTCGCAAATTATTCTGACCGATACTGAAGCACGTCGGCTGGTATGGTTTAGTACAATTCAAAGTATTAATTTTAATTCAATTGTGAATAAATCTTTAGACTCCTTACCTAAATTTCTTCTTTTTCGATAGAATTCTTCTACCCACTTCGTAAGACCCTTTCTAACGACTTTTATAACTTATGCCTTGAAAGTTTAATATTAGCTTCATTCTGCAGCACTTTTCTTCCTTAAATTTTTCTATTTCATTGGTATTTATTTTAGTCAAAGGCATTTATTTAGTTATGAATAGTAATCGAATTAATTCCTAAAGGAAAGCACTTCTTTAATATGTTGTTAAACATCTTTAAATGAATTTAAAAATCAATATTCAAGGACAAAATAAAACTAATACAATCCTAAAGTTTTCAATCAATCTTTTAAATGCTCCTATGAAATTTTTTAACACATTTTAAATTTAAAGCATTCTGAATTATATGCTTTTTATTTCTTTTATTAAAATCTGTAGAACCTGTCGGAAGTGCAAGACCAAAGTTTCCATCGCTGGTTGATTTACAAGCTTTTAGAACAATGCTTAGCGAACCAATGACACTTCTTTGTCCTGCTCAAGGATTTCCTGTTCCTTCACAGAGGTAAAAACACAATTGTAAATTATTTATTTTCAATGCAGTTATTATTTATAGGATTTTATTAAACAATAATTGATAATACCTATCCTTATAAATATTTTGTTGAGTTTAATTAATTTGATGGAACAGGCGACCTGCTGTTAAATCGTCAATATTAAAATTGATCAATTAGAAATTATTAAGTAAGTTATGATTTGACAATTTATAAATTTACGACGAAATCTTTTCCAAAAATGGGAATTCTACTATATAAAAATTCGTTGTTTTTAGAAAGCCATCAAACGCCAAATTTGTGCTAATGAAAATCCAATAAATTAATATTTATGAAATGATGAATTTAAGAGTTTAGCTTACGAAAACTCTATTAAATATAATTTCATTAAGGAAATAATTTGAGTTAATTTATATTCGATTGAACAAAAATAAAATGAAATGTTCGATTAGTTAGGTAACTTAAGTTCTGAAGATTTTGATAATCGAATTGAGATTAATCTGGAAATGCCTTAAAGCACAAGACGAATCAGGTTCGTTAAATAAACTGTCATTAATCTGGGTACCAGGTTACTTAGGAAAATATTTATTTTTTAAAAATTAAGATGTTGATGATTAATTATATCCGTTGGTAAGAAAACTTTCAATCTTGTTACATGCTTGTTATTTTGGTTCTTCCATTCTGTATACTTCCGCAATGTTATCTTTTTTCTTTTCCTTCAGTTTGAAAGCACTTAATGTAAATTTAAAACTTACATTATTTGATGTTTCTCTCTTTGAAAGCATGAGAATGATAATGATTCATTAGGACATGCTGTATTTACTGAAGATCAATGAAACAGTTATTTCGGTGACTGTACCCTGTCTCAGTATGTCATATTTAAAAATTTATTTTGAAATAATATTTTTTCACAGAACCCGTTGGTTTTACGAGACCTAAATTTTCCACAAAAGATAAAAGCCATAATTTTGATATAAATGAAAGCCAGGATCTCCCACTTTTCTGTGCCGCACAGGCGTACCCAGTCCCACACTTCAAGTAAGTTATTAATTATCGAGAACTAATTTTTATTTTTCAAGTCATTAGATGTTTCTAGTATTTTTTTTGTTTGTATTGCATAAATTATTCAGAACCAGTATCCAGTACAAAACCTAAAATGACTGCTATGGACATCAAATCAACAAGTCCTACTTCTATATTGTTACAAACGACTGCTCTACTTTGTCCCGTACAGGGATTTCCTGTACCAGCGTTCAGGTAACAATATATCTGAAATTCAGTTAACTTATAAAATCTGTCAATTGGGAATCTAGTTCAGAATAGAGAAATTTGCTTCAATTCTATATGAGCGAAAAACAGATTCGGATTCTTTGTGTTTTAGTAACATATATTTTCTTCTTTTAGAATTTTGATTTCAATGACAGTATATTTTTGAGATCGCATGTTTACAAGCTAAAGAAAGGCTTTCCACAAATATTTCATTTATAAAGATAGTGGATTCATTCCTTATTTAACTGTTTTTCAGTCAAGGGGTAGAAAGCTCCTTTTTGTTCTTTACTTCTCAGTACAACAAGAGGTTCCTACACACGTTTTACCTTATGAAAGAGGAACCATAGACTCATTTAATGTACAATTAGTTAACCGTCGCATTTTGAGACAATATGCCTTGAAAACATACTGAAACTGGAAACAGACAAACTGGTCAGATTCCCCTTTCTTAATTAGTTTTATTAATTGCCAATTAAGTGGAAAAATTATATTTTAAATATATCAATACATTGCAGTTAATTCTATTTTTGCAATTTAATATATTTAATAAATTTATTTTCTATTTTTAAAGTTTGCAAACTATTTATTTGCAGCCAACTTCCTAAATTACTTAGGTAGTCAAATTCAGAAATAGATTTAATTTAATTCTGTAAATTTGAATTCTCTTGTATTTACGAAACTAACCTACAATA
This sequence comes from Leptopilina heterotoma, assembly GCF_015476425.1. NCBI lineage: Eukaryota > Metazoa > Arthropoda > Insecta > Hymenoptera > Figitidae > Leptopilina > Leptopilina heterotoma. Next base: position 3,049,608 of record NW_025111131.1, on the reverse strand, counting down.
ACTATCGTTAAAATTGAAAGTAATTTTATAATTAATTTCGGTAAATCGATTAAAAACATAAAATTTTAAATTCCAGCATGGTTAAGAACTCTATTTTCTAAGACATTTGATGAATATGTTTACGTCGATAATTTTATTATTCTTCTAAAATAATACATATTGTGAGTGTATTAATTTACTTGTGAAACATTAAACTTTAAAAAGTTCTTAACTGTAAGAACTGAAAAGCTTTTAAATTAATAGTACCCTTACTTCCAAATTGGGAATTTTAATCGAAAAATCCATGAATTAAAAATTTTTTGAGCTTCATATTAAAAGTATTCTATTTTTAATTTTTCCTATTCATAGAACCGGTCTCCAGTGCAAAACCGAAACTTATGAGCTTCGATATAAAAGTAATAAAGTCAACAATTAGTTCTTCAGAGATAACAGTAACATGTCCGGCTCAAGGGTTCCCTGTGCCCATTACACGGTTTGTAGTTTAAATATTTGTTTCTTGCGGTATTAGATTTTGAAGCATGTGAATCTTGTTTATAGAGCCTACTTCTAATACGAGACCTAAACTACCAACTAATCGAAAGGTTGAGTGGGTGGAAGTTCTATCAAGTAAATCAACTAATTTAATGTGTCCATTGCAGGGTTATCCTGTTCCTATTTCGAGGTGAGACAAAAGACCTACTTTGAGTGTTTACGTTCTGAATGCATTTAGTCTTGAATGGGAATCTTTTTAATTTTTTTATGATACGGAATCATTCATTTTTTTGTACACCCCTTTATTTTTTTATTAGTACTAAGTAATAATGATAATTATTATCATTACTACTAATTACAAACGGTCTCCTTTTATGTATTAAACATATATATTCATTTTATTTATTTATTCATAATAAACGGGACAAGTTCTTTCGTACAATAAGTGCTCTTACAATCTAAAGTAAACAGCTCAATAATCTTTACTAAACGCTAGGCAAGCTCATAAATGACCAGTACCGAACACAATTCTACGCAGCGCTGAGTTAAATCTCAATGCGTTATTATCAAATTAATTTAATTCATCTGTTAATAAATTTGCTTCTCTACCACTCCTATTAAACATTGTGTTATTAACATAGTTCGCTTTATGAAAAGAAACGAAGAACAATGTGTAGTGCCTTGTGATTCGCCTAGGAACCGAAAGATTAATCATCGACAAAAGTGAGGGACAATAGATAGCTCCATTCATTAACATGTAAAGAAAATATATATCGTTATACAGATACCTAGAAGTCTTCAACGGGTCACCCATAACATTATGCAATTCCCTATAATCATGGGCATGCCTATCAAAAGAAATATTGAGGATACTATTCGCAAATATTAAAAACATAAAAAGGTGACTAGATAATGCAAGCATACTCAAGTATCGATCTGACAAGTGTAAAGTACAAGGTTTTAAGAGTTCCCAGGTTACGAAAAACAGATGCACACCTCATCACAAATCACGTACCCTTGTTACCCTTAATAATTCCTGGCCATTAATAACGTGATTGAATAAATCAGCACAACCTTTAGAGTATGAAACTACATAACTTTTATTAATATTAATTGTTAAATGATTTTTTTCATACCAGGCAGCCAATCTTACCAAGTCTCTTTATAAGCGCTTGCAGTACTTCTCAAAAGTGGATGTTTAATTAATTTTATAACATTTAAGGTCATCTGCGTATAGCAAAAATAAAGAGTGCTTAAATATAGTTTTAATATCATTCATATATAGTTCGAACATGAGCGGGCCGAGACTAGATCTTTGGGAGACTCCAGATGTAGATAAAAATGGTTCACTATAATCATTATTAAGCATAACAGTTTGACACCTGTCAGAGAGATAACTCTTAAAAATAGAAATTAAGTTGTCAGACATACCCATGAATTCCAATTTTTTTAGTAAAATGTCATGATCCAACCTATCGAATGTCTTAGATATATCTGCATAAATTACATCAACTTGAAAATCGTATTTAATATTCGCAGCTATATAATCAGTAAAAACTCACAAGCGTCTTTGTTATGAAGTGTTTTTTCCCTCTTGTCCTAGTTGACCTACTAAAAATTATATTTATTTGAATAGACTAGTTTCGAATTTCTTCTTACAATCAGTCGCACTTAACAAATACTCGTGAGTAAGGTTCATTTCTGTTTACTTGATCACAATTAATTCTGTGCATTATAAATTCTAGTGACCCAACAGAATTTTGTGTGCTTTGATCTTATCACTAGCTTCTGATCTAATTATGAATAATTACAGATACATTTTGAAATTAAAGTAAGTTTTAAAGAGTTTAAGTTTTTTTATTTAACGATAATTGATTACACTTGCCAAACTTTACTTTTGCCACAAATCATATACATAGGTTTGATATTTATTTAGAGTTAGATATTACTGATTTATTAATTTTTGCTTTAACACTCATAAAAGAAAACTTACATCTTCTTTAAATAAAGCAACAAGATTGCACTGATATATTCCAGAGCCAGTTAGTACAAGATCACCAAAATTCTCCTCAGACGACTTGAGTCGCACTATTAGAAGACTTCAAGGACAACCGGTGGTAATATTTTGCGAAGCTCAGGGTAGCCCTGTCCCGGTAACTAGGTAAAGCATTCTACTTCATTTGCATCTATATTATGTAAAATATTTTAGAACCAGTCGGAAGTAAGGCCCCTGCTTTTTCTGGTGACGCTACTATAAATCTTTTAATGCGAAAAACAAGTGCTGAAATTGCTCTTCCTTGCAATGCACAGGGTCATCCAGTTCCTGTTATGAGGTATTTTTTGAAAAGTGTTAGGCAATAGTATTTCCATTGTTTTATTAGTTTGAAAAAGCATAAGAGTTTCTCATATTTAGCAAATACTATAAAATTAAATAACTTCCCCACTCCTATATCAACTACTAATTTTAATTTCAATGAAGCTTATCTTTTCTTTCTATCTAAACTTTCTATTCAAACAATTTTGATAAATATGTCGATAAAAAAATCGACTTCTAATATCCTAGATGATAATCATGTTTCTAATTTAAACAATATCACTAACAAATTTTGTTCACACTTACTTACATTTTTGTGTTAATTTCATATTACTAATATTTATTATTTAACTAACGTCAAACTTTATTTACTACAATTATACTTTTGAAAAGAGAGTCAAAAGTTTAGTTAGTTCTTTTAACTGCATGTTAATGAAGAGCTTCTCGAAAATACGGAACATGTAAATAATTGCATTAGTCTTTTATTTTATAAAAACTAAATTATAGAAATAGAAGATTAATGTATTAAAAATAATTAAATGAAGTACAAGTGCATGTTTTATTATTAAACTTAAAATTTATTTCCACGTTTATAAGAAAAACCCTGTCTTCATGCATCGATTATACTTTAGCATAATTTTTATTATTATTACTATTATTAGCGGATGATAAATTTAAAAATATTTTTTAATTTTGTGAAGAACCTGTTGGAAGTAAAGCACCTACCCTTGACGCTGATACAAAACTTTCTCTAGTGGTCAGGAAACTAGGCACAGATATAAACCTGCATTGTAACGCACAAGCTTATCCAATGGCTATAAGCAGGTACTTCTTTTAACTGAACACAAGAATTAAAAAAAAAATTTCTTGATAATTAAAATTTTATTTAAGGCCATTTGAACCGTTATGACGTCACAGTTTTTCAACACAAAGTTTTTCGGTATCTTGTTAATGGAGTTTTGAATAATTTTTAATGAAAGTTGTTGGAAAATGTTTATAATAATATAGATGTGCAAATTAATTGAAATTTTGGGTTTAAAAGGAAATTTGAACAAATTTTAACCTTCCACTTTTTTAACCTTTACGACATATATCTTTCCTATATCAGGTTAAAATTTGTCTTGTACAACTGTGACGTTATAATGTACAGATTTTTGTACTTGGTACAAAAACACTTAATTGTTGTCACTGTTTTATTTTTTCAACGGTTATTTAAATAATAAATTTTTTTTTTCGATTTTTGAAAGATGTTTTTTAAAGGTGAAAGAAAAAAAACTATCTAAAACAGGCGACGTTTATTTTATTATCGATTTCTAATTCATAAGTGAATTTTAAATTAATATTAAAAGAATTAAAAGTATTAATGAAAAGTTCGACTTGATCTTTATGAACGCACAAAAGTGTGTCGTCACATATAATAAATAAATAAATTTGTATCGTTTACAAATTGCCTTTGTGACTAGGCCATGAGTATGAGAGAGATGGAGTTATATGTTCGCTATATTTGCATTCATGGCCTAGTTACAAAACGCAACGCAAAACGGTGCCAACGGTAATATACTCGAGGTTTTCTACGTACCCATCTCTAACGCCTGGTGACTTTCAAGGAGTCCAGAACAGGTTTTTTTTAACGCGTCGCTACCCACATTCTGAAATCCTATTCTGGACTCTTCTTCAAGGACAAGCAATCTTTTTTTAATTAACAGATTAAAATCAATAAAAAATGTCTAAATTTTTGATGACTTTTTTATTAGGTATGAGTTATTATTAGGTAAGGTAAAATAATTTTTAAGACAAGGTCAATTAACGAGAGGTTTGCCTTTTATTTTTCTTAGATTTCCAATTGAAAAGCTCTCATTGTAATGTAAAATCTTCTCGCACATAGTACCTTATTTTAATACCTCATTAAATTTTCCTCTAAATCAGAACCAGTTACTGCCAAGTCGCCGAAGTTCTCTAATGACGTGAAGAAAGCTTATTTCGACAGAGTATTGGGTCACGACATGAGTTTATTTTGTCCCGCTCAAGGGTACCCCGTTCCATCTTACAGGTATTCGAAATTTTTTCCTTAAAGTAAAATTTATTAACAATTATTATCGTTGCTTTTTGGGTTTTCTATAAATAGAACCTGTCGGGAGTAGAGCACCATCAGTATTTGGCGAAAGAGGCAGTTTAATGGATAGAGAAAGGGGTGTCAATATTGTAATTCCATGCTTAGGTCAAGGTTACCCTGTTCCATCCTTCAGGTATTCGAAATTTTTTCCATAAAGTAAAATTTATTAACAATTATTACCGTTGGTTTTTGGGTTTCCTATAAATAGAACCTGTCGGGAGTAGAGCACCATCATTATTTGGAGAAAAAGGCAGTTTAATGGAAAGACAAAACGGTGTCAATATTGTAATTCCATGCTTAGGTCAAGGTTACCCTGTTCCATCCTTCAGGTATTCGAAATTTTTTCCATAAAGTAAAATTTATTAACAATTATTACCGTTGGTTTTTGGGTTTCCTATAAATAGAACCTGTCGGGAGTAGAGCACCATCATTATTTGGAGAAAAAGGCAGTTTAATGGAAAGACAAAACGGTGTCAATATTGTAATTCCATGCTTAGGTCAAGGTTACCCTGTTCCATCCTTCAGGTATTTTTGAAAACAAAGCTTTTAGTATTATATGTTTCATTAGTAATAGTTTATTGAATCTTAAACCCAAATTACGAGAATGTCTGAAAGGAAAATATTACTATTTCACAAAAGTGCCACATTGCAACTCTTCTTAATAAAAGAAATTGAACTATTTTTATTAGAAAAGTTCATGTCAATAATAATTATTGTACTTTAATGCGGTAATTGAACTTCTTTTAAAAGAAGATTCCGGTGTTCCTACTTTTAAATCATTTTCTTCCTCTTTGAAGAAACATTTTTATTATCCAATCAAGCTAAATTTTTGTAAGCAATTTGTTTTGTTTTTTAAAAGACAGCATTTGTGTACACATGTTTGTGTATTGTTTTTTTAAGAACCTGTTGGTAGTAAAGCACCTTCAATTGCGGGTGATGCAAAACGGTGGCTACAAGTTAGAAGTTCTACTGAATTCGAGATACCATGTCAAGCACAGGGTTATCCAGTACCAGCATTCAGGTAGTGTCGAGATTCCTTGTACAAATAGATTACATTTGAGAAAATGTTTTAAATAATATGATTTATCAGTTTTTGATATCGAATTTTTAATTTTCTTTTTTAAAATAAATAAAACAAAGAGATAAACAATTTTAACTGACGAAAAAGGAACTATTTATGATTATACATTTTTTAATCATTATGAGTACCTAATAATTAATGGGAAGGGGAAAAATTCGTAAATTTCCTTACTTTTTAGAACCAGTGGGAGTAAAAGGGCCAAAATTTTCTACTGACAACCGTATTAATTCGTTTATCCGCGAAGCTACAGTAACTGTAACACTAGGATGTCCTGCTCAGGGGTACCCTGTTCCATCTTATAGGTAAAGTTAAAAATTTTAAAAGTCAAGAATAATGTGAGAAATTGAGTTACGAAAGTGGTGATAAAAACGAAATTTCCGTCCTAGAAGAGTATTTTACAAAATATGAAAGTCAATTCTAATATTTCTAGAACCAGTAGGAGTTAAAGCACCCAAATTTTCTACTGATGATCGCGTTAATTCATTTTTACGGAGCATGCGGGAGAGCATTACTCTTAGATGTCCTGCTCAAGGGTATCCTGTTCCGTCGTTTAGGTAAATTAAGTAGTGCTATGCTCGAAAGTCAATCAATGTAACTAAGTTAAGATTTGAATTTTCTAAATTTGTGAAAAATCAGATCCAGCTGGCCAGGTACCCCCAAAATTTCCTAGGTCATCAAAGTCAAGGTCTGATTCTTTTGAGATGAAATCAAATACAACTTTGAGTATTTTATGTGATGCTCAGGCGTTTCCTGCTCCCAGTTTTAGGTCAGTTTTAAGTTTTTCTTTTTAATACTGTAGACATTGTAGAATAAATTTTGTAGAACCAGTTAATGGCGCAAAACCTCGAGTTCCATCAACATCCAAATATGATGTTCTTGCAAGTACAATATCAATGAAAGTAACCATGCATTGCAATGCGCAAGGACATCCACTTCCATTTTTCAGGTAACATTGTCCTGACTTCTTTATCTTTTTATTTTTATTTAAAAAAGTTACTGTTTTGTGTCTTAAAATAAGACTACATTTATACAAAAATTTTACAACAATTCACTGTAAACTCCGGAGTACAGATGCCAAAAATCATAAACACTTACAGGTGAACGAAGAAAAACAATGTGACACCTCACAAATGACGAATTTTATTAATAGATCCTTCAATAATTTTCATGGAGAGAAATGAATTGAGGAAAACCAATGGAATTGTTGTATTTTGAACGAGCCCATTTCTTCTCTCTATATTATGTTTCCCCTAAAACCCTACGGTTCTACGCAGTTCACTATTTTTAGTTCTCTATTTTTAAACTTTGGTTCCTTATTCGTGTTCAGCGACCACTATTTATTCTAAAAAATATATATAATATTAGTATTATTTTAATCGAAGAAATTTTGAAATATTTATTATTATTTAACTTCTAATTACGAATCCCAACCATAATTTTTAATAGATTTTGCAATATTTCTGTCTAGATTTTTTTTAAAGGTATGAAGTGAGATTAGCTACGTAAAACTCTGAGGTTTTTTTTTGCTTCCACATTTGCACTAATTAAATATTTTGATCTGAAAATTGTATTGTCCATTATGCATATTAAAGAACATCTAGTATTGTATATGAAAGGTGAGTTTGCAAAATCTATTAAGGTTGATGAATGGTCTCTGAAACTCAAATTATTTGGGTTTTATGAAACCTACAATTATAGCCCAACAGAAACGTATGCGCAGTTCAAATGCGATGAAAAAATTTTTCGTATGTCATCCTGTACAATTTCATTTATATTTTAACCATTTCAATTTCTGTAGTACAATTATGAAAATGCTAGGGTTCAGTAAAAGAATTTGGAATATCATAACGAAATTTAAATCCAAATCATTGCTAACCTTCCGTTGAACTTAAAAGTATAGTTATAATCTTTATATTCCTGATTATCAAGTTTTGTACCATATGCATAAAATGCATTTGCAGAACCCACGGGTAATGTCGCTCCACGTATTGCTGGAGATCGGTATCAAGGAAAGTTAGAGACTGTTTTACTGACAAAAGTAGTAGCTTTGGATTGTGAAATTCAAGGGTCACCCGTTCCATTCACAAGGTACGTTGAATAATTTGTGTAATCAGGACAATCACTGGTATTTTATATACAAATTATTATTTGAGCTAGTTCACGAAATACTTACATGTTACGTTTCAGAGTACACTAATGAATTTACTTGAAATTTATTAATGTTACATTTATTGGTATGAAGTTTCAGACAATAAATTTTGTAATAATTGTTACAAAACCATGAGAACAATTCTTACAAAGCAGCTTATAACAATATAATAAGAAAAAAAATTGCAAATATAAATAGAATAATCTTGTGAATATGAAAACCGAATAAAGCAAAATAAATTAAAAGGTAATAAGACCAAAAAAAGAACATAATTAGGTGTCAAGAAACAATAAATAAGTAGAAAGTTTTTTTCTAAAACCGAAAAGACTGTGCACTTGTTATAGAGCAGGGAAGAGAGTTCGATAGTCACTATCGAACTCTCTCTCTGCGTCACGCAACAGCAACAATAAAAGAATTTTGATATTGACTATACACCGAGGAATTCTTAGAACATTAGGACTTCTAATCTCCTTGGTAGTAATTTCTTGTCAGAAAGTAAATTTATTAAACAAATACATAGGTTCTTCAGAGTTTAGAATAGAATATGTTAAGCAACCAATATTTAATAAGCGTATATTTTTAACTGTAAGCCATCCCAGTCTTTCCTGATAAGGAGATACATGTTCATCTATTCTTAAATCGAAGACAAATCTAATACATGAATTAAGGAGTTTCTCAAGTTTATAATTGAGTTCCTCAGTAATATTACTATAGACAGCACAGCAATAGTCAAAATGAGGAAGAACCATAGAAGAGACGAGTTGAGTTTTTAACTTAATAGAAACTGCTCTTTTGTTTAGCTTGAGCTGATGCAAGGTTGCATAAACACTTCTACAAATGTGTCCAACTTGTTTATCCCAAGAGAGGATGGGATTAAAAATAACACCTAAATTTTTGACAGATTGAACGTTAGGTATTGTAGTATTCTTAATAGAAATTAATGGAAATTTAATTAAATTCAACCTGTTTACATGTCCGGGTGATCCAACTATCATTGCATATGTATTAGTTAAATTAATCTTAAAGTGATTGGTCTTCGCACAGTCCCAAATAGCATCAACATCCTTCTTAACCAATGATATGCTGTAATTTAAATCCTCTATACTAGAATGTCTATATATTTGTAGTTCATCAACGTAAAGCGTATACTTAGAATGCTTAAGAACATTCCTTAACTCATTTGTAAAAAGAAGAAACAATAAAGGACCCAGACAAGAGACAAGATCCCTGAAGCACTCCTGTACCAATATTACCTCAATCAGACATCTCTCCATCAGGACCTATAACCGACTGCATTCTACCAGTAAGATAAGATGCAAACCATTTTAGAACCGAGCAAGACAAGTCAAATGATTTTAATTTTAACATTAAAACATTGTTTGGAACTATGTCACATGCTTTACTGAAGTCAAAAAAACAATTACTGTTACCATCTTATGGTGTATGGCCTGAAGTATATCATCAGTGACCAGGATGTTGCGGAGTCTTGAACTAAAAGACAAATATTTATCCACAAATATTTAGAAAGTGAGCATTAATATCATTAACAGAAAAAGAATGTGGAGAGATATCACATGCACTTGACTCAATAATTCTAAGATACCTCCAATCCCTGCAGAGAATCCTCTGATCAGAAGCACTCTGAAGCCTTATATTTATCTCGAATCAAAATATCACCAGTCATCTTCCGTACTCTAAAAGTCGAGTTTCTCCTTTGAATAAAATCCATAATATCATCATTCACACAAGGGCATGCTTTTTTCTCTTTGACCCCTGAATATATGTAGGAGCATGCTTATTCAAGGCATCATTAATTACATTATTAAAAAACAATAATTTATCATCGATCAAATTGACCAGAGTATAGTTATACAAATCCGAGGCAGACAAAGTAGTTAAACATTCAGTGTCATTTATACCTTTGAAATTAGGACATGACTTTAAAAGACTCTTTTGAACATTTTGTTTTCATTTATATGAAATATTAATCAATTCATGATCAGCCACAAAAGGAACATGAGTTTGAGAAAAACGAGTTAATTTGTTCATCTCATCTAATATGCGTAAATCAAACCAAGAAACAGAGTTAGTAATGTGATGAGTTGCGGCATAAGGCACAATATATAAATTAAATGATTAAAGTATACTGATGTCCCATGCGTTTAAAGTAAAATTTTTATGCTCATATCGCACAACTTTATACAAATACAGCACAAACTTTACGCCTAGAACTCATATATATTCTTTTGTGAAATAAGTATAACTGTTAAGCGTAAGATTTCTCGACGTTTCATTAAATTCCATAGATCTTACTCCAGCGTCGAATCAGTAACTAACTGAGTTTCCGGATCAAAAAACTCGATTAGAGCTTGGATGTACTCTCTAATATCAGCCAAGCAGCTAATTGAGTTTTCTTGATACAGGAGCTCACTTGTTTTTCTATTTTTTTTACTTTTCTTAAAAATGAGCTGTTCTTTTGTCATAAGTTAATTTTCTAAAACTTTATACCAATAAAAATATTACTAAGTTTCAAGTAAGTTGGTGCTGGTGCTCCGAAATGTAGGGAATATTTTGCGTTCTCGCATACATGATTATGATTGTGATCCAACTTACAATTTGGTTTTCAAGAAAGTTCCCATTTTCTTAATTTTCTAGAGTATTTTTCACTGCTAAAGTAAATATTCAGTGTAAGAGTATAATTTATTTATTTACATATTAGCGGGCAATGCCGTTTCGCACAAATATACTTAATATAAGAAAGTAGAGCTCGAGAATGACAATAAGCAAAGCATTGACACTTAGATATCTAAATAATTCTACACGGAGAAACTTTTAATACCACTAATTCTTAAAACTGGTGAGACATTTTAGTATGTTAGGTTAGATTCAAGGGAAAAACGACATAGGTTATAGAAATTGCTATTGAGACTATCAAAAACACTCATTCAGTATATATTTTACAGTTCTTCATAAGGAAACTAACGAAAATTAGTATGTTGTTTTAGAAAGAAAATAATAATTTTTGCAAAGTTGGGAAAGCCATGAATTAAAAAGAAACACAACAAATTAATTGTCTATAGATACTCATAGATGAGACGATAGTGATACTTGGATCTGATGGTAGATGGCATTAGTGAATGTCACTGTAACTGTAGGTAAATATATTTAACACGACGTAAGAACCTAACCTATATTAATAACGCACACACGCACACGCAAGTAAAGACACGACGATTGGCACGATTGGTCACGGAAACCGAAAGATCGCACGATTCGTTAGAAGTACACAGCTGAATCGTCCTTATATATTAAACGAGTGGAAAAATATGTGCCTTCGAGAGAGAGCATTTTTTAAAATAACTTACTAATCAAATTATGTAAATAAGTAAAAGTCGTGAAAAAAATTATGTTATATTGAGGAACAGTTCTTGAATTTAATTTGGCATGAGGAGACATTCACGTTTATTAATAAAAGGTTTTTTTCTTTCATACACGTGTGAATTTCAACTTCGAAAACATTAGGGTTAGTTCGCGACGTCAGGTGATGGACTCGGTGATGCTCGGGCGAAATCGGTTAAGTCCGCCCGCAGTCCTTCCAAAATTGGTATGTTACGTTAGAATGTCTGTTATATATTCTATCTATATGTGGAAAAAAGGTTAGAATTACCGTATTATTTCACAAACAAAAACTAGCATTTTATTCTTTTCTAAAGAAAAATAAGACTATTTCTAATGCAGATAGTAATTTTTGTACACCGAAGGTTGCTTAATATATAACGAACTTATCATATTTTCGTATTAATGTTGAAATTATTAGCACAACGCACGAAAAATCCTCACATTCTAACGTACTTTTAGAATAAAGATAACCAAATATATTCAATATTAGAAGAAAAAGTTTCTCCGTGTAATAAATAAATTATAAATTATATTTTGTAGACTCCTGACAAATTTGCCAAGAAAAATGCCATAAAGTTCTAAAACATTATGGTATTCGTTAGTCTCTCTACATAGTCTAAATGTTACAGAGTTCTCATGATAGTTAGTTCTACAAATGAACGATTTGAACATAGAAGGGTTCCTAGCAGGTTTGAAAGGAACTGAGAATTTTAAAAGTGACAAAATTTGAGGGCAATTGAAAAAACCGTTTATTATTTTTAACAAAAAAAGTAAACCAGTATATAGAAATCTTAAACTAAGTAATGGAATGCCCAGAATCCTTCTAAGTTCAGAATAGTCGTGACTGAAAAAATCAAAAGACAACACTAATCGTGTCGCAATAAATCGCATACATTTTTTTCAAGTAAATCAATATTAATGTCCAGATAGGGTGACCATATTAATGACGCAAAATCAATAATTATTCTGACAAGGGAAAAGTACAAAACCTTTAGAGCAACAATATTTGTGAAACTAGAAGCACTTCTGGTGACCATACCTAAAACCCTATGAGCATTGTTGACAATATTAAAATTGTGAGTTTTGAAATCAAATGTAGAGTCCAAAGTGACATCAAGATCACGGATAGAATAAACCCTAGAAACCGACTGAGTATATAATCAGATCATGAATTAATCATAAAATAATGTATGAAAGTGATTGTTCATTTTTAATAATTGTAAAATTTATCTCTCATACATTTAGTATAGACTGTGAAAAAGGATACTTCATTTTTACCTTTTTGTCACAGATTCTTGAGAGTTGTGAATAATAATTGGAACAGACATCGTCATTATTTGCCTTGAACCTTGAATCTTGGCAGTCCGTTACTATCAGTCCTCAACTACTACTATTAATTTATATACATATATATTTTTTAGTTTTCTTAATAAATAAGAAAAATTTTGTATTTTCGAGGTGCGACGTCACTTAAACTTACCTGTAGGATAATTAGCTTGTCAAAATATAATGAATGTGGTACCATTAGAAAGGTACTGAAATTATTTTTCGATCCATAGGTCATAGAATAAAATTCGACGAAAATTAAGAGAGTTACAGTCTATTATTAAATATCAAATTTCATGAAAATTTTGATGATTTTTAGGCACATGAGTAATTTCTTCTATTCTTTTCCACTTCAAGCTGTAAAAAATGTTTATGTTTAAATATTTTCATTGACAGTTTATATTATTACGAAAATTTTGAGCCCTTGTGGACTACGATTGGATTAAAGATGACAATTCTACACTAAATTTGGTGAACGAAACTACTTTCTTCATTTTTAGTATAACTTAAACATTTGCAGCAAAAATTTAAAAAAATAAATTTAGTTAAGCGCTAAAATTACTAAAATCATAGTCTCAAATTCATTACTCGGGGGTTTTCGGGGTCGCTGATTACGAATCCGATGTCAGATTTTGAAAATTGATAATAATGGATTCTTTATGGTGGACGAGTATTTTAAAAATCCATCGAACTCGCACCTATTGAATACACTTCTTTGAATTTTCTAAATCTGACGTCGGATTCGTAATCAGCGAGATGGAGAACCCCCGAGCAACACATTTAAGGATACTAAAAATGAAAATAGTAGTTTCATACACTAAATCTAGTGTAGAATAGTCATTTTATTCTATAACCTATGGATCGAAAGGTAATTAAATTACCTTTCTATGGTACCCTACTCATAATATTTTGACAAGCTAATTATCCTACAGGTAAGTTTAAGTGACGTCACACCTCGAAAATGCAAAATTTTCAGCTACAGCAAAATTGCATGAGGGGAAAAAATTAAAACTGATTTTCTTACTCAAAAAACACCTTCTAATCGAAAAGAAATGTTTTGTTCGATTGGCAAAAAAATGCTTTTAATTTGTAAATCTGTGAAATTCGCCAGATAAACGAAGCGCTCAACTTTCTGCTTGAATGCACGCGGTATCTCCTTATTGCACTTGAATCCTCAATTGCACTCTGTTCTTAAGTCAAATGATAATTTGAATTATTTTGGTATAATTGTAATTGACTTTTTATTATTATTAAATCAACTTTTCGTCCAATTACAGCTTTTTTATAGTCTAAGAGCTACTTAACGACAGTCTTAATCAAACGTTTTAAATAAGGCCTATAATTAGGAAATAATGAAAATGTGAAACAATTATTTAATATTAATATGGAACAGACTTCCTTGATGTTAAGCCTTTATGTCTAAATTTCATAAAAATAAAACTGCCAGATCTGTTAACCTCTGCCAATGTTGTGCCAGATTTGTTGTCTTTATTTCACATACGTATAAATCACCATTAAAATGATAGAAATACCCCCGTTAAATATGTGAAAAAATTGATAATGTTGCAAAATTGGTATTGATAACTGGTATTTTGTCTGGATTATATTTATTTAAATGTCTGTTAGAAATATTATTTTAATTTTTTTCTTTGAGAAATCAAATTAAGTTTTAAGTTATCTATTAGCAACATTAATTTTATCAAAATTGTAAATGTGGTATATAAATATTTTTTATGAACAATTTATCTTTGTAATAGATGGCAATTTTATGACGTATTCTCCCTTTTAGAGCCGGTGGGCTTAAGTCCTCCTCGATTGCCATCTAGATCTAAATTCGATGGAATGGTCAAGGAAGAAGGAGAAACGTTAACGTTATTCGCGGAAGCGCAGGCCATGCCACCTCCTTTTTACAGGTGAGGGACTGCCGCTACCTCAAATTCGCTGTTTTTAAAATTCATTATATACACAGGTCAACAAAATTTTGAAACAAAAAGCAATCTGTTTTCCCATACATTTTTAATGTGCTGTATTCAAATTTAAGATCAGCATTAAAAATAAAACAAATTAAATTATGAAATATCCATTTTTAATTATTCTTTTGATTACCTATGTTATAATTAGAAATTTGCAATCAAAATTGCAAAATTCAAAATAGTTGACAGGCTATTTTTAAGACCACATTGTGGCTTCATTCAATCTCTGTTAACGACTATTTTTAAGACTCTTTTATCACACTAATTTTAAATATTCGAATACTACTTTTTGTTACATCTTAAAATTAGTTCGTTTGTAAACTCAATTCAAGACTTTTTTGTGTAGTATACGATACCATTTCGTAAAATTAAAATAAGATTTTTGGTAAGCCACACAAAAATAGTCATTTCTTGACCATTTAACCAAATATTACAGAAAATCCTGACGTGATGGTCTATTTTGAGGTCAGATTCGGATTCTGTGTCAAAAAATATGTAAGAATCACCTCCCTTTTTTGTAACAGACATGAACAAAATTTTGCAGGCCTGTGTAGTTATTCTCTTCATCGTAAGGAAATTATATTTTTCTGTAACTGTTTCTATATCAATATTTTAAAATCTTAATAGTTCCACTGATCTTTTGAGACTAAGAATTTAAAAGATTTCAAAGATGAAATACTTAAATGGTGCTTTATTTTTTAAGAAAAGTTTATCTAACCATACTATTATTTCTTTTTAATACAATTGATCAAAGAAAAATAAATTATATTTCCTTACAGAATTTAAATATTTAGGATATCCTATGGGTCTCCTATGAATAACCATCGGTCCTAGAACATAAAAATAAACATAAAATTACATTACAAAAACTTATGCAATAAAGACCTTATTGCAGAATAATACAACGGAAAATTACTAGAATTTCTCATAGAACTTTTACAAACCTAAATATCTTCGTGATTCATATTTTTTTCCTAAAATGGTTTCATATACTTGAGGTGATCTCTTAAGAGCTAAAAAATTTACTGATCTAGGGACAAATAATTTTATTACTTATTATTTTATATAAAAAAAGTAAATCAACATAAAAGAATCATAATGTTATTGTTATAATATTGATATGCGATCTAAAGTTATCGTATCCGTTTGTTTAGCAGTAAATCTAAAAAATCTACTTTGTATTCTTTGAAATCTAGCCATACATATCTGATTATGAGGCTACTAAATAACTGACAGAAATTCAATCCTGGCTCTTACCAAACAAAAAACAGCGTTTTTAAAGTTATTTAATTGTAAAAACGAGATACATTTTTCAGGCAACGATATAAACAGTGTTTGGTAGATTACAAATTAACAAAGTAATTTAATTAATTTTGATAATTTTAGATAACGTTTTTAAAGATAAGATAATGAAATCTTATGTAATATAGTGATGTAATCTTAAATAATAAATAAGGGCTACATTCCAAAAAGTGACCAGGTTAGTGATGAATAAATTTCCAATGGGTACTGCTGTCAAAGGCTCCCATACCAAACTCAGAAGATCAAAATCTTCTGAGGTGCTTTTCTTGTTATTTATATCATATTCAGAGTTTAGTTGTTCTTCGTAATGTTTTTGATTCTTATGTGTAATCATTATTCGTATTTATTGATGTCGGATCATATTCTGCATTTTTTCTCCAATTATTATATTAGTGTTTGAGTTAGGCAAGGATTTAAAGTTTCTGTTTGATGAGTCAAATTGTGTGTTATAAGACCTACAGATGCTATCCAGTAAGTTATCAATTCTATTATCAGGGCTTAAACTGAAAGTACCTTTTTGACCCAGGATGATGATTGCTTCTTCTCTTGAACGATTGGAAATGTAGCGTTCTCTCCTAATTTCAAGTTGAAATCTGCATACCAAGCGGGAACTCGACGAAGATTTATGGTTCGCAGCGCAATTGATGCAATAATTATCATATCTTGTGCTCTCACAGCCATCCGTCTCATGTTTTTCTCCGCAAGTAAAGTGTGTTGCTCTACATTAAGCAGTGACGTGTCCGAAGACTTGACATTTGAGCATCTTTTAAAAGGAGGTTAATATAGGTATTATAGTATGGGCTACCTGATAAATAAAAACCAATTTGGGATCTGAAATTTAAGTCTATAATATTCATTGAAATATTATACACTCGACTCTCGGATCTTTTGCATTCAGATCTTTTACACTCTCGATCCTTTTGCAATTTTTCTCCCGCACCTTTTACCTTTTACATTAAATAAATAAATGACTATCAGAGTGCCAAAATATTTATTTCACGATAACTTAGGTTAACTAAAGTGAATTATAGCAGCTCCTCCATTATGTGATTAAAATTACATTAAAATTTTAATTACTATAAATGTAAATATTAAAACTAAAACATAAATACTGTATTGTTTTGTTTTGCGTTACCATGGCATTTGTTTTGGTAAAAGATATGAGAGGATTTGGTCCCATAAGTGCAAAAGATCCGAGAGTCGAGTGTACTACCTTTTTGTAATCTCCTTTTTGCTGAAATCAAGATACCCTTTGTTTTCCCATTCATATAGCTGATCACTTCAGGAACAGGATAAGTTGGATCAACTCTAATAAATCCTTTTTTGCAGAATGTGGACTCCGGTAAAAATACTTTATAGCCCAAATCATAAAGTTCTTCCGATGATAGTGCGGCATTTGCGTCTTCAATTCAATCGTAAAGAATGTTAATCTGGTTTTGTCTACTAATGTGAATTTTCCTATCACCAATATTATAATTGGACATCATTTTTCCAATGGCTATCGGGTCCATTCTATCCAGATTTCTGCCAGGGTTGTTGATTCCATTAGCACTAAAAAGGGTGGATTGAACGAGTTATCATAGATGAAGTTGTCTAAAACGTAATCTGTCTCAGAATGCCAATAGTTGTTATTTGGCTGCATATTACTTGCGTTCTGTTGCCCAAAAGGTTTTGTAGCTGTTGATGATTCTTGGAAAAAATTCAGTTTGTCCATTCGTGGTTCGAGCCATTCCTGAAGATGGTCTTGAATTTGAGGAACTAGATGACATATTAGGAGGGTCTCCCATAGGTGGGCATAAATGTCGGCTTTGGTAATCTTCAGAAAGTCCAGTGATATTTCTTCTGAACTTTTTCTTGTCTGTCT
Organism: Leptopilina heterotoma; assembly: GCF_015476425.1. Lineage (NCBI taxonomy): Eukaryota > Metazoa > Arthropoda > Insecta > Hymenoptera > Figitidae > Leptopilina > Leptopilina heterotoma. The sequence continues at coordinate 3,031,616 of NW_025111131.1, read as the reverse complement.
TGTTCCCGGGAGGATCCGTAGGAGGGCCGCTCGATGTGGAAGAGTGTGAAGTATCACGGAGTCTTTTGTTACTTTCTTCGCCGGATGATTGTGTGAATAACATTGTAGGTGTGCTGCGTTCTATACTAGAAGACAAAAGTTTGGTTATTTTAATAAGTCTATCAAAATAATTCCTATTACTGGATAGGGATTTCTGTGAATTATTACAATTGTATCCTGGAGGTTGAGAAGGACGAGAATTACATGGGCAAGAAGATCTAATAAATACATATTTTTATGTAAAACTTGGTTACAATAAATATAGTCAATTATATCAGGAATCGATATTTTAATAATTTAACTTAATGTATTTAATTAAAAAACTTGGATGAGCCCCTCATTAATGAAAGCAAAAAATCAGTAAGTAGCCTCGATTTAACCAAATTAGAATAGGTTTAATACATGCTTACATTAACGCTCATTGTTTACTAAACAGTATAGTGCATTATAATATGAAATTGTTCATTTCTAAAAAAAGAATGTTGATGCTAGAGTAACCCTGTAGTGTATTATTTGTTTGTTTTGATAATTAATCAATGAGTGCACTCAACAATATAGTAGGGGAAGTGCGCCGGTTGTGGGCACCCCTACGTAAACTTCGACGGCAAGCAGACTTTACTGATCTAAGTATTGCAAGTCGTGTTCGTTGACAATACGGACTTTTCGTATTGATAACAAAACAAATATATATGCATTTGTGTAATAGCTGTGAGCATAATAAAGAAAATTTGCATTAAATTAATAAAAAAGTAATTTTGTATTGTTTTCGAAGAGCAACATATGGGTGTAGATTCGTTCAGAAAAAAAGGGTTTAATTTTTTTTTTGCAGTGTTGTTATTATATTTTGTGATTTACCTTCGTGTTTAACCAAAATCCTGCATCACAAAATGTGTTGGTCTTTTTAAAAAATGACTGTCATTCCCGGTTGTGGGCACCTTTATGTTAAGGAGGCTCTACCATCTGAAAATGATGTAGACTACTGTCTCATCTATCTAAACTTTCTGCCAAGGAAATTGACAGCCGCAAACTCTATTAAATGCGATAAAAATAGTCGTTCAGTGCATTAGAAGTGCGTTATGGTTTGCGTACTAGCTACTTCACATGCAAGCATTATGCTTTTGTTAGCGATGAGCATAGTGTGAAAACGTGTCATCATTTTTGTTCTTTATCCCGGCAAAGTCTCTTAAAATAAAGAAACTTTCATTTCTTCTTTATTTGGTTGGTTTCCTTTAATATTTTTCCATTTTTAGCGGATTTTTCAAGGGTGCCCACAACCGGGTACAAAAATTTTTTTGTCAAAAAATTTCCATTTCACTAAATTTCTAATAAAACTTTTTTATTTAAAGGAATCAATTTAATTCCTTCACTGACAGTCAACTTAGACCTCTAGCTTTAAATTTGTACACATATATTTGTATAACATGCACATGGACAAATGTTATGAGGCAAAAACAAAAGGGTGCCCACAACCGGCAGACTTCCCTTATTAATGTTCAATTATAAAAATACACTCAATCAACAGAGACAAATATTTCCAAATTCAAAGCAATGTGAATTTTAATATCGGTTAAATATCGATTTTGTATTTTAATGTATTTTAATAATTATTTATTATGCTAATTTCAAAAGCAATTGCAATTACACAGACATTGGTACAGGCTAAGAGCAAGCATAATTAGAAACAAAGAGTAAAGCAGGATATTTAAAAAAAGGATTTAAAAATAGAAAAGAATAATCATAACTTCACGTTTCGCACAGTTCCCTTACTCTATGCAACTTTCACTAATTTCGCAATCACGCAATGAAAGTTGTAATAAGAACAAGTTTTGAAGTCATTGTGCACTCGTGTGTGTGGCAAGAAACCAATCAATAGTACTGAATGCCCGCACAATGCTAACATTTTGCCTTCATTCGTGCGACTCGCGACTTCTATCTTAAATTAACCGCAAATATAATGAGGCATTCTCCGTGAAATTTTCACTCAAAATTTTTTTTTTTATTAAAACAATTTTTCTCGAATTCTATATGAAAAATAAGTAAATACGTGTTTTTTTATTTGTTCAAAATTACGGAAGTTATGATTTTTTTAAATTTAACGTCTTCAGAAGGAAAGGACTTTTGGAACAGTTTTTACTCTGTTATATAAAAAAATAAAATAAATTGAAATTCTGTCTAAAAAGTGACTTCTCTCAAAATCGAAGTAATCGATATTTTTCTTTCATTACAATCACTAATAAATAAATAAAATTATATTTTTGAAATCATGTTAGTTACTACACAGAGTTTTTTTCGACTTTTACACTTGTTAAAATATTAACCTTTAATAACAAAACAAAAGCCTTACTAATGGAATGAAGTTTTAAAGTGGTTTAATTTCTCAATTTCCTTCACTAAACTCTGTACAACGACTAACATAATTTTAAATATAATTTTATCCCTATAGAACACCACTTTAGCATAAGTTGGAAAAATTTATTTATTTTTCAGTGACTGTAATGAAAGAGAAAAATCGAAAATCGATTACTTCGGTTTTAAGAAAAGTTACTTTTTAAAAGGAACTAGCTAAATAAACGCGCGCAAGCGCGCGTGAAAATTTTTCTGTTTTTCAGCATCTGATATTTAAAAAGAAATTACAATTGAGGCCTTGGATCCAATAACTCGCCCGACGCTCGGAGGAACGCGTAACTGCCAGTCAGTGAGCAGTGAGCGCCTCTGGGCCACTCACTGCTACCCGACTGGTATTAGCGCGTGCCTTCGAGCGTCGGGCGAGTTATTGGATCCAAGGCCTCAATTGGGAGCAAAGTCAAAGTTTATTTTTTTACAGTCATTTATATATGAACATTGTATTATGTTTACATAATATATAAATTGTTTAATTAAATTTAAATGCAATCAATAAATCAATATATACATATTTTATAGGTATATATAAGAGAATCCATATATCAAAAATAATGTAATTATTTTAAGAACAAAAGAAATTTTTTTGTAAATGTGTTAATTTTTAAAACTAATCTGAATATTTTTTTGCAAAATGAAGAACAGAACATAATTTTTTTTAATCATTTATGAATTTCTTAAATAGATTAAAAGAATTTTATTCTTTTCTAATTTTTGATGCAGTTCCAGGTGAAATTTCTTCATTACTTTTTCTTTTAATACTTTTATTGCCGTTTACCAATATATTCATGTTCATTTTATCACCATCCATTTTTTTAATATTGTCTTGATTTTTTACTTGAAGAATGTATTTTCCACCTAGAAAGAACAAAATTAAGTATTATTTTATAATGATCTAAAATTATAATAAATAAAAGATCAAATTAAAATTCAATTGCGAATTTCGAAAACGGCTCAACTCGGCTTTTTTTCAAATTTCACTTTTTTGTTTTTTTGCATTATTATACGTTTTCTTGAAAGGAAAATTTCATCTGAGGTACTTTTAACGGAGAAAAATGTATTAAACTGTATTTTCCTTTGACTTTTAACCTAAGCTTGTTTGTTTTCTAACCTATTGCTGAATTGTTTTTGAGCTCCAAAAAGTTATTACCTACATTTTTAAATTAAATAAAAAAATAATTGAATTGATTCTCGATAGTAAAATATTTAATTAATATATTTTTATGATTAAAATGATTGAATTTTTTTCATGAATTTCGAAAAGGGCTCAACTCTGAAAACTATAATATCAATTTTCTCCAACCCACTTTAATTTAAGACAATTATTTTATCATTTTCTCATACAAAATAGCATCTAATTAATATAAAAAACCTGCTCTTTTAATTAAAGCTTTTTGAAATAAAACATTTTTTGTCTCTCCTGTAAAATTTAAAAAAAACCGAGTTGAGCCCTTTGCGAAATTCGTAATTCTATTGTAATATTCAATTTTATTATTCAAATAATAATTTTTACTATTACTAAGTATATGTGACCTGGTCTATGAAAAGGGACCTTACGTGTCAAAAAATCATTTTTTCTTTTTTGTTGATTCGGATAGAGTTTGAAATGCTCTTTAAGATGGTGAAAACCAAAAGTCATAAGTTGATTAGAAGTTTCTTAAAAAAAATTTAAAGGCAAAAGAAACAAGAGTAAAAATACGAAAAAACTGATTTTTTTGTTATTATACAAATTAAAATAACAAAGACGATAATTTTTTATTATTTGGAAAAGTTGACAGTTTCTTTGACAACTGTCAACAGTTAAAATTCAAATTTGATATCATATTCATAATCAACGACCTCAAAAAGCTTATTACTGTCTTTTTTATAAAAAACGATCACTTTTTAGAGAAGTTGACAACTGTCAACTGTCAAATTGTCAATTTAACATCATATTCGTAATCAGTGGCCTCGAAAACCCTTACAAACATGTGTCACTTATTTATACTTATTGTTGCTATTTAGAAAACTTAGATTATTTTGCATATGTTTGTGGGATTTGTTATTAATTTATAAAACAATTATTTAAAAAAATTGTTCATTACTTGTATGTGTTTTATTTTTATACTGTGATCCACGGTAAAGAAAATAAGCCTAACTGGATTAAAAAATATTAATATTTAAAAACGTAACAAGGGTTTTTCTAAGTTAAACTTTAACTGATGTTTTCTAGGAAACGTGTTTTCGCACGCAAGGTCCCTTCTCACTTTCCAGGTCACATATAAAGAAAAACTTAAAAAAGTAGACGATATTTGGCAAAATTGGTCAAATTGACCCCCTCTACACCATATAAATTTTTGAAAAAGTCAAAATTGTTTTTTGCGTCACATTTCTACTTGATTAAAAAATAAATTTTCTGAGTTTTAATTCTTTTAACTAGTTGAAATTTTAACTTGAAACATTTCACGTAAAACACATATTTTTATTTAATATTATTAGCAAATAGGTTATATAATTCCAAAAGTAATAATATCATTACTGGATTAGTTCCATATCGGCTTCAAATGATGTCCAAAATCTTTTTCATGTCTGAAGAAAAAATATTTGTAGTTTTAATATACACTTACTTGCAAGTGTGAGGTACCCTTTAATGCACGGAAAAATGTAAGGTGCACATGCTATACCTTTCAAAAAATTTATCCAACAATTAACTTCACTTCATATAAAAACAATAGGAAATAATAAGTGTGAAGTGAATTGAATAGTAAAATTTTTAGACAAGGATAACCGATGCAGCAAAAGGTACAGATACTGTCCCAAACATTTTTCCGTGTGGATACTGGATCTCCTTTTTTAAACTAACTTAAATCATTAAAATTCTGAAGTTTTACATCAAGTTTATATTCTCCGTCAGTGATAGCACATAATCCATAGTATGATCCTCTTTTTGTAAATGCTGTTTTTATAAAACCATGAGTTTTGGTATTTTACATTTTCTCAATTCGCGCTGTATGAAAGTGACACCGTCATATTTCCAACAATAGCTTGTAAGGTATTATGACGTAATTTTTGTAAGGTATAGTGGAGGATCATTTTTTTGCACTAGTTTCTATTGTCTTTGCATTTTTTGTGTACATTAGTACACAAAAAATGCAAAAATAATTGAAACTCGTACCTCTTGTGCTCAACCGCAACAATTCACGAATATGTGACACTTGGGATCCAGATGTTCATGCTAGTTGCGTTAAAGCATTCACATGTCCATACCTTACACTCCCTTATATTATTTTTTATCTTTTGGTAAAACAGAGTAAAAAGTGTACCAAAAGTAATTTGCTTCTGAAGACGTTAAATTAAAAAAAATCATAACTTCCGTAATTTTGAACAAATAAAAAGATAAAAAAACACGTATTCACTTATTTTTCACACAGAATTCGAAAAAACATTTTTTTATAAAAAAAAATTTTTGGTGAAAATTTCACAGAGAATGCTAATGCTTCTTTAAATGGATTATACACCCGTTTTAAGCTTATACTAGCTGTACAAGTGTTTATACGTCCGTAGAAATGTTCTTTACAATTTTATACTACATATATTATAGCTAATACTAAATGTTGCGTGTACAGAATGACTTGAAATTTTGATTACTCCTATTTGCCAGGACCATGCGTCTATTGGGTTTTCTCGACAGAGGAGAGGGAATCTGTAGAAAACCTCGGAACCCTATTGGTGAGACTCTTGCGTCAGTAGCCAATTTTTTGCCTCCCCCCTAGCGGCTAAACTATTTGACCTAGAGTTCAAATTTAGTTCAGATATGTATTCTCACACGTAGATTACAGAAAAAAATAACGAATGTGATTGGAGGTGATGGTCATAGAGTTGTCAACGAATTTGTACGATTTTTTGCCAAGAATGCATAAAAAGTGATCTTGGCCCCCTTAACTTTTAAACTATTTAACATGCAATGCTAAAATTTGGCATATTGGTGTATTTTAACGCGAATATTACAGGAAAAATATAGAGAACTTGCATACGTAATAATGGCCATAGCGTGGTCAAGGAAAAGCTAAAAATTTTTATTAAAATCGTTTTTCCCCTAACTTCTACAAAATATATGCTTAACAAAACGATTTATAACTTATTAGTATGACTTTTATACAAAGAATTTATAATACAATTTTATGTTGAAACAGTGATGAAAGGTTTTATATTTTTATGTTAATTTAAGGTTTTTTACTAATATTCTTCGCATACTTTGAGTGAAATTTTTTTTTAGTCTTGAAATTAAAGAATCAATTAATGAAAAATAAGATTTGCCGTCTGAATTAGTGCATTAAGTAAATTTATTGATCCTCAAAGTCAAAGTGTTTATTTAATAAAAATGTTGAAACATTAAATTACTGTGATTTAATTACATAAACAGTTTGACTTGAAGGATTGATAAATTTGTTTTCCGTAAACAACATACTTACAGATGCCATAACCTGCCCATTACCGTCCTTTACATCTCGCTTCCACAGAATGTCATCTTTAAGAAAATGCTTTTCGCATACGACCTGACCAGTTCTTACAAAATTTTTTCTTAAAATCGCCTTTTGCCACTTTTCTACAACATCTTTATTCCCGGGAACTGAAAAAATGTATTTTCTCTGCCTTCCCTTGATATTTATAACCCGATTTACAATTAGGAGCAACGCAAACACGTCCATTATATTTTGCCATTGTTCTATACTAGAACTAGATTTTTACTAATTAAACACTATTAAGATACTCTTTTTTAAATGAATCATTTGATTCTAATTTATAACGTTTGTAACGTGTTTTTCAAATAAAGTATGCATACACTCGAATGTAAACATAACGCGTGCTGCGCACAGTGCCATCTTGCGGCCACTTTTAGCACATAGAAACGCAAACCACTAAGCTGACTGCGTTTAACTTGAGTCATACTAGGGTAGTATTTACTAAAGGTGTGCATTTAATCGAGTCGACTCGACAACAGAAAATTCGAATCGGAGATAATTCGATTCGAACTAGTCAATTCAAAAATCGGCGTTTCCGATATTGAATTGCACAACTCGACTCGGTCTACTTTCGATTCGAATCGGCCTATTCGAAATTCGAAGTTTCGAATTGCGATTTGCACGACTCGACTCAGTTAACTTTCGATTCGAATCGCACAATTCGAAATTCGAAGTTAGACTTTCGAATTGCTATGTAATGTGCTATGATGTGTATGTAGTATGTTGTGCAATTCGCAGTTCGAAACTTTGAATTGGCCGATTCGAATCGAAAGTAGACCGAGTCGAGTTGTGCAATTTGCAATTCGAAATTTTTAATTTTATTAAATTTTAATTCTAATTTCTACTGTATACTTTTTCATAAACTTATAAATTAAGCGCTACAAGAAAATTCCATGTAAATTAAGTAGAAATTATTGAGGAACTGTTTAAATATATAAGAAATAAAAACAGTTTTATATGATTTCGATATGAAATGATATTAGGAGTTCGTTTACGCTTTACTTTTTATAACTGCTTTTTATAATACTTATTTTTAATGGGATATAAAGTATAGTATTTAGTTATTCAACTGCAATTTTTAATGAATTTCTTTTTTTTCTTTACTAGCTGTTTTCCTCTACTTGCATGTGCTTTTTGCATGAATTTTAATTATTATGCACGTCAAAATTCGTTACTAATACTGGACATACAATTACAGGTAAGCTTATTATTTCAATACTTAGTCGTAATTTCTATGAATTTTATAAAATACTTTATTTATAAGAGTTCAATTATGTGTGTTAGAACTGATTGGATAATAAAAAGATAACTTGATTTGCCTTTACTATGTAATTTTCTAAATCTTATAAATTTTTATACTATATATTCTAAGCGTCAAAATTACGCAGGCCTATAAGATTTAAGCGAATCTCAGAACCAAAAACTGCACAATAATTTTCAGATGTTTTTTAACATTCTAAATTTGAATCTAACATTAGAATTGACACAGTCAAGAGAAAATTTTGTTTTCTAACAGTTTGTAAATTCATCCGTTGGAAAGAATGAATTTTAAAACTTGCAAAAAACTTTATTTAGCTCTGAGATATCGCTGTTAAAATTTTTTGAAACTTGTTTGGACGGTTTTACAATTTTTAAGAGAAAGCTGTGTAAGTTTGAATATTTTCTGTTTTATGTATCGTTTACCAAATCAAATAAACTGTATCTCTGTCAAAACATTGATTTTTTCCAAAGTATTAAAAAGAAATAAATTTATTCGACTTGGGGTGAACGATATAAATAAACAAATTTTAATCTAGATGTAGTTAATAATGTAATATAACGATATAAAATAGAATAGAATTCTCTTCATAAATACTCATGCTTACATTTTATGGCTTACAGTAATTAATAAGCTTATTTAATAAAGTCCAAAAGATACCTTATATCCTAGAGGCATCCTTCGGACATAGGATGTCTTTCCATTTTGGCGGTCAGATTCCAATTCTATAATATTCAAATCTTCCTTTTTGTAACAGAAAATATTGAAATTTTGCAGGCCTGTGTAATTTATCCTGAATATTACATAAATTTATTCTACAAATGTTTATTTTTTAATCGCAATAATTTTATGTGCAATATTTCACTAATTATTATCATCATTTTTGACCTCATCTGCACATTCTACGACAAGAAATTAGTCTAGGATGGCTATACAAAAATTAACCAAACGCTTATATTTTACTCAAAATCGCGATCACGCAGCATATGTCACTTGTATTGTTAATTACAGTCAGGTCTCGCAAAGTGTCGTCGTTCGAGACCCGACAAGTGTCACTTTTCCCCCTTTTTTACCCTCTTCAATGCGAAAAATCGACTTCGCCAAACCGGTTTGCAACATAAACCAATGAAATGACCACTTTTACTACACTGAGAAAACTGGAGTATTGGACTAAACATCTGGAGGGACAAATCGTTGATATTTGAGAGTTAGCTATTGGATAACAATCTAAATGTTCAAATACACCATTGACAGATATTCGTGCCATTTCTCTTGGAGGGAAAATGAGTTTATAACAGAGGGACAAATTAACCATCTTGAGAAATCCCTTCCTTATCCGGCGCGAAATGAATAAATATGGCAACCTAACCCCTAAATTAAATACATAAAATGTCAGAAAAATAATTTCGCGCGCATCAGATCGTACACATTTTCTGCGCAACTTTTAACTCTCAGATATAATGGGAGAGAATATACAAGTAGATTTCCATTATCAATTCAAAATTTATTTTAGAAGGACTATTTAAATCTCTTCATAAGCAAAGGAAACATACACTTTTTGAACCTCTGAATTTGACTCTCCAGTTTTCTCAGTGTAAAGGGGCGTGGCTTTGGCCACTGCCATTTACTGAAACAGACCGTCCCAAAAAATTCCCAGTGACGACACTTAGCATGACCTGACTGTATATTTATTAGTATTCTTAATAATTAATTTTACTTATACACTCGTCTATTGCTTAATTATAGATTTTTATTTTTATTAAGTTACACTATTTTTGGACATTTTTTGCCCCCCTCTTCACAAATTGTTTGATTCCCCCCACCCCCTTAAAGTAGGACGTAATATTTGTATGGCCCCTAATACACGTTTTTAATCTTTGGAGTACTGGTTGGGCTTCATGTAATAAAGACTCCAATGTCTCCATGGTTAACTTCCCTATCTTTTATGAAACGGAGGATGAGTTGGAACACACAACTGAATATATGCGGGATTCAATTATCTGCTTCCATGAAAGAAACTGTAAAGCGAAAAAATTGGACTATAGCAAGGGTAATAAGTAGTGAAACCCTTATTTGGAAGGACTTAGATAAACAGTAAGAAAACTTTACAATAAAGTCAAGAAACGTAAGAATCAGCAAGCGAGGGATGCATATTATGTTGCTCGTAATCCTTATATGTAGGAGGTAGAGAAGGCACGAGGTATCAGTTGGAAAAGTTTTTGCGAGGGAATGGAAAGAGTACTAGAATAAAGGACATACACCGGAGTCCTGGAAAAGGACGAGGTAATCCCTAAAGACCACAAGCAAAATTATCTTTCAGGGCAGCGAGAAAGTGAGGCGTGCCCGAGCCGCTAAGTAAGTGGATCGATAGCATGCTGTAAGAAGGGCCCTAGAAGTCTTAAAAGATTGCACACAGCGAGAGTCAACTCAACTTATGGCAGTAAAAGAGAAACTAGACCAACTTCAATCAATGGTTTTTAGAAGCACTACGGGAACTGAAAGAAGTATTTTTCACTTTGGAGACGAAGTATGGTATACAGAAAGCTTTAATATGGACTGTGGATTAGTACTTGTGTGGATAGTCAGGCGGCGATAAGGTGTCTAAATAAATCTCTTAATAGAATTGACACTCGTCTGGAAATGCCGTAGCATACTGGATGAGTTGGGTTCAGTAAATATACTTTTATTGATCTGGGTACCGGGTCACTCAGGGATTAACGGAAATGAAAAGAGCCATTGAAAGATGTGGTCAAAGGGAACATGAAACATATTGGGCAGGAATTGAGGCATGAAGACTATCGGAGTCTCTGTTGGGACTAGTACTCAACAGTAAGTGAGCGAGCGATCTCCTGAAACGCGATAAAATCAGAATTAGAACCTATTAGTTAATTAGAAAACACGAGTACATTTATAGTCACTTCTCAGAAATCGATTAATATCTTTTAAGCTTTGACTTTGACATCTTACTGATTATTTTTAGAGAAATAGACACTTCCCTTTAAGATAGACTTAAGTTTACTTACATACACAGTAAAAGATAATTTGACAATGGTCCAAATGTAGATTACTGTTGCTCCAGCGGTGGATCACTTACAAAAATTTTACTAAAAAACATTATATATCAAATTTACGAGAAAGATACGTTTCACGCCTTTTATTAGGCTTTACAGACTAATTTTCAAATTCACTTTCCGTTCTATAATGGATAAAAGGATAAAATCCTTTGTATTTTTACATATACAATGTGACTAAATACCAATTAATCTTATTTAAACCCTTTCATGCCCGATTTTTTTAAACTGACGTAAATTTCATCATTTTTGAGTTGCTGATTACGAATCCAAGGTCATTTTTAAAAATACAAAATATCGGATCCAGTATTAGCGACCTCGAAAACCAGAATGTAGTCATTTTAAACAGTTTATCTGGACTTTTAAAATTTTTCCTCCGTAATATTGGATCCGCCATTTTGTATTTTCAAAAAATTACATCAGATTCGTTATCAGTGACTCTAAAAACCCCCGAGTTTTTCATGACCAAGGTTTGACTTTTTCCATTTTCATCCGCCATATTGGTTCCGCCATTTTGTATTTTTATAAACTGACTTTGAATTCATAATCAGCAACCCAGAAACCCCCTAAGTAGTTATTTTTATGACCTAAGCTGAACATTATCTCTTGATGAGTGAAACATTAAAATGCTTTCCGCAAACAGCATGTTTTTTTTCATCACTTTGTCTTGATGCCCAATGGATTTCGACGATTTCGACCAAGAATGTAACATTTCATCCTGCGACAAATTTGACTTATTTTACTTAAGGGGTTATATACAGTCACAATTTTCAAAAAATCGATTTTTTTTGCATTTTCTGAAAGCTGCAACAGGAGTAAAAGACTCACTATACGGTCCTTGAATAGATGATTCAATGCAAGTTTAAAAAAAAATTTTAACTCAATGTAAACTGTTTGTGAAACTTTAAACTCGCTTTTATCAAAACTATGTTTTTCAAGTCGGTGAACACGATTTCTCAAAAACCACTAAACCGATTTAGCTCTAATTTTAACACAAGCTCAACAACTACTTTTTGCTGTCTTTGATCGAAGGTTTTTTAAATAAAATTATAATTTTAATCAACATTTGAAAACGATTTTTTTTTCATAAAAATTAACTTTTTTTTTGGCTGATATTTTGTCAAAAAATGATATTTTTTTAATTTCTTCGATCAAAGACTACATTTTTTTATACACTAACAGAATCTATTTAACTTTTTGATCTTAGATGATTCTATCAATTGTTATCTTGTACACCGCGGGACACATTTTTTCGAGGATCTTTGAGAGATAAGCTACAGAGGCCAAAAAATAATATTTTTACAAATGAAATATTTTTTTCAACTTTAAATGATATAAAACATTATAGGAAAACTTTCGCTTTAATAAATAAATATTCCTTTTAAAAAAAAATCCCGAAAAACTGCATTTTTCCGACCGTCTGACTGTATATAACCCTTTAATTGAAAAAGCAAATATATTATACTAATTTTTATTTTATATAAAATTTATTTGTTGTTAAACAATATTTTATTAAAAACTTGCCGTACGAGGTTTAAAAAAGCTAAGATTGCACCTGTCACGTCCCAGGTTAGGTTGTCATAATATGAAAGAGGGCGGACTCGGTTTTGCTTTGACTACTAAAGGCGCTAGCACAGCTCCTACTGCCTGCCTGCCTGCAGGTTGACATGGTAACACATAAGAGTAAGAGAGTCAGAAAATTCAAATTAAATGTTTTTTCTCTCTCACTCTTATGGCGCCTGCCTGCGCAGGCAGGCAGGCAGTAGAGGTGAGAGTGTACCTTAAAGCACTCACTTTCAGGTAGGATATTGGCGGTAGAATTTGAATGAATAAAATCAGTTAAAGTCACACTGTATTTATTGGTTTGAAATCACAAAACTTTAACCGCTTAAGTGTCAGGTCAAAATACAAGAAATTGACCACGCGTGTCAGGAAAAAATTAAAATTTCTGAAATAAAATAAATAGGCTTCAAATTTATTACTTAGTCAATTAAAAATTTTTTTAAATATACACCAAAATAGTACTTATTGACCCTGAAAAAATCCGAGCAACCAATTTCAAGTGAATTAAAATATAAAAAAAAAGATTTTGGTCAAAGGAGTCAGCAAGTAGAAAGCTGTTCTGCTTGCCCTTTGGCAAGTACGCTTTCGGAGACCCTCGCTATCTTCCCCTCTGAAGCCCTTTCTAAAAAGAGAGGATAGAATGACATAGACATCTTCTACCCCTCAAACTCGAGCAAAAACTTTACAAAGGTTGAGACTGAGTTTTCATTATACTCTATTCCTAGAATCTATTGGTCAGGCGACACAAGAATGAATCATCTGTAACTTTAAACACGTGTTTACATTCTTTACAAAAAAACATTCCCTGTCGAAAAAATTGGAACAAAGAGCGTTTAAATAGTGTTTTATAAAATGTTTATTGCATGTGAATTGCGTGTTTAAGAACACAATAAATGTGTTTGATGCGTGTATATTGGAACGTTTCAGTGTTTCATAAACACTTATTTCATTAGTCAGTGAACTTAATGTTCTCAAAACACTGTATGAACCCTGTTATGTATGTCAGAAAAGTGTTTAATGAGTGTTCTTACTGAATGTTGGAAATGTGTTTTAATAGTATTGTATGAACCATTTTCAAACTACGAATTCTATGCTTAAATTGTGTTCATACTGTGTGTAATCGTATAAGTGTGTTTCAAGATAGTGCATTCTGTGTTTAACTAGAATAAAACTATTTTCAAACACTTATTAAACCTTCTATTGTTGGTCACATTTTCGACAGGGTTTATGTATGAAAACGAAAATAAGAAATAGGTACATACACTGGGTAGCAGACACGCAAGTTATGTTTTAACCGGTAAAATTTTGTTTAGTGGGTGATATTATAATAACAAAGTTTTCTACAAAAGGCGTCTTTATTCTTAGATTGATGAAAATTCAAGAACTTACTAAGTATACCAAAACCATGGCTACTTTCAGTTAGAGCCGATCATTGGTGTTATGTCTCCTTATACTACTTCGTGGTCCAGATAAATATAGTGCTTGAAATGTTAATTTTGGTTAGAATATTCACAACTTATACAACCGATGCATCCTATAAAAATTTTGCCGCAAGTTAATCTCCCTACGGACTGATTCGGGCGAAAATCTTTGTTTTTATGTCATCGCTCGTACAATAGTGTGTGAGAAACTTCGATGTATTTATTTCGCAACAATAAACGCAACCCATCTTAAATAGGAAGTAGTTATTCAGGAAAATTACGAAACCTAAAGGCTTCACATGCGCCCAATTTTAATAAATAGTGAAGCCTGGAGGAACGTGTGTGTAGTTCCTTCATTAAACCTGTAGTGACACCGATCGGTCCACCATCACAAGCGACAACTGATCAATGGACTTCAACCAATTTAAAAGCTTAGCCGGACATTATTATGGCTATAATTTCAAGTGAATGAAAGATATTAAAAGCTGTTTTTCAGCTCGCGAAATTTGGACAAAACTGAAAGGAATCTACCAGTTCAAAAGTCCAACACAAAAAACAGCCTTGATAAATAATTTGATATCTTAAAAAATGGAAGACGATGACGATGCTCGCGAACATTGAGAAAATTCAAATTTTCGTTGCATGTGTTATAATTAATACATTGAAATACAGATACAAATAGAAGACTTCGAAATTTTCTGCTTATTAATATTTTTTTAATCATTTAAAAGCTCAAATCTAATCGAGTACCTAAATATTTCGAGTATCGAAATATTCGACAGATAATCAATTCATCAAAAGATCGAAGAAAATGTTAAATCAACTTATTTTCAGAAACAGGCAAGATAATGAACAACAAATTGCAACGAATTTGAGCAAAACTCACGAAAGCTGCTCCTTGTATGTACTTGTACAAGAAAAATGAAAAATTACTCATCATTGTTGTCTATTTTGATGACATTCTGCAGATGTGTCGAGATTTTAAGGAAATTTCATCTTTTGGATCGAAACTCGCAAGGTGTTTTGAGATCAAGAATCTGGGTGAACTTAAAAGTTCCCTGGGAATGAATCCTCATAATTCAGAAGACCTGTATCACCAAAATACAACAACTATTTGATATGGCATATTATAAATCGGTCTGAATCCCCATTGAAAATAATAGTTAATTAACGATAAAACAAATAATTATTAATAATTAGTTACTTTTATAACTATTGAATTATTAATAATAAAATAATGTTACTTGCAATTATGATAAATTTACTTGTCAGATTTGTCAACAGTTGCCTTCAAGTCAAAGTCGATCAAGTGTCGACATGAATATTGGTATTGGAGAATCGTCTTCAGACATCTCACACACTACAAGGACGATCAGCAGAGCGATCAGCTAATTTAATGACAATTTCTCAAAGGCTCACTGGACTGCTCGGCAAAAGAATCCTGCGATATTTAAAGAGAACAAGTTACCTTGGCATCACGCCAACAAGAACGGCTGTTAGAATTCTATACGTACACTGAAAAAAATTTCTGGCACCCATATGCCAGGAATTGACTAGATTGCATGGTTACGAGAGTAATCCACCACGCAATCCTGGTCACAGTTGTAGTGTGTGACGTATGATTTTAACTAATTTTATTTTAGTATAAATTTCTGCTTAACGTCAAGCAAAATCTGACGCTTTCAACAATAAAAATAATATGAAATTTAATTTAATAAATTTCGCCGTCAGGCGCCAATTAATTTTTAAGCTCAATTAATAAACTACCCGACAAACAACAACACCTCTGAGACGCTCTCAATCGTCAGAGGAAATTCTGCCTGAACAAGTTGGCAAGCAGAAATGCCAACGACGAGACACGACTGGCACAGCACTGGCTCGATACTGACTCACCCAAAGACGCTCGTTGATTTCTCTCTTTCCTAATTCCGGCACGCTCCTTCCAAAGGATTCCTTAATTGAGGGAAGAGAAATAATCCAACACACAATTAATCCACTTTCACAATCTCTACTTTTATTCACAAAACTATAACTTCTTCTCTCGACAACAAGTTTTCTGACAACACACTTCTCTGACAATTCGACCCTCTATTGCCTTTCTACACATCTCGTGGAACAACTCTCTACACACGTCGTAGATCACTCTCCTACATCACTCGTAGGCCAACTGACTGCCAAAATGTCGGCGAAAACTAATGACACCTGTTTCTGGCTTTTCTCCACACGTGCTCGTCTTCTTCAACTCTTCTTCTCTCTCGTTCCACTGGCTCTCCTCTCTCTGTCTCTTTCTAACCATCAGCGGCTCTGCCCTCTAGCACTTTCTCTCCTACTAACTAGCCGCGCGACACACATTCACCACTGATAGTGGGTCACACGGCAGTTCCGACTTTCTAAATTACCATACCAATTAACGATCACGGTTCAGGGATAATTCCGACAGATGACATGACGATTCAGAATATCGACAAAATAAAAAACGACAATTCACATCGTCACAAGTGAAAATATAGTTAACTCGACTAGGAACATTAGTCAGAGTGACTAGGGAACTTTATCAGATTAACTGGATCTGCCATAAATTACTTCTGGTTCTGTGTCTGTAGCATCGTCAGCGTGATATATTTGAGCTAAGAATATATTATTTAATTTATTATTTATTTATTATTATTTAATTTATTTAATTTAGATTTAAATTCAACTGGCATACATGGAAAAGTAATGTAAATTCCGTTTATGTTATAAACGCCTGCGTGTGAACCTAGTGGGTTTCCAGTTTTAACGCCATCTTCGTAAAGAAATAATGGAAATGTTATTTTTTCAGAATTAACTTTAGATTTCCAAAATTCTGTTTGTATAATATTGCTCACAACACTATTCTATTCGCTTTCCGTATTAAAAAATATTTTTTTTGGCTTAATTAAACAACCCAAATTTTACAATTGCTGGAGTCCTTTATGTTCAGTGTTAACGTTATTAAAACTTTTTTGAAGGGTTTCGAATTTTTTATTAATATTTTCTTTCACATCGTTTGGCACATACTGTAGATCTTTTAATTTTAGCTTATTTAAATAATCGCAATTTAAAAATAATTCAAAGGCGAAAACAAATCGTTGAATTTGAACTCGTGATACAGATGGATCTGCATTAAATGGTGATATAGTTTCAAATACTTTCAATTCTAGTTGAGACTCATCTAGTTCTATCAATTTTAAATTTAAATCGGAAGCATCAATTGAAATATTCTTGGATTCGAAAAAATTATTGTTTTCTGACAAATCAATTGCATTTAAACAGTTATTTCCAATATTTTCCGTATTTGCGATAGAAGAGTAAATGTTATTTTTATGTGTTTTCTGTATATGATTATTCATTGAACGTCTATCTGAAAACATGCGTTCACAATCTTTTTCTGGACATTTATAATTGTCAACGGAATTTACAATGAACAGATTGTAGACATTTTAATGCCGATATATTATTTATGATCCTTTACAAAAATAAATACTATTAACTACTTTCAAATTTAAAGTATTTTTCAAATAAACTCAAAATAAAAAGGTCCTTACAAATATTTTTAACGCAGACTATTCTTTACCACTTTCGTCTCCATCGCTTTCAGTTCCTTCACTGTCCTTGCTTTCAACTTCTTGAATAGGCTCATCTGATATTCTGTTACTCTCTACAGATAGTAGATTCGACCATACTGAGTTAAAACTGGAAAATTTGTCATTTTCATCACTGGTAACTTCAAAAATATACTTTTGCAAAAATTGCCAAATCAGTTTGCAGTCTCCTGGATACTGCGCATTCAATGCGTAAAAGGACAAGAAGCAAAATTCAACTGCTGCCATGAGACTCATCATTTTGTATTTATTTCCATTTATATTGACGTAAATATCGCAATTCTGTACAGGTCCAATAACGATAACTTGTGGTTGCAATGTTAAACCGAATTATCTTTCTAACCGATACTCTCATCTAGGTTTTTATTTCACATCATTGCTAATTGTTTTCCTATCGCCAAATGAAATTTCATATTTGTAATTTTTTTCGTTTATAGTCGGAAATGGAAACTTGCTTATGTTCAGAAACCTGGATTAAATGGCTCATCCAACTGGATGAACCATTTTGGAGATTTAAAAATTGATGTTAGATTCGTAAACAGTGACCAAAAAAACCTCTCATAAACCATTTCTTCTCAAGAAAATCCGAATTAAGTTTTAATATTTCTTCAGATATATTGGATTCGCCATTATGAATTTTTAAAAACTGGCACCAGATATGTAATCATCGACCCCAGAAACCTCAAGTTAACGAGTTTCAAGTATATCCGATATATTAAATCCGCCATTTTTATTGTGTAATGTTAACTTCAGGTTTTAGTCAGCATGAGAAAGTCTTCAAATTTAATTAATTATTTAGATATTACCGACTTTTTTTCGCCGTGCAAGCAAAAGATAATATTTTTCACAGGCAAATTCTACTTTATCTTAATTTTTAATAGGTCAGACATTTTTCTTTGGTTTTCTAATATTTTTCTTTGCTGTTTTCGGCGTCCACCCAGTGTTAACACCGAGTTCATTCTGATTGGATAGATCGAGAAGAATACCAATAAATATTAATGATCATTGGAGTTTTGTTAGCTCGGTGTTATCATCTGATGAACGCCGAAAACAGCCTCTGTATTCTGTAGGAAATAATCTTTTGTTTTTCGTTGGATTTATTGAAGTTAATCACTTCTATCAAAAGTTATATGATTTTGACACGTAAAAGAGCACTTTTGACCTCTATGTGTCACTCTAGCGACCTGTCGATGCCGTTCTTTTTCCGCACTATTTATTTCTGGTTCTAGCGAATCTTTTTGGCTTTCTCAAAGTTTGACCTAAAGACAAAACATTCACCACTGCTTGGGACATGGTTGACATTTCTTTAAACAAGAAGCAACTTAGGCTTCATTGAATAGTAGTAGACATATGACCGGCTTCACCACACCTAAAGCAATCAGCCAATCTGTTTATCGCCTTACAAACTCTTCCTATGTGGCCGTATCCAAGGCACCTATTTCACCTAACGACCGTACATCTTCTGATTGGTCACAACATAAAGCAAGGCCACCATCTTTTTAAGCTTTCCAGCTTCTTCTAAGCTTGTGACTTGGACCAAATGAAACCAAACCAAACCGTCATCTCAATATACCACGATCTTATTCACCTCATCGGTTAAACTTCGCCTATCTGAGGAACCGTCTATTTCAGGCAGAAAGACTCTCCTCTTTGTGGACCTCGCTCCAACCACTCGTGTTTTTCCTAAAATTTCAGTATAGGTAACTTCCTATTCGTGTTAGATCATTGCTAATCCTCTAGGT
This sequence comes from Leptopilina heterotoma, assembly GCF_015476425.1. Classification (NCBI taxonomy): domain Eukaryota; kingdom Metazoa; phylum Arthropoda; class Insecta; order Hymenoptera; family Figitidae; genus Leptopilina; species Leptopilina heterotoma. The sequence goes on along the minus strand of NW_025111131.1, from coordinate 3,011,997 downwards.
GACCTTCGTGGTTTACTGCGTTCTTTTGTAATCGACGCCCTGCTGACCTGACCACAAGACAATTTAGAAGGCTTCTTCTTCGAGTCATTATTTGGCTCGGAACTGCTTCTTCTTTCCTTTTGAAACTCCAAAACGACGTTTCGCATCTCATTCAAGGACGCGTTGAAACGGTCGTTTCTGACTCTTCTATCCTTACGTGCTTCTTCTGCCCAGACCAATCCTTGGTAGAGATGTTTGTCTTTCTGCTTTGATTCTACATGCTTAGTGCAACTGTACGGACGCTGTAAGACTTTTAAGCGCTTTATCGATTGTCATGTTGACATTATTCTGCACTTCACAGGACTTCAGTATTTTGCTGACCTCTTCTGCAATTCTATCAGTTTGCGCTGCTTTTTCATCATGCAGCTTAATGCATTTATATTCATCTTCTTTGCAGCTTACGATATTAAGTACAGATATACTACTGAATACAGACCTGCAAGTGGCCTGATTCGTCTTTCTACCTTCTTCGAGATAATTCTTGGTACTAACAAAGCGTTGTTGCTTTCCTGCATCCTTTAACAACTGTTTCGGTTGTCGTTTAGTGAAAAGTCCCGCCACCACGACAAGATCTACCGAACATATCCAAGATGCATATAATGTTTGGAAGTGGATAACCACAACCTAGCGTATCTATACAATCGATGATGTTCAGTAGTGGACATCTATCAGCGGGGTTCGTATTTGTTATTATAAAATTGTTTGTTGATCTCATGGAATTAGTTCCGTATTGGCAGTTTGACACTACCAATGCCAATACGGAATCCCGCATCACCCAATACTTTTTTTAAAGGGAAGATCAAAATTTGAGGAGTAAAATACTTACATATTACCGGATACGAAACAAAGTTTTAGCAATAACAGATTTTAATTGTAAGTGATATCTTTTTAAGTTGATCCCAAGAATAATAAAATATTTTTATTATTATTATATTATTAAGGACGTATGTACTATTTATTTAAATAGATATTTTTCTTTTACTTTTATTAATTTAAGTATTGTAGTTTACTTTAATTTTTCTTTTATTTTTGTTACAGATGGTACAAATTCATTGATGGAACATCTCGTCGACAGCCTGTTCAATTAAACGAGCGAGTTAGACAAGTGAGTGGTACGCTTATCATTCGAGAAGCACGAGTTGAAGACTCAGGAAAATATCTTTGTATTGTAAACAATTCAGTTGGCGGAGAAAGTGTTGAAACAGTTTTGACTGTCACTGCACCACTTTCTGCAGAAATTGAACCTACAGTACAAACAGTTGACTTTGGAAGACCTGCTACTTTTACGTGCAACGTGAAAGGAAATCCAGTGAAGACTATTTCGTGGTTAAAAGATGGAAAACCACTTGGACATGAAGATCAAACTCTTCGAATCGAGAGTGTTAAGAAAGAAGACAAAGGAATGTACCAATGCTTTATAAGGAATGATCAAGAGAGTGCTCAGGCTACTTCAGAACTGAAGCTTGGAGGAAGATGTAAGTAAACTTCTTCTCACATTATCATTTTCCCTTTTTTTATTAAGGGTGATTAAGTTAGAAAAGAAGCATATCATTTCAATAAACAAAGTTCTACGATTGTCTTTGTTACTTGTGGAACATATGTATAACGTCAATAATTTTATTGTAACAGCAGTTTAGAACCTGTCGCACTCAGGAAAAATTTCCTCGTGTTTAATTTCTTTCTCAGTATAGAATGTACTTGTTTCTTTCGTAAGAAAAATATTTTCATCATCTTCTGTAAAAATACGGTTCTCCATCAGAAGATTTTCTTCCTCTGTCCCCTCATGTTAGTTAAAATGTCCTCTTAATATGACAGACTGGGCGAAAATAACAAAAAAGCGATTAGCGCAATTCTTTTAATTGCTCATAACTGCAATCGCCGTGGAAGTATCTGTTTTCGAGTTCCTTTTCTTTGGTACCTTCCGCGGTCATTTTTTATGTTTTGTTAAGATTAAAGATTTAAGATCCTGTACTTTCGTCAAATAATCATAAATGAATCTATGTGAGATGAGGATTTCTTCCATTAAATTTTCTATCAACATTTCATTTATATAACCCTCTTTCTAAAGCGGCATTTCCATAAGATAATGTAAGGATAAGTTTTAATACATTCTGAAGATTTTCCGAATTCGATTCGAATCTCTTTAATAGCAATAAATTCCACCGAAAACCATCCAGACTGGTATCTTTCCGATTATATATCTTCAGTTGTTCCACGACAAAATGATCAGCTAATAAGGCTTTACACTCTTGATCAGAGTCTTAAATAATACTTCCACTAAGGAAATTTGATTTTAAGACAATGTACAATACTAATCGTAACTTTTTTTAGCTGATTTAAAAGATACAGCTATTAATGTGAGATTAAAACATGTTATTCTTTCTATTAAAGGATATTTCAAGGAAATTTCTCTATTAATTGCTGAAGACATTTTCTACAATCTTCTTTAAACAGAAGGACTTTATTAGAGCTTACACCTTTGCACTTTCCTAGAGTATTAAGAGTAATGATACATAAATTGAAACAGAATCTTTTGTTCAAGAGAATTTACATTAATAAACTTTAGATTCTACACCTCACGCGGCCGGGTTCGCCGGCTGTGAGGGTTCAATAGTAATTAAAAAACCGTCAGGCGCCAGTCGGCAGAAGGTCGACACTTTTATCAATTTAAAATATTAATTTTATTATTTTTATTATGAGATTATCAGAGGGATGGTGAGTTGGGCGAACCAAGAATAAAAATACAACGTGACAATAATACATGTATTGTTTCCACTTACTTTACAACTGCTATCAATCAAACGTCTTCTCCCTGGCTAGGTTCAATCACACTTTGTACTAGTTACAATTAATTAAAATAACAGATAATACAATTATCGACTATTAATTCATTAATTAAAATAACAGAAAAATACAATTGTCGACTATTAATTCGTCTCTACACATGAGCGTACGGCACTAGAATGGTTTTCACCTCGCCGGTGCCTCGTGAATATCACGTGACCCAGAGAGTCGTTTTCAACAACTCTAGTGGCGCGCTTTTCAAATGTAATTCAGGGAACATAACCTGTTTTCCGGTCGACAACACCAATACCTCCTGTTGCAAAATCGAAATTATTGGCTACCTGTATATATACCTGTTTCATTAGATCGATTCGATGTAATGAAGATTTTTCTAAAATAACTTCGTCTACAAATCATGTCATGCAATTTCTCAGTAAAAGATTCAATTCATCAATCAAAAAAGATGCTAAAGGAGCATATGACTGAAATTCCGTAAGAAAATGTTCTAAGATCCTCAGCTAATGATTGAAAAAAGGCCAACTTAGCCGGAAAACTTTTTTCACATATCGCATTAGCGACAATCGTGAAACTATAACATGTCGGTGGTTTATTTATGGTCTGCACAGGTTTCATCAATTTTTCTAAATGTAGCAAAATATTTATCAATTTCCGAGCAACTATTACGTTTCCAACTCATCTAACTTGACAAAATTTCAAAAAAAATTCACTGCATCCTGTTATTTCAATAAAATATCCTCGACAAGCTGGAACTAACTTAAATAAGTTGAAGGCTGCTCTTGAAAATTGTACTAAACCCCAATTTGCTTTTGTGATTCCTGTTTTAAAAGCACCATAAATCACGTTAAGTGCACTAGAACCCAATTCTAGTAATTGTGGTGAATCATAATCAGTTCTTAACTTAAAATTGAATAATTTTAGAAATTCCCAATTCACATTGAGTTTTGATCATCAATATTTTCAAGAGCGATTTGAAATCCTTCAAGAAGGTCCGTTACTGTGGTACGTTGCAAAAAGACTGAAGTTAACTATCGAGTACATACTTGCTTTTTGTTACTATTCCAGAAAAGAATATTTTAATCCGTATACTACGCTATAGGCAATTTTCTCTTTGTGTAATTTCATATTTTTAGCAATATCGCTGTAAGGAAACATTTTCTGAAATAGGAGAACTTTACACTAAAAAATGTTGGCTTGAGTGTCAGCATCTTTAATTGTTCATAAACCCTACTTTTCAGTTATCTATCTAATGTAGGTAGCATTTCAATTTCTACAATCTATTTTATAAACAACGTTTGTTTTTACAAATTTCGGGGTTTCGTCTTTTGATAGTTTAAAAAGAATTGTGCTAAATTTATTAAGTGATCTGAAAACTATCTTAATGATAAGCTTATCAAAAGCTTTTTTAATTAATTGTAAGGTTGTTTCTATGTAAGGTAAAGAAATGGTTGTTAGAAAAATATTTTTATCCAAAATTTTTATGGAATTGTTATTATTGTTCACAGTTACTTTGATATCCTTTTGTTGATATACTTTTCAAGGAAAGTCAATGGATATCCATTTTTTAGCAAAGTATCAAATACTAAATTAATGTTATTTGAATGATGTTTTGACTCAGATAAATAAACTATTCCAATCTTTACGTTAATGTGATGATGTGAATTAAAATTAAAATAATTTCAAGACCAGGTTTTCTTTCGAAACCAATTTGTTTCTATAATGTTCGGATAAATCTATTGATATATCCAAAAAGTTAATTTCCCTAGTAGTTGATAATTCAAGTGTGAACTTTAGGTGTTCATATTTATAATTGAATCTGTTAAAGAAATCCTGAACTTTAGTTATTAGTATACAACATATCGAATTATTAACATATCTATAATAAAAGATGATTTGGTAGTCAATTTCATTTAAGTTTTCCAATTCGATATGTGATACATATTAAGATATCTGGAATTGCAGCAGAAATTAGGTTACCCATAGGCACGCCAAACTTCTGTTTATACAATTTACCTTGAAATTTGAAAAATACTATTACCTGTATTAATTGAAGTTGACTGGTTCCACATGCCCTTAAACAAAAATTTTCAATTGTGTAAATTCCCTATTCAAAAAGTTTAATTTTTATTGTATTTTTTCAATTTCATTAAATTATTAATTTATATTTATAGTTGAACCACCCCAAATCCGACAAGCTTTCTCCGAAGAAACACTTCAACCTGGACCTAGTGTTTTCCTAAAATGTGTCGCTAGTGGAAATCCAACACCCGAAATAACTTGGGAATTAGACGGAAAACGTTTATCTAATACAGATAGACTCCAAGTTGGACAATACGTTACAGTCAATGGAGATGTCGTATCTAACTTAAATGTTTCTAGCATTCACACTAATGATGGTGGACTTTACAAATGCATTGCTGCATCTAAGGTATGAAAATGTTTTTATATATTTTTATAAATATAAACGATATTTATGATTTGTTGGTTAACTGAGTGATTTAAAATTGAAATTCTGAATATCTTTTTCTGGGAACTATTTAATACACATAGAACAAATGCAAGCAACAGTTGGCAAAAAAGTCGCTTTAGTCAATTAAAGTAAAATTACGAAATAATAAATTATTCTATAGCGAAAACGGTAGGGAAAAGACACTATTTAAGTCCTTTTTATTTTAGGTCGGTGCTGCGGAACATTCTGCACGTTTGAATGTGTATGGGCTACCTTTTATTCGACACATGGATAAGAAAGCTATTGTCGCTGGTGAAACTCTACGTGTGACATGTCCGGTTGCTGGTTATCCGATAGAGAGCATCGTTTGGGAGCGGGACACGAGAGTTCTTCCCATCAACAGAAAGCAAAAAGTATTCCCCAACGGAACATTAATTATTGAAAATGTTGAACGGCAAAGTGATCAGGCAACGTACACGTGCGTCGCTCGTAATGCTCAAGGCTACAGTGCAAGAGGAATGCTAGAAGTACAAGTCATGGGTAAGTTTCGTAACATGTCTATTTTTTAACTATACTATAAAATTTATTAATTCATATTAACATTTATCAGTCATGGAGCAGAATTTACTATTTGAAGCTAAATCAAAATCGATTTCTAAAAAGTGGATTGATTTGCTAAACAAATTTTTAATATCAAACATATTTTAAAACTTATTCTTTAAAATTATATGTTATAATAAATTGTTTTTAAATTATATATTTTTATATTTTTACTGTTGAAATTAATTTATTTTAATTTGTTTAATTTTGTTATCAAAAACAGAGACTCACACTTTTAGAAAATCTTTTTTGTTTTATTTAAATATTATGATTTTACTCAATGCCTGTTGACAGTTAATAATAATTGACATTCTTAAAATCAAATTTCGAGTATTGATTTGAAATTATTTGTATGGAATTCAGAATTATAAGTATATTAACGACTTCTATTATTATCTACATTACTAAACAAACTATTTATACACAAAGGATGCATAACTTTTGTAGTTACGCTCAGAGAAACGATCAAAATTTTTCTTATACTCTTTACTTTATAAATAATTTTTCATGTCATTACATTTTATTTTTAACTGAATTAAATCTACAACTTCTAAGTATAGGCAATAAATTTATTTTAATATTAATTTATGTTTTATATTATAATTACATGAAGTTAGTAACTTTTGTAAAATTATTTAAAGTTCGTAAGATTTTAATTGTGAATTTCCAAACCGGAGAGAAACTGAGAATGAGGAACACGTTTAACCAATAAAAATCTTCTGTTAAGGGGAGATGACATCCCTGAAGTCTCTTTTGAATCGGATTTATATAAATTTTTATAAGATACAGGAATAAAGTGAATAAAATTTGGTTTTCGGGACTTTATTTGTTAACCTTTATAGTTTAAATTGATTGCTTGCAGAGGGTGCTAAAGTTGATCGCGTTTTTTTACAGGACAAATAGGTAGGCAAGATTCTTGTTAGACGGTTTAATCTAAAACAAAAATTCGAAATTTTTCTGATTTTGCTTCAGAGAACATAGGATATTTTCAAAATATTAATTTTTATGAATTTGGCAGCTGTTTGAAGAAAAAAGTCAATTTTTTAGTAAATTTTAGTAAATGACGAGCAAAGTCTAAAAAAGTGAACTACTCTCAGTTTCTCTCTGTCGAAACATTATTTTCAAATTAATATTGTAAATTTGAATAACTGTTACTTATTTAATGTTCAAAATTCAGAAGCAATATTTATATATTTCAAAAATCAATCTGGTAATCAAATTATAATCTCCGCTTTTTTAATTTCAAAATTCTTGAGTTATAAAATTCACAGTACCAGAATGATTAAATAATCATTTTTTCTGAATTTCAAACTTAAAAATAAGAAAAATTTATGTAATTGCAGTTTATTTTCAGATTTAATTATATAATTACAAATAGGTGAATTTTCTTTAGATTTTTAAAGAATCTACAGAATTATTTTAATTTCAGCAGTTTACTAACTAGAAAAGATATACAATATATTTTCTTTCAGAGGAGTTAATTTCGAAAATTTCTTTGTTTCTTAACGAGAATAGTAAGAAATTTCAATTTACATAATAATGATATTGATATGAATTAATGTTGAAAACTATATTATTGATTTGAATCAATTTTTAAAAATTGATATCTTGATCATCGTCGTATCTTGTTGTTCCACTTAATAAAAATGAGTTAGGGAACTTTTAGTTGCTGATTAGTGTTGATTTAATCATTGTGGTGTTCATTTTTGAGTGATCAACTTTTTCTAATTCATTATATAAAGTTGGTATGGCGGTAGGTACTGATCAAAAGACTTGAACCTGGATTTTTGGTGAATGCGCTCGAATTATTAAATCCAATAAAATTAAATGCAATTAGTTTTAAGAATAAAAATTATAACGAAAAGATGCTTTCGTGAGTGTAATTTAAAAAAAATGTATAATGCAAAATGCGGTACTCATTCTGAAAACATTTATCAGCAATACATTGTTGTAAATGTATTAGTTCAAATGATAATATACAACACGTTGATACTTCAATTTTATTTAGGCATATTTTTGAATTTTATAAAAATTAAATTTTGAAAGATTGTTTCTCGTCTTATCTGAATAGAATATCGTTTTTAGCTCGAATAATGATTTGTGGGGGAAAAAATTGTCTGCATCTATTGCAGCTATTAACCGGAAGAATTAAAGTAATAATTATATCAAACTGAACAGTGTTGTTGGCAAACAAAAAAAGTTATAGTTTTTAGATTTCTTATTGTTCTTTTATATGATTTATTTACATTTGCTTCAGGTCAATAAATTACTAATTGAATAATAGAGATTGTTACACAGTTGGGTCTTCTAAGTGCAAGATTTTCCTAACTTTCTCGCTTTTCGTGATTTGCAATTGAACTGCTACTAAATACTGAGTGTAAAAAATAATTTTTCGGTGATATATTGATGATTAAATTTAAAATGTTATTTTCAGCCCGTCAGAAATAACTGAAGTCTGAAGTATAAATTTATATATCGAAAAAATATCAATGAATCAATTTTTATAATTACTTGTTTTAAAAAACAAAAATGTTATATTGGACCTGGTCTAGGACAGGGGGCTTACTTGCAAAAACAAGTTTACGAGAGAACAGCGACAAAAATTAATATTTATCAGATTCGCTTGAAACTCATTGCATGGGGGTTGTTAGTATCGCTGATTATGAATCCGGTGAAAGATGTTAGAAATTAAAAATGGCTGTTCTAATATGGCGGAATACTTTTTAAAAATTCAACTTATTTATTTAAAACTTATTACTCGAGGGGTTGTTCTTTTAAGAATAGAATATGATTGTTTTGCACATAAGAATGTTTCTTTATCTTATACATCGATGTATTTTCTTTCTTCCAGATTTTTAAAAGAAATCAGTTCTTTTCGTATTTTTACTCTTCCTTATTCTCAATTTTAGTAAACTTCTAAACAAAGTAAGACTTTCTGGTTTTCACCACGTGAAAGAGCGAAAAAGGACTTTTGTATTTGAAACCCCCTTTTCCTAAACCAGGTCACATATGAATCCATCAAGAATGAGTCAAAAGCTTTTAAAACATTAATTATTAAAATGATTTTACATTTAGACTGGAAAATTGCTGTTAGAAATCTTTTTATGAAGAGAGAATGCAGTTAATGAATATTGCTTTCTTTAGTGCTTCCCATAATAGAAAAATTCGCATTCACGAAAGTACCTATGAATGCTGGTGAATTTGCGAATCTACAGTGCGCCGTAACGTCCGGGGACTTACCATTGAAGATACATTGGAATTATCCTGGGCAAGAGATGGGTGGTGCTTCAGGTGTACTTGCAAGGAAGGTAGCAGACCGTATTAGTATGTTAATGATTCCTGTAATTGAAGCAAGACACGCTGGTGAATACGTTTGTACTGCTCAAAATGCAGCAGGAAAGTCTTTCGAGTCAACATTACTCACTGTCAATGGTTTGCAGTTTTCATCTACTGCATTTTTCTAATGACAGTTTTCTGTCCGTGATGCCCATGAATTGTCTGAATTTTCCTAGTGAAATTATTATTATCAGCCTGTAATTTAATTTTTCGTTAATACTATTACTTTTCTTTATCATCAAAGATCTCTCTTTTGCACGTAATTTATTGTGATAAAAGCAGATTTTGATAACTTTTACGCATATATTGTAGTCCGTAAATTATGTTATTTTCAAGAGTAACAATATTCCAATCCTTAAAATCATGATTCATCCTTCACCCATATTTTTAGAATTTGATGATTGTCTTAATTTTTATTTTTGAGAAATATTTAGGTATTAAACAATAAGTAATTGAAGTTTCATCAGTTGACGATATCTTTTTCTGAGCTTCTCATGAAATTCTTTTGCATCTTCTCGTAGTTGGGCCACAGTTATTACCGATAGCTTTTAATACTGAAACTGCAAATGAAGGAGACTCTGTGTCTGTGGCTTGTTCGGTTTCAAAAGGCGACATGCCTATGGAACTCTCTTGGGCTTTTAACTCAAATCCAATAGATGCGTCAATGGATTCAAGAATTACAATAAACAGAATAAACAAACACTTAAGTACTTTAAGCATCGATGGAATTTTAGCTAGGCACGTAGGAGAATATTCATGTTCTGCGTCAAATCTTGCGGGATCCGTTAGTCATTCGACAACTCTCTCCGTCAATGGTATTTGAGTATACGAAGCATTTTATATTTTCATATTAATTAACAGTCAGCTTTAAACTTCTATTATTGGTGTTACACTCTTTGCATGCGCAGTTACAATTTTAATTATTCTAGAGTGCAACAAGTTCAAAATTATCAAAGTAAAATTATGAGTTTGGGACCGCACTATACTCTCATGAAGCTTTCTTCGTTTATCTCATTCCAACTCAAAAGGTTAAGCGAAATTAATTACATATTAACGAGAAATTCTAATATTAAAATTTATCATCATCTCGAGGAATTACGAAAAATTACAAAAATTTATGAAATGAAAAATACTAGACCTACTAAATATTTTTATTTATTATAAGAGAATACTCTGCACAAAATCATAAAATCTCAACAAATAACTTTTTCGTTTTTTAAATCTTTTTCCTTTTCTAAAAATGCAAAGTTAAATTTTAAAATTTCTTGTTCTATAATACAATTGAAACCATTTTCATTATTTTAAACTTCGGTAATGAAAATCCCTGAGTTCTCTTTTATACATAATTCTATCAATGATGCTCTTTTTTGTTTCTCTTCTATTATAGAGCTTTTTTCTTTCCTGTTTCTGAACCAAACACCAAAGATAATAGTTATCTTGACGCGGCAATGTTACTAATTGCTGCTTCCTTTTTTTCTGGAAACCTAATCTATGTTCAAAGTGTTTCCTTCTTTGCTGCTTCATCTTATTTTCCCATATAAGGAATTTAGATTCTTCGGTCATTGTATTTACGTTTTTCTAAATTTTCAGAAAATTTCAATATCCAGAGAATCCTTTCTTCTTGAAACATTTCTTACATTACTATAGCTTTTACAAAAGTGATGCTACAAAAGCTTTTGTAACCGTTCAGGATCTTTTTTTCCTACTTGAATGTGAATTTACAGTAGAAAGTTAAGTTATCTGTTTGAATGATTTTTAATTACTATAATTGATTGAATAGGAAGTACAATTGAATAATTTCGAATGTTGGATTTCTTACAATATATGAAACTTATTTTGTTAGAAACATAAGGGACATAAAATTGTGTTTTGTGGAAAATCACCTTCAAATTTTATTTATCTACATAATTCTTTAAATTGATTTTTTTCACTGCCATACCATATTTTAAGAAATGTTCCGTTTGATGTTGAAGTTTGGAACATGGGTTAAAAAATATCTATAAACAAACTTCAATAGTGAAAATTTGCAATATTTGGTTTTGTATTAATTTTGTTATTTCGAAATATCGTTTGAAATTTTTTTAAGGCAAAAATCATTGGATTATATAAGACATCATTGTTTTTTATGTTTATTGCAAGTTGCACCACAGATTACGCCTTTCATTATGAGAGATAAGCCAGCAAATTGGGGAGATACAGTTACAGCAACTTGCACTTTGAACAAGGGAGATCAGCCCGTTCAATTTGAGTGGTTCCTAAATGGACAGCTTATAAATGATGACTATTCTGAAATATCTATAGTGACAAATAAGCGTGTCAGTTTGTTGACAATTGATAACGTTAAAGCGAGTCATGCGGGAGAATACACTTGCAGTTCTAGTAATACTGCTGGTGGAACAAGTTTTAGCGCTTCCTTAGTCGTGAATGGTACAAACGTTTGTTGATTTTTCATGAAATGCCTTATTATTTTTAATTTACTAAACACATTTTTCACCCAGTCACAAAAATATCCTCAACTCTTTTTATCCCAAATTTGTTACAAGAGATCCTGATTTTTTCAAAATTATTAGTAAAATTCTAGGCATTACTATGAGTTTTATATTATTTTTTAATTATCCGCGACTTCCGCAATAGAAATTAGAAAGCTGAATAGATTATATAAAACGTGGTGTAATATAATACTTTTGTTTTGAAGTTGCTCCACAGATTGGTCCATTTGTAATAAGCAATGGTCCAGCAAATTGGGGTGACACTATTTCAGCAGCTTGTTC